>NC_083340.1:117355709-117677470 GCF_019175385.1 Lycium barbarum | reverse complement strand
CACGACAAGTACGACATCAATTCATACGCAACTACGCTATATCGTCATTTCTATAATCCTTACAACAATTCTCGAACGACTTTAGTTTCAACTCCAATCATTAAACACCTTCATTTCCATCATAAATTTCATGATAATAACAATCAAAATATCAAGTAAAAACAGTTCACTAACTTCCTCACAAAACAGTCCATACACGGTTTCAACATGCTTCAACATCACTTCACATAAAATCATAGATTCACTTTATTTTCATACTAACACAACTTCACCTTTAACCTTCCAATTCTTTTCATTCTTTTTACCATGAGATCTATGATAGTAACATCCATATTTATTAAAGAAAATTAGTTCATTAATTCCACCAAAACAGTCCCCTCGGTCACAACAACATTCCAACACCAACATTCATGATTTTATGCATGCGATTCATGTTCTTCAAGTTACAACCATACTTCAACATCAACACATATAACCTCATGGTTACTATCATGTTACAACATCATCACACCTTATTTCATACATACAACTTATATCTACTCATCGACATCACCCTTAATGCATGGAAAAGAAAGTTAGATCTTACCTTGACAACTTGACTTCTCTACTTGGCTAGAGTTGGTGACTTGAGATGAAAATGGTTCTTGTTGCTCCAAAGACTATCTTCGCGTTTTAGGGACATTCTAAAGGGTTGAAACACCTTGGAAAGTAATTTTTGGATCAAGACTCAAAGAGCTCAAAAATCAGCCCCTTGGCCGAATGCTCTCTCTCTCTAGGCTTAGGTTTTCTTTCTTTGTGTTGTGTAGTTGAAATGAATTGTGATGGCTGATTTCTTGGTCATTATTTGATTCAACTTTGATGCCTAAAAGTTGGTCACATGCTCCACTTATGGCATGATTCATTCCATTAAATTTACACTTAAAAGTTTCTAATTTGTTTTCTTCAACTTTCGGCTAAGTGTGTTGGCTGATTTTTCATCTTTGTTTCCTTTCTTCTTTATTTTTAATTGTTTACAAGACAATATCATGTGTGGTGAATGATTCACACACCACCCTTTGTCCATTGTAATCATTCCAAGATGAATGATCCATATTTAATGTGAAATGATCCCTCCACCATGTTATGTCTTCCTAAAATAATGTATACTTTTATAAAGTAATGCATGCTTCAATATTCAATTGCATGACTAACCTTTTCCTCCTCCAAATTTCAGCTCCTTGGCCGAATATACATGTATATTTCTTCCAATTTAATTGTCCATAATATAATGAAAGTGTAGTGGATGAATCAACAATTAATGCATATTTGTATGTCTTCCATAATAGCCTTATTTTAGATGACTTTGAGTCATCTTTTGGACATGGCATGTTAATGTTCATATTGACTCATTGTTGCCACTAATTTTTACTTAACACCATAATTAAATAGTTCCTAATTTCCAACAACATTCTTATACTAAGTAAATTTATAACCGATTAGTTCTAGTTTAGAAATTAAAATCCGAGGTTTCTATCTCACGTCGATTCTTTCGCAAATAACTCGACGTATAACAATACGAGGTCTAACATTCTCATGTAATATAGCACTAGTCCATAACTTCATTTTCCACACATAAATTATCATTCCCAATCACCGTCGTCATACGTTTTCGTCTTAAATAATTGTGGGGCTTCATTCCTTGTACACACCAAGTTATTCGTTTCATGCTTGAATATCATAAAATTCTCCGGGCTTGAGTAAATTTACTCATGTTGGACGGTCCAATTTCCTAGTCCAAAAATACGAGGTGTAACAGCAAGATTCCCAGAGCGGGACAAACATTAGGGGATTTGATGGATCCCTAAGTGATTCTTTGGAAGAAATGGACCTACAAATCCAGGTCGGACCTGCCTCCTTCACAGCAGAATTTCAAGTCATGGCAATCACTACCAATTACAACATGCTCTTGGGAAGACCCTGGATCGACTCCGCCGGTGCGGTACCATCAAGTCTGCACCAGGCCCTAAAATTTGAATGGTAAGGCTAGGAAATTGTGGTCGAAGCTGAGAAGGATACCCAGAAATATCCTTACAACATTATACCAGTGATCGAAAGGAGTCCTAAAAAATCAAACTTCCACGTGGTCGAATATGTGGGAGCTACCCATTCAGAAGCAAAGGTCGGTGAACCGATGCCAACAATCCATAAAATGATTACCTCCACTATGCTGAGAAATAATTTTGAAAAGGGGAAAGGCCTGGGGAGAGATCTGGAAGGCATAACGGAACCTATGCCTATCCTGAAGAAAACTACCACTTCGATCTGGGGTACGCTCCTAGCGAGGACGAGACCATGAAAGCCATCAAAAGAGAACCCAGAGCGAGGAATCTACCACAACTAATTTCAGAGTTGTACCAGTCATTTCCTAATAAGACGCTAATGCAAAATAGAGAAGAAGTTTATGGGGGTCTCGAGTTGCTGTTTCAAGAAGAGGGATGTACGCGATCATTGAGAAAATCCAGGAGACACTCACCATACGCGGTCTGAGGCCAGGAAAGCGCGTGAACAATTGGACATCTACTCCCCTCTTGGCTCTTCGTCAGAGAGATGGATTTTCCTTAAAATCTTTTGCAAAAAGCGGCGATGTCGGCTGAGGCCCGAATGACCGCCTTTTCTAAAATTACTTCGTGATGTTTTAGAAATGAAAATGGTCCGACCTTATTCCGAACCAAGGCCACAGTTTGTAACCAATTACTCTTAAATTAATGAAAAGCTTCGGTCTACACAAAACTGATATGCTTATTTGATAATAAAAATGAAAGTTTTCTAACTAATCACGTAAAACGAACAATGAATAAGCCTAACTTTACTTTTCCTCACCTTTTTAGTAGTAACCGTAATAAAACAACCGAAAATGTCATGACGTGTCGTGAAACGAATGAGAAAAATAGTTAGCAGGAGCACGAAGAGTACGACGAAGCAACAATGATGCCAGAGGGTCTGGTAGAAGAATTGAAAGATAAGAAGAAGCCAAATATGGACGAAACTGAGGTGATCAATCTCGACGACGAAGAGGATGTTAAAGAGACACGAATCAGTGCTCACTTGAGAGCTCCACAGAAAGAAGAGCTCATATCTCTGTTAAAGGAATATGTGGACGTCTTCGCCTGGTCATATGCAGATATGCCGAGGTTGAGCATTGAAATAGTAGCCCACATATGGATCAGGGAGGGTTTTGTCTAGAGCAACAAAAACGCGAACATTTAAGCCAGACATGAGTATCAGGATAAAGGACAAAGTAGAGAAACAGATCAAATTTGGAATAGTGGAGGTTACATCATATCCCACTTGGGTGGCCAACATAGTGCCAGTACCCAAGAAGGACGAAAAGATTCGAATCTGTGTGGACTATCGGGATCTCAACCAGGTCAGTCCAAAAGATAACTTTCCTCTCCCAAACATTCACATTCTAATAGACAATTGCACCGAGCATGAGCTGCAGTCATTCATGGATTGTTTCGCCGGATACCATCAAATACTCATGAATGAAGAAGACGCTGAGAAGATAACCTTTACTACCCCTTGGGGAGTCTACCATTATAGGGTAATGCTGTTCAGCCTCAAAAACACCGGCGCTACATACATGAGAGCTATGACTACCCTGTTCCATGATATGATGCATCGAAAGATTGAAGTCTATATGGACGATGTCATTATAAAATCAAGGGAAAGCTCGAAACATACCATACACTTGCGCAAGTTCTTTGACAGACTTCGCAAGTTCAATCTGAGGCTGAACCCTGTAAAGTGCACATTTGTGTGCCTGCAGGTAAGTTGCTAGGATTTATAGTCAGTCGCATGGGCAACGAACTCGATCCTACCAAAATCAAAGCGATTCGAGAGTTTCCACCTCCTAAGACTAAGAAGGAAGTCATGACCTTGTTGGGAAGGTTAAATTACATTGGGCGTTATATAGCCCAGTCAATAGTGATTATGGAGCCAATTCTTAAATTGCTCAAGAAAGATGCTCCCACGAATTGGACGGAAGAATGCCAAGAGGCATTTAACAAAATCAAGAGATATCTTTCCAATCCTCCCGTCTTTGTATCACCCAGGCCAGGGAGCCCTCTGTTAATATACCTGTCAGTATCAGAAAATACTTTTGGGTGCATGCTCGCCCAGCATGATGAAAAGGCTAAAAAGGAACATCCCATCTACTATCTAAGTAAGAAGTTCACATCCTGCGAGGCACGGTATACGCTCGTAGAAAAAACCAGTTGTGCTCTGACCTGGATTGCTCAAAAGCTGAGGCACTACCTATCGGTGTTCACCACTCACCTTATATCCAGAATGGACCTATTGAGATACATTTTCCTGCAACCGATGCCCGTGGAAAAATTGGCTAAATAGAAGATGCTACTAAGCGAATTTGACATCGTATACATAGAACAAAAGGCAATCTAAGGACAAGCCATAGTAGACTTCCTAGAAAAAAGTCCTGTCGATGACAAACTTGAACAATTACGGACTTTCTTCTCAGATGAGGAAGTAATGGCTATGAAGGAAGAGGTGACAGAACTATACTTAGGTTGGAGACTGTTCTTCGATGGATCAGTCAATTACAAAGGATCAGGCATCGGGGTAGTGTTAATATCAAAAACAGGACAACACTATCCGATGACTGCAAAGCTCAACTTCAGATGTACCAATAACATGGCGGAATATGAAGCGTGTGTCCTCGACCTCAAGATAGTGTTGGATATGAACATACAAGAGTTGTTGATAATCGGGGACTCCGATTTGCTCATAAATCGAGTGAAAGGAAATTGGGTGAACAAAAATGATAAAATACTCCCATATGTGAATCTGGTACAGAGATTATGCGGGAGATTCAAGAGTATCGATTTCAGGCATACTACGAAGGCTCAAAATGACTTTGCAGATGCATTAGCTACGATAGCCTCCATGATTCAGCACCCCGAGAGTGCTCACATTGATCCATTAGAGATTACACTGAGCAAAGAATAGGCTCACTGCGCCCATGTCGAGGCCGAGCAGGATGGCCAACCATGGTATGCCGATATCAAGGCATACCTGGAGAAGGGAGAGTACCCCTCAGAAAGTTCAGCGAATCAGAAAAAGACCATCAGGAGGTTGGCTAATGGTTTCTTATTGAACAAAGAAGTGCTGTTCAAAAGGACACCCGACCTTGGGTTACTCAAGTGCATAGATGCCGAAGAGGCTAAGAAACTGCTAAAAGAGGTGCGCGCAGGGGCGTGTGGACCCCACATAAATGGATTCATCCTCGCCAAGTAAATTTTGAGGATAGGATACTATTGGATGACCATGGAGAATGACTCCTGTAAATTCGTGCAAAAGTGCCATTAGTGTCAGATACACGGAGATCTGATCAAGGTTTCCCCCACAGAGTTACATGCGATGAGCTCGCCTTGGCCATTCGTGGCATGGGGAATGGACGTCATAGGACCCATCGAGCCTCCAGCCTCTAATGGACATTGTTTCATTTTAGTAGCCATTGATTACTTCACTAAATGGGTAAAGGTGACTTCCCACAAATCAGTGACCAAAAAAGTCGTGGTTGACTTCGTCAAAAACAATCTGATATGTCGTTTCGGTGTATCAAAATACGTCACCACAGATAATGGTGCCAATCAGAATAGCTATTTGATGAAGGACATCTGTGAACAATTCAACATAACCCACAGGAACTTTACTGCCTACCGACCACAGATGAATGGAGCTGTAGAGGCTGCCCACAAAAACATCAAGAGAATCCTGAGAAAAATGATCAACAACTACAAGAATTGGCACGAGAAATTGCCTTATGCTTTGTTGGGGTACATAACGACAACCCAAACTTCCACCAAGTTAACCCTGTACCTCCTTGTCTACGGTACAGAAGCAGTCATACCCGAAAAAGTAGAGATCCCTTCACTCAAAATCATCCAAGAGGCGGAGCTAAATGATACAAAATGGGTCAGAAGTTGCTATGACCAGCTGGCCATGTTAGATGAAAACATAATGGTGGCGGTTTGACAACTCCAAAGTCGGTAGTGTTCATAGGTCGGCCCAGCATAAGCAAAATAGATCAAATTTTTCTACTGCTAGCACTCCAAGCTATGGCCAAGGCAAGACTCATGTACCCACTTGTGCACAATGTGGAAAGAATCACTATGGTACTTGCCGAAGAGCTTCTGGTGCTTGTTTTAATTGTGGGAGTTTCAATCATAAAGTGAAGGATTGTCCTAATCCTTACCCTACTTCTTCTCTGCATACGGAAGGCTCAGTTCAGAAACCTATTGCCACTCCTTCTCAAGGGAATAGAGGTGCAAGATCTAGAAACACACAAGCAACAAGTGCAGGAGCAACCAATCAAGCTAGTGGGTCAAGAGCTACAGCACGAGCTTATGCTATAAGATAGAGGGATGACCAAGATGGGGAAGATGTGGTTGTTGGTAAATTTCACTTACTTGGCTAACGTGTTGTTACATTATTTGATCCTGGTTCTACACATTCCTATGTTTTCTCATCATTGGTTTTTCCTAAAATATTAAATCTATGAGACTTGATTGTGGTGTGCTTGTCCAAAGTCCTTTGGGTCAACATGTTGTTTGTAATCAAATCTATCGAGGTTGTCCCTTAATGATTCAAAATCTCTGCTGATTTGATTGAAATGCCTTTCCAAGACTATGATGTCATCGTCGGTATGGATTGGCATCATAGATACCATGCAGTAGTGGATTGTAGGTCAAAGCTGTGACCTTTAGAGCTCTTTATTTTCACACGTCTTTGTTAAAGGTGAAAGATCATTGACATCTAACATTATCATTGCGGTTGTGGCAAAAAAGTTGATTAGTCAGGGTGTGAACCTTACTGTTACACCTCAAAAAATTTTCGTGAACCAACAATGAATAGACCAACGAAGGGCATGAGTGTCCGACGTTTTACTAAGTAGGGGATGACTATTTATAAACTTTGGAAATAAGAAAGTTGCAGAATTTCATTTCAGCCCAGTGGTCGTAAAATGGAATACGGGCGTAAAGTGCCATCGTCCTTCAACCTTCCAAAATTTCAACTTTCTGTCAAATGCATCAAATGGTTAAACACGACTTGGAATACGGACCGTAAATTGAAATACGGCCCGTTAACTGAGTCGTAAACTGCCATGATCATCAGCCTACCTTTCTGGTTTTGATATGCTTAAATACGGTCGTGGAGGACGGACAGTAAACCAGTATACGGCCCGTAAAGTGGGGTTTACGACCATTGTACACCCCGACTGCTGTTCATTAAAAATCAGATTTTGAGTTATTAAAAAGGGATCCTAAGCTCATTTTATTTCATTTCTCACCTACATGGTTCAAGAACTCTCTAGAGTAATCCAAAACACTTCATCCACAAGAATTTAAGAGAATCACAGGGAGATCAAGATCAACCACATTAAATCCATGAAACAAAGTGTGTGAAACTCAAGTGAAGTTCATCCAAACCAAGAAATTCCAAAAGAGGTGAAGTAGGGTTTTAGTGCTAAAGGAAGAACTCCACTCTAGGCTTGTTCCACCACTATCTAAGGTACGTTTCATGACTTTATCATGTTTTTTAAGGTATTGAAACGCTAAGATGCTTGAATTGTAGAAAGACATGGAAAATGGGTCTTAAATGGGAGAATGGTGTCATAATTGAATGGTAGTCGAATGGAACAATAAACGTTGATGTGCCATGATTATGAATATGTTGTAAATGATGTTTAGACCAGGAAATAAGAATTATATATGAGAAAGCGCGATAATGAACTATAACCATAAATGTGGAGAAAATGGAGAAAAATGGTGGATTTTGCTCAACGGATATGAGTGACGATTGTTGATACGATATTGTGAAGTGTTGTTGTAAATGTTTAGGAGTTGAAATAGAATGTGGTAAAAGTAGTAAAAACAAAGGAAATGCTGCCCAATGTTTCCTAGAAATAACGATACGTTCTCATAATCGATTAACTAACGTTAATGCGAACTCTCTCGTGAAGGTATCGACGTGATATTGGAGGAGAACACGTGAACGATAGCTTAGATAAACGACAAAGGTATGTGAGGCTAGTCCTTTCTTTATATGGCATGAATCCTATGACATGATTCTTCTTTCTACAGCATGCATTACTTTTCATGTAATTCCCAGTCAGGTACAGTTGCTCCATACTTGATGCCTCCCTTGTTTCCTTGATGCATTATTATTTTTCATTCCTCTCATACTCAGTACAATATTCGTACTGACGTCTGTTTTCTTTGGACGCTGTGTTCATGCCCACAGGTAGACAAGGAGGTGAACTCGATCCAGATTTTTAGTAGCTGCCAGCTGATTGCGAGCACTCCATTGTCCGGAGGTGCTCATGAATATTCTCATGGTATATGTATATTTTGGGCATGGTGGAGTCTTGTTACACCTATATGTATAGTATATCAGTAGAGGCTCGTAGATGCGCGGTGTGGATAGATGGTCTCACGAGAGGCTTTTATGTATATGTATACATTATTTTGATGGCCGAGAGGCTTATGTATATAAAAGTATTTTTATGTTCTCAAATGAAAAGATGGTTTTCTTATGTCCTAAGCATGAATTGATAAAAGGGCATTAAATGGGTAAGGTGAGTAGCAGAACGAGTGGTGCTCGGTGGCTAGCCCCGGGTACCCGTCACGGCCCCTAGCTGGGTCGTGACAAAAGTGGTATCAGAGCAGTTCGGTCCTAGGAAGTGTCTACGAGCCGTGTCTAGTAGAGTCTTATTTATGGTGTGTTGCGCGCCACATCAATAAACAGGAGGCTACAGGGCATTTAGGAAAAATTACCATTCTTCTTCTATGAGATCGTGCGATAGAGCCATATGTAAGATTTTATCCTCCCTAACAGTGCGTTATGATTTCAGAATGCCGCCAAAGGGGAAAGCTGCAGCCGCCTGGAAGGGCAAGACTACGACAAAGAGGTGGGTAGAAAGAGAACCTCCAATGAATATAGAAGAAGGCAAATCACATAATGAAGCCTTGTCCAATACTTCTTCTACGCCGTGGGAGAGCAAGGAGGAGCTCCAGCTCCAATCCTTCCGCCGGCTGCTTCGGGTCAACAAATGACCGAGGCCATTCAGCTATTGACACAATTGGTTGCTGCACAGGCACAACGGCAGAACTTGGGTTCAAGTGATCGGGCAGCGAGTACAAAGGCCCGTGATTTTATGACTTTCAATCCTCCAGCATTCATCGGGTCAAAGCCGGATGTGGATCCGCAAAGCTTCGTAGATGAGATGTTAAGGACATTGAAGATTGTCCATGCCTCTGAGACCGAATCCGTGGATTTGGCATCTTATAGACTCCGGGATGTGGCGGTGTTATGGTACAACAATTGGGTGTTATCAATAGGAGAGAACACGCCTCCTCCGGTTTGGCAAGAGTTCGTAGATGCTTTTATTCGTCACTATTAACCACCCGAGGTCCGCCGAGCTAGAGCGGATAGATTTCTGAACCTGAGGCAAGGAAATTTGAGCGCCCGGGAATATAGCCTCCAATTTAATTCTCTGGCCAGGTATGCCCATACTATGGTCGCCGACATGGGGGATCGAGTGCACATGTTTGTGAGTGGTGTGGGACCACATCTATTCAAAGATTGCTTGACAGCTTCATTGCAGGACGGGATGGACATTTCCCGTATATAAGCCCATGCCCAGAATTTAGAGGGGCGACAGCCACCGCAGAAAGGTGATCGTGATGTTGACAGGAGACAAGGCGAGAGGGCTAGATCTATGGGGGCAAGCAGTGAGTATAGAGGGGGACCGGGACAGATGCATTCTAGGCACCCAGGTCAGTCAGCGACTAGTGCGCTTCCAGAATTTTAAGATAGGAGGTTTGATCGTTCTTTTCGGTCAGGACAGGGCCAGAGTTCGAGGGCCTCAGATTTTTAGTCTAGAGTAGATTTTAGTCAGAAGGGACCCCCAGTACCGGGGTGCAACCAGTGCGGTAGACTACATTCTGAACAGTGTCGCCGAAGCTCGGACGCTTGTTATGCCTGCGGTCAAGTTGGCCATATGATGAGGGATTGCCCTTCGATGCGAGATAGGGTTGGGACTCAGCCCACAGGTTCAGTAGCGGGTTCTTCTTCAGTATGCCCCACCGCACAGAATCCCCAGATTCCTGCAGGCAGAGGTAGAGGAAGAGGGGGAGCATTTACTTCAGGTGCTGTTCAGCCCTGCGTATATGCTTTAGCTGGGCGACAAGATCTTGAGTCCTCCCCGGACGTTGTCACAGGTACATTGACCATATTTTCTCGTGATGTATATGCTTTGATCGATCCGGGTTCTACGTTCTCTTATATTTCCCCATATGTTGCTAGTTGTATTAGGGTGAAACCCGAGTCAATTAAACCTGTTGAGGTACTCACTCCGGTTGGTGATCCCGAGATAGCAAAACAAGTCTACAAAAATTGTGTCGTTGTGATATGTGATCGTCAGACCAAAGCTGATTTGATTAAGCTGAAAATGGTAGATTTCGATGTAATCATGGGTATGGATTGGTTAGCGTCGTGCTATGCTAATGTTGATTGCCGCACAAAAGTGGTTCGATTCCAATTTCCGGGAGAGCCCGTGCTTGAATGGGAAGGTAATGCAGCATCGCCAATGGGTAGGTTTATTTCCTATCTCAAGGCAAGGAAGATGATAGCCAAGGGTTATATTTACCACTTAGTTCGGGTTCATGACACGGAGGCAAAGCCGCTAACTTTCCAGTCAGTTCTGGTAGTAAAGGGCTTTTCATCTATTTCAGCCCCATTGACGAAGCTAACTCAGAAGTCCGCTAACTTTCAATGGAACGATGCATGCGAGCATAGTTTCCAAGAGCTGAAAGATAGGTTGACCTCAGCCCCAGTGCTAACACGTCCAGAAAGGCCTGATGGCTACGTTATGTATTGTGATGCCTCCGGTGTGAGACTAGGATGTGTATTGATGCAGCACGGGAAAGTATTGCATATGCTTCGAGGCAATTGCGGAAACATGAGAAGAATTACCCCACTCATGACATTGAATTGGCTGCGGTTATTCATGCCTTAAAAATATGGAGGCGTTATTTGTATGGTGTACATGTGGACATCTATACAGATCACAAGAGCCTCCAATATATTTTTAAACAGAAGGAGCTGAATTTACGGCAGAGGCGGTGGTTAGAATTTTTAAAAGATTATGACGTGAATATTTTGTACCACCCCGGTAAAGCAAATGAAGTAGCTGATGCACTTAGCCGCCGATCAATGGGCAGCTTATGTGGAATCCCTCCGGAAAGGAAAGAGATGGTTCAAGAAGTTCGCCAATTAGAAAATTTTGGAGTGCGTATAATTGATTCGGGCAATGCCGGGATTAGTATAAATGATTCCACAACTTCGTCCTCGGATATGGAAGTGAAAGAACAGCAGTGCGAAGATCCGCAGATATGTCGTTATAGAGACACATCTCCTGGGAAAGAAAAGTCTCCGTTTGAAGTTTCTATGGATGGAATTCTTAGGTACCGAGGAAGGTTATGTGTGCCGAATGTGGTGGATTTGCGCCGACGAATTCCAAAAGAAACACATTGCTCTCGATATTCTATTCACCCAGGTGCAACCAAAATTTATCATGATCTCAAGATGTTGTACTGGTGGGATGGCATGAAGAGAGACATAGCCGAGTTTGTGGCACAGTGTCCAAATTGCCAGCAAGTAAAAGTTGAACATCAAAAGCCAGGGGGCTTGTTACAGGCAATAGAAATCCCTACTTGGAAATGAGAAGTGATAAACATGGATTTTATAGTGGGATTACCTCGTTCCCGTGGCAAGTATGATTCCGTATGGGCGATCGTGGACAGATTGACGAAGGCAGCCCATTTCCTCCCAGTTAGGACTATATACTCAGCGGAAGACTATGCAAGGTTGTATCTCAAAGAAATTGTGTGACTCCATGGAATCCCATTATCTATTATCACAGCTAGAGGAGCACATCTTACAGCTAAGTTCTGGAAGTCTTTTCAAGAAGGTTTGGGCACGCAAGTGAAGTTTAGCACGACATTTCATCCACAAACTGATGGGCAGGCCGAGCATACTATTCAAACCTTAGAAGATATGCTACAGGCGTGTGTGTTGGATTTCGGTGGTATCTGGGATGACCACTTACCCCTTATTTAATTTTCATATAACAACAGCTATCATTCCAGTATTCAAATGGCTCCATATGAAGCTTTATATGGGAGGAAATGTATATCTCTAATTGGATGGTTCGAAATAGGAGAAGCATAACTAGTGGGCCCTGAATTGATCCAACAAGCAATAGAAAAGGTCAAGGTGATCCAAGGTCGGTTGTTAATAGCCCAAAGTCGCCAAAAGTCCTATGCGGACAACCGCCGACGAGACTTGGAATTTCCTGCCGGTGATTGGGTGTTCTTGAAAGTGTCGCCAATGAAAGGGGTGATGAGATTTGGTAAGAAAGGGAAGCTAAGTCCCAAATACATTGGACCCTACAAAATCATCCACAAGGTGGGTCAGGTAGCCTATAAATTGGATTTGCCTTCGGAGCTTGAATCAGTCCATCCAGTCTTTCACGTTTCGATGCTCCGCAAGTGTATTGGAGACCCCACCAAGATTGTCCCGATAGATGATGTGCAAGTGACAGAACGACTTACCTATGAAGATGTGCCTATTGCTATTTTAGATAGGCAGGTGCGGAGACTCTGAAATAAAGAGCTCGTTTCAGTCAAAGTCTTATGGCGAAATGATGACCGGGAATAAATGTCTTAGGAAGCAGAAGAGAGCATGAAGTCCAAGTACCCACACTTAATCCAAGCCCCGGGAGATATCCAAGACGAAACACAGACGATATGAGGTATGTACACTTTATTTTTATGTTTTTAGTCGCGTGTGGCCACGGATATGTTGATATTGTGATGTAGCCCTGTGAGGCGATGATATTATGGGTTGTTGTGACAGGTTGGTAGTGTCAAATTACAAGGGGAACTTTGGCGAAATTTTCGTAGAATCCCGAGTGTTTAACATTCGAGTACGAATGTTCCAAAAAGGGGGGAAGAGTGTTACACCTAGGAAATTTTTCGTGAGCCAACAATGAATAGACCAACAAAGGGCATGAGTGTGCGATGTTTTACTAAGTAGGGGATGACTATTTATGAACTTTGGAAATAAGAAAGTTACAGAATTTCATTTCAGCCCAGTGGTCGTAAACTGGAATACGGCCCATAAAGTGCCATCGTCCTTCAACCTTCCAAAATTTCAACTTTCTGTCAAATGCATCAAATGGTTAAACACGACTTGGAATACGGACAGTAAATTGAAATACGACCCGTAAACTGAGTCGTAAACTGCCATGATCTTCAGCCTTCCTTTCTGGTTTTGATATGCTTAAATACGGTCGTGGAGGACGGACCGTAAACCAGTATACGGCCCGTAAAGTGGGGTTTACGACCACTGTACACCCCGACTGTTGTTCATTAAAAATCAGATTTTGAGTTATTAAAAAGGGACCCTAAGCTCATTTTATTTCATTTCTCACCTACACGGTTCAAGAACTCTCTAGAGTAATCCAAAACACTTTATCCACAAGAATTTAAGAGAATCACAGGGAGATCAAGATCAACCACATTAAATCCATGAAACAAAGTGTGTGAAACTCAAATGAAGTTCAACCAAACCAAGAAATTCCAAAAGAGGTGAAGTAGGGTTTCAGTGCAAAAGGAAGAACTCCACTCTCGGCTTGTTCCACCACCATCTAAGGTAAGTTTCATGACTTTATAATGTTGTTTAAGGTATTGGAACGCTAAGATGCTTGAATTGTAGAAAGACATGGAAAATGGGTCTTAAATGCGAGAATAGTGTCATAATTGAATGGTAGTCGAATGGAACCATAAACGTTAATGTGCCATGATTATGAATATGTTGTAAATGATGTAGACAAGGAAATAAGCATTATATATGAGAAAGCGCGATAATGAACTAGAACCATAAATGTGGAGAAAATGGAGAAAAATGGTGGATTTTGCTCAACGTATATGAGTGACGATTGTTGATACGATATTGTGAAGTCTTGTTGTAAATGTTTAGGAGTTGAAATAGAACGTGCGAAAAGTAGTAAAAACAAAGGAAATGCTGCCCAATTTTTCCTAGAAAAAACGATACGCTCTCATAATCGATTAACTAACGTTAATGCGAACTCTCTCGTGAAGGTAGCGACGTGATATTGGAGGAGAACATGTGAACGATAGCTTAGCTAAATGACAAAGGTATGTGAGTATAGTCCTTTGTTTCTATGGCACGAATCCTATGACATGATTCTTCTTTCTTCTTCACGACTCTCCTATGCTCCTAAAAGCTAAGAGTGTAAGATCATGAATAATGATACGAGATAAGAGCAATGTCATGAGTTCAGTAGTTATATGATGGAATTCCTTGCTTACACTCACCTTACATACTAATTCCCTCAAGGTGAGGTAGAATGTTTATAAATGTTCATAATGAAATCGAGGGTTCACGACCTTACGTCACCTCGATAAAGTATGGTTGTCTTAGAGTCTTTGTGCATATGTTATGATGAGCATATTCTAACGAGCATATTATAATGAGCATGTTATGATGATATTACACCGCGCCTAGTTGGCCGGGCAGTCACCGCTAAGGCGGGCAGCTTATACACCATGGCCAGTTGGCATGGGCAGACACCACTAGTGGGCGGCATGAGATGGTACCCCGGATGCGGGCTAATGTTACTGATTATCACACCGCACCTATATGGTCGGGCAGTTTATATATATATATGATATGCATACATGATATGATGATAAGCTTTAAAACTAAGTCAGCATGCATTACTTTTCATGTAATTCCCAGTCAGGTACAGTTGCTCCATACTTGATGCCTCCCTTGTTTCCTTGATGCATTATTATTGTTCATTCCTCTCATACTCAGTACAATATTCGTACTGCCGACCGTTTTCTTTGGACGCTGTATTCATGTCCACAGGTAGACAGGGAGGTGAGCTCGATCCAGATTCTTAGTAGCTGCCAGCTGATTGCGAGCACTCCATTGTCCGGAGGTGCTCATGATTATTCTCTTGGTATATGTATATTTTGGGCATGGTGGAGTCCTGTTCCACCTATATGTATAGTATATCAGTAGAGGCTCGTAGATGCGCGGTGTGGGCAGATGGTCTCACGAGAGGCTTTTATGTATATGTATATATTATTTTGATGGCCAAGAGGCTTATGTATATAAAAGTATTTTTATGTTCTCAAATGAAAATGTGGTTTTCTTATGTCCTAAGCATGAATTGATAAAAGGGCATTAAATGGGTAAGGTGAGTAGCAGAACGAGTGGTGCTCGGTGGCTAGCCCCCGGTACCCGTCACGGCCCCTAGCTGGGTCATGACAAAAGTGGTATCAGAGCAGTTCGGTCCTAGGAAGTTTCTACGAGCCATGTCTAGTAGAGTCTTGTTTATGGTGTGTTGCGCGCCACATCAATAAACAGGAGGCTACAGGGCATTTAGGAAAAATTACCATTCGTCTTCTATGAGATCGTGCGATAGAGCCATGTGTAAAATTTTTTCCTCCCTAACAGTGCGTTATGATTACAGAATGCCGCCAAAGGGGAAAGCTACAACCGCCCGGAAGGGCAAGACTACGACAAAGAGGCAGGTAGAAAGAGAACCTCCAAACGTATATAGAAGAAGGCGAATCACATAATGAAGCCTTGTCCAATACATCTTCTACCCCGCCCAATGTGGGAGAGCAAGGAGGAGCTCTAGCTCCAATCCCTCCGCCGGCTGCTTCGGGTCAACAAATGACCGAGGCCATTCAGCTATTGACACAATTGGTTGCCGCACAGGCAAAATGGAAAAATGTGTGCTCAAGTGATCGGGCAGCGAGTACAAAGGCCCGTGATTTTATGAGTTTGAATCCTCCAGAATTCGTCGGGTCAAAGCCGGATGAAGATCCGCAAAGCTTCATAGATGAGATGTTAAGGACATTGAAAATTGTCCATGCCTATGAGACCGAATCCGTGGAGTTGGCATCTTATAGACTCCGGGATGTGGCGATGTTATGGTACAACAATTGGGTGTTATCAAGAGGAGAGAACACGCCTCCTCCGGTTTGGCAAGAGTTCGTAGATGCTTTTATTCGTCACTATTTGCTACCCGAGGTCCGCCGAGCTAGAGCGGATAGATTTCTGAACCTGAGGCAAGGAAATTTGAGCGCCCGGGAATATAGCCTCCAATTTAATTCTCTGGCCAGGTATGCCCCGACTATGGTGGCCGACATGGGGCATCGAGTGCACAGGTTTGTGAGTGGTTTGGGACCACATCTATTCAAAGATTGCTTGACAGCTTCATTGCAGGACGAGATGGACATTTCCCGTATACAAGCCCATGCCCAGAATTTAGAGGGGCGACAGCCACCGCAGAAAGGTGATCGTGATGTTGACAGGAGACAAGGCAAGAGGGCTAGATCTACGGGGGCAAGCAGTGAGTATAGAGGGGGACCGGGACAGATGCATTCTAGGCACCCAGGTCAGTCAGTGACTAGTGCACCTCCCATATTTTCAGATAGGAGGTTTGATCGTTCTTTTCTGTCAGGACAAGGCCAGAGTTCGAGGGCCTCAGATTTTCAGTCTAGAGGAGATTTTAGTCAGAAGGGACCCCCAGTACCGCGGTGCAACCACTGCGGTAGACTGCATTCCGGACAGTGTCGCCGAGGCTCGGACGCTTGTTATGCCTGCGGTCAAGTTGGCCATATGATGAGGGATTGCACTTTGATGAGAGATAGGGTTGGGACTCAGCCCACAGGTTCAGTAGCGAGTTCTTCTTCAGTACGCCCCACAGCACAGACTCCCAGACTCTAGCAGACAGAGGTAGAGGCAGAGGGGGAGCATTTACTTCAGGTGCTGTTCAGCCCCGCGTATATGCTTTAGCTGGGCTACAGGATCTTGAGTCCTCCCCGGACGTTGTCACAGGTACATTGACCATATTTTCCCGTGATGTATATGCTTTGATCGATCCGGGTTCTACGTTTTCTTATATTTCCCCATATGTTGCTGGTTGTATTGGGGTGAAACCCGAGTCAATTAAACCCTTTGAGGTACTCACTCCGGTTGGTTAACCCGTGATAGAAAAACAAGTGTACAAAAATTATGTCACCGTTATATGTAATCGTCAGACCAAAGCTGATTTGATTGAGCTGAAAATGATAGATTTTGATGTAATCATGGGTATGGATTGGTTGGCGTCGTGCTATGCTAATGTTGATTGTCGTACAAAAGTGGTTAGATTCCAATTTCCGGGAGAGCCCGTGCTTAAATGGGAAGGTAATGCAGCATCGCCAAAGGGTAGGTTTATTTCCTATCTCAAGGCAAGGAAGATGATAGCCAAGGGTTATATTTACCACTTAGTTCGGGTTCATGACATAGAGGCAAAGCCGCCAACTTTCCAGTCAGTTCCGGTAGTGAATGAATTCCCAGATGTGTTTCCGGACGAACTTCCAGGTCTTTCACCTGAAAGAGAGATTGACTTCGCCATAGATGTGTTGCCGGACACCAAGCCCATTTCTATTCCTCCTTATCATATGGCCCCGGCGGAATTGAAAGTGCTAAAAGCACAGCTGAAAGATCTGCTTGACAAGGAGTTTATCAGACCCAGCTCATCGCCGTCGGGAGCACCAGTCTTGTTTGTGAGAAAGAAGGACGGATGCTTACGAATGTGAATCGACTACAGGCAATTGAACAAAGTAACGATAAAGAACAAATATCCTCTTCCAAGGATTGATGATTTATTCGATCAGCTGCAAGGTGAAAAGTGGTTTTCTAAAATAGATTTGAGGTCGGGTTATCATCAAGTGAGAGTTAGAGAAGCAGATATCCCTAAAACAGCCTTCAGAACGAGATATGGCCACTATGAATTCCGAGTGATGTCGTTTGGGCTAACTAACACTCCGGCCGTGTTCATGAATCTGATGAATAATGTATTCAGGCCGCTCTTGGATTTTTTTGTCATAGTATTTATTGATGACATTCTAGTATATTCTCGCATAGAATCAGAACATGCAGATCATTTGAGAATTGTACTTGGCATTCTTCGAGCCCGAGAACTGTATGCAAAATTTTCAAAGTGCGAGTTTTGGCTAAATTCTATAACATTTCTGGGCCATGTTATTTCCAATGATAGCATTCGAGTCGACACTCAGAAAATTGAAGCGGTGAAGACTTGGCCAAAGCCTACGACGCCCACGGAAGTCCGTAGTTTTCTGGGTTTGGCAGGCTATTATAGAGGGCTTTTCATCTATTTCAGCCCCATTGACGAAGCTAACTCAGAAGTCCGCTAACTTTCAATGGAACGATGCATGCGAGCGTAGTTTCCAAGAGCTGAAAGATAGGTTGACCTCAGCTCCAGTGCTAACACTTCCAGAAGGGCCAGATGGCTACGTTATGTATTGTGATGCCTCCGGTGTGGGACTAGGATGTGTATTGATGCAGCACGGTAAAGTTATTGCATATGCTTCGAGGCAATTGCGGAAACATGAGAATAATTACCCCACTCATGATCTTGAATTGGTTGCGGTTAATCATGCCTTAAAAATATGGAGGCATTATTTGTATGGTGTACATGTGGACATCTATACAGATCACAAGAGCCTCCAATATATTCTTAAACAGAAGGAGCTGAATTTACGGCAGAGGTGGTGGTTAGAATTATTAAAAGATTATGACGTGAATATTTTGTACCACCCCGGTAAAGCAAATGTAGTAGATGATGCACTTAGCCGCCGATCAATTGAATCGGGCGATGCCGGGATTAGTATAAATGATTCCACAACTTCGTCCTTGGCTATGGAAGTGAAAGAACAGCAGTGCGAAGATCCGCAGATATGTCGTTATAGAGACACATCTCCTTGGAAAGAAAAGTCTCCGTTTGAAGTTTGTATGGATGGAATTCTTAGGTACCGAGGCAGGTTATGTGTGCCGAATGTGGTAGATTTGCGCCGACGAATTCTAAAAGAAACACATTGCTCTTGATATTCTATTCACCCAGGTGCAACCAAAATGTATAGTGATCTCAAGATGATATACTGGTGGGATGGCATGAAGAGAGACATAGCCGAGTTTGTGGCACAGTGTCCAAATTGCCAGCAAGTAAAAGTTGAACATCAAAAGCCAAGGGGCTTGTTACAGGCAATAGAAATATCGTGGACAGATTGACGAAGGCAGCCCATTTCCTCCCAGTTAGGACTACATACTCAGCGGAAGACTATGCAAGGTTGTATCTCAAAAAAATTGTGCGACTCCATGGAATCCCATTATCTATTATCACAGATAGAGGAGCACATATTACAGCAAAGTTATGGGTTGTTGTGACAGGTTGGTAGTGTCAAATTACAAAGGGAACTCTGGCGAAATTTTCGTAGAATCCCGATTGTGTAACATTCGAGGACGAATGTTCCAAAAAGGGTGGAAGAGTGTTACACCTCGAAAATTTTTCGTGAGCCAACAATGAATAGACCAACAAAGGGCATGAGTGTGCGATGTTTTACTAAGTAGGGGATGACTATTTATGAACTTTGGAAATAAGAAAGTTGCAGAATTTCATTTCAGCCCAGTGGTCATAAAATGGAATACGGCCCATAAAGTGCCATCGTCCTTCAACCTTCCAAAATTTCAACTTTCTGTCAAATGCATCAAATGGTTAAACACGACTTGGAATACGGACCGTAAATTGAAATACAGCCCGTAAACTGAGTCGTAAACTTCCATGATCTTCAGCCAACCTTTCTGGTTTTGATATGCTTAAATAAGGTCGTGGAGGACGGACCGTAAACCAGTATACGGCTCGTAAAGTGGGTTTTACGACCACTGTACACCCCGACTGTTGTTCATTAAAAATCAGATTTTGAGTTATTAAAAAGGGACCCTAAGCTCATTTTATTTCATTTCTCACCTACACGGTTCAAGAACTCTCTAGAGTAATCCAAAACACTTCATCCTCAAGAATTTAAGATAATCACAGGGAGATCAAGATCAACCACATTAAATCCATGAAACAAAGTGTGTGAAACTCAAGTGAAGTTCATCCAAACCAAGAAATTCCAAAAGAGGTGAAGTAGGGTTTTAGTGCTAAAGGAAGAACTCCACTCTAGGCTTGTTCCACCACCATCTAAGGTAAGTTTCATGACTTTATCATGTTGTTTAAGGTATTGGAATGCTAAGATGCTTGAATTGTAGAAAGACATGGAAAATGGGTTTTAAATGGGAGAATAGTGTCATAATTGAATGGTAGTCGAATGGAACCATAAACGTTGATGTGCCATGATTATGAATATGTTGTAAATGATGTTTAGACCAGGAAATAAGCATTATATATTAAAGAGCGCGATAACGAACTATAACCATAAACGTGGAGAAAATGGAGAAAAATGGTGGATTTTGCTCAACGTATATGAGTGACGATTGTTGATACGATATTGTGAAGTGTTGTTGTAAATGTTTAGGAGTTGAAATAGAACGTGGGAAAAGTAGTTAAAATAAAGGAAATGCTGCCCAATTTTTCCTAGAAATAACGATACGTTCTCATAATCGATTAACTAACGTTAATGCGAACTCTCTCGTGAAGGTAGCGACGTGATATTGGAGGAGAACACGTGAACGATAGCTTAGATAAACGACAAAGGTATGTGAGGCTAGTCCTTTATTTCTATGGCTTGAATCCTATGACATGATTCTTCTTTATTCTTCACGACTCTCCTATGCTCCTAAAAGCTAAGAGTGTAAGATCATGAATAATGATACGAGATAAGAGCAATGTCATGAGTTCAGTAGTGATATGATGGAATTCCTTGCTTACACTCACCTTACATACTAATTCCCTCAAGGTGAGGCAGAATGCTTATAAATGGTCATAATGAAATCGAGGGTTCACGACCTTACGTCACCTCGATAAAGTATGGTTGTCTTAGAGTCTTTATGCATATGTTATGATGTGCATATTATAATGAGCATATTATAATGAGCATGTTATGATGATATTACACCGCGCCTAGTTGGCCGAGCAGTCACCGCTAAGGCGGGCAGCTTATACACCATGGCCAGTTGGCATGGGCAGACACCACTAGTGGGCGGCATGAGATGGTACCCCGGATGCGGGAGGCCTGGACGCGGGCTAATGTTACTGATTATCACACCGCACCTATATGGTCGGGCAGTTTATATATATGATATGCATACATGAGATGATGATAAGCTTAAAATTAAGTTAGCATGCATTACTTTTCATGTAATTCCCAGTCAGGTACAGTTTCTCCATACTTGATGCCTCCCTTTTTCCTTGATGCATTATTATTGTTCATGCCTCTCATACTCAGTACAATATTCGTATTGACGTCCGTTTTCTTTGGACACTATGTTCATGCCCACAGGTAGACAGGGAGGTAAGCTCGATCCAGATTCTTAGTAGTTTGCCAGCTGATTGCGAGCAGTCCATTGTCCGGAGGTGCTCATGATTATTCTCTTGGTATATGTATATTTTGGGCATGGTGGAGTCTTGTTCCACCTATATGTATAGTATATCAGTAGAGGCTCGTAGATGCGCAGTGTGGGTAGATGGTCTCACGAGAGGCTTTTATGTATATGTATATATTATTTTGATGGCCGAGAGGCTTATGTATATAAAAGTATTTTTATGTTCTCAAATGAAAAGATGGTTTTCTTATGTCCTAAGCATGAATTGATATAAGTGTATTAATTGGGTAAGGTGAGTAGCAGAACGAGTGGTGCTCGGTGGCTAGCCCCGGGTACCCGTCACGGCCCCTAGCTGGGTCGTGACACTTATCTTGCTCATATATTTGATACACACCTGGAAAATCCAAGCCTTAAAGATATACCAGTTGTATGTGAATTTCATGATATTTTCCCTGAAAAGCTTCTTGGATTGCCCCCGGAAAGGGAAGTTGAATTTCCTATAGAGGTTATTCCTGGAACTACTCCTATTTCTATAACTCCTTACCGAATGGCTCCAGCATAATTGGAATTTCCTATAGAGGTTATTCCTGGAACTACTCCTATTTCTATAACTCCTTACCGAATGGCTCCAGCATAATTGAAGGAGTTGAAAATTAAATTGCAAGAACTTTTGGAGAAAGGTTTTATTCGCCCAAGTGTTTCTCCTTGGGGAGGTCCTGTTTTATATGTGAAAAAGAAATACGACACTCTTAGGCTTTGTATTGATAACCGGCAATTGAACAAGGTAATAATTAAGAATAGATATCCACTGCCTAAGATTGATGATTTATTTGAATAGCTAAAGGGTGCTAGGTTGTTCTCATAGGTTGTTCTATAAAATTGAAAATTGACTTGAGGTCTGGGTATTACCAACTACGGGTAAGTGAAAAAGAAGTTCCTAAAACTGTCTTTAGGACTCGATATGGTAATTTTGAATTTTTGGTGATGCCATTCGGGTTGACGAATGCTCCTGCGGCAATCATGGATTTGATGAATCGCGTGTTCAAGCTTTATCTTGACCAATTTGTGGTGGTCTTTATAGATGATATTTTAATATATTGCAAGAATAGGGAAGATCATGAAAAGCATCTTCGGATTGTTTTGAAAATTTTGGAAGAGAAAAAGCTCTATGCTAAGCTTTCCAAATGTGAATTTTGGCTTGGTGAAGTGGCCTTTCTGGAACATGTTGTGCCAGCTGAAGGTGTGAAGGTGGATCCGAGTAAGATTCAAGCTATTGTTGAATGGAAACCGCCTAAAAGTCCAACTGAAGTAAGATGTTTTTTAGGCTTAGCGGGATACTATAGAAGGTTTGTCAAAGGCTTCTCCATTATAGCATCTCCTTTGAATAAACTCTTGAGAAAGGATGTCAAGTTCGTATGGGATGACAAATGCCAAGAGAGCTTTGGAAAGCTCATATCCTTATTGACACAAGCTCCTATCCTTACTTTACCAACTGAAGGGAAAGAATTTGTGATATATAGTGATGCTTCTCATAATGGTTTGGGTTGTGTCCTGATGCAGGAAGGGAAAGTGGTTGCATATGCCTCTCGAAAATTGAAACCATATGAGTTGAATTATCCTACTCATGACCTTGAGCTCGTTGCCATAGTGTTTGCTTTGAAAATTTGGAGGCATTACTTATAAGGAGAAAAATGTCACATATTTACTAATCACAAGAGTTTGAAGTACTTGGGTACACAGAAAGAGTTGAATTTGAGGCAACATAGCTTGCTTGAACTCATTAAAGATTATGACTATATCATTGACTATCATCCAGGTAAAGACAATATGGTTGCAGATGCTCTAAGTCGCAAATTCTTTGCCAGTTTATCTCTAAGCCCTTTCCCTTTGTTTCTTGAATTAAGAGCAATGAATGCTTGTGTTGCATTTAATTATGATGGCTCTATTGTTGCAAGTTTGCAAGTCAATCCAGTTCTACTTGAATAGGTGAAAGAAGCACAGAAGTTAGATGAGAAGCTTGTGAAATTGATCAAAGAAGTTCAAATTGGAGAAAAACTTGATTTTAAATTACGGGAGGATGGTGTTCTATTTTATCGAAATTGGTTATGTGTTCCTAAAGATGACAACTTGAGGAAATAAATTTTGAATGAAACACATACTTCACCATATGCAATGCATGCTGGAGGTACTAAAATGTACCAAACCATCAAAGAACACTACTGGTGGAATGGTATGAAGAAAGACATTGCAGAGTTCATTTCTAAATGCTTAGTTTGTCAACAAATAAAGGCCGAGCATCAAGTCCCAGAAGGTTTGTTACGACCCTTGTCGATACTAGAGTGGAAATGGGAAAAAATAACTATGGACTTTGTTTCTGGACTTCCACGCACACAAAGAACTCATGATGCAATTTGGGTTATAGTTGATAGGCTAACCAAGAGTGCTCATTTCTTGGCCATCAAAGTAGACTACTCACTTTGAACATTATTCAGAATTGTACGTTAATGAGATTGTGAGGCTGCATGGAGTTCCTGTTTCTATTGTATCTGACTGAGACCTGAGGTTTACATCCAGATTTTGTACTAGCTTGCAAGAAGCTTTGGGCACTAGGTTGAACTTTAGTACTTCTTTCCATCCTCAGTTAGACGGCCAGTCCGAGAGGGTAATTCAAATCTTGAAAGATATGTTTCGAGCTTGCATTATGGAATTTGAGGGTAGTTGGGTCAGACACCTAGCCTTCATAGAATTTGCTTACAATAATAGCTACCAATCAAGTGTTGGTATACCTCCTTATGAAGCATTATATGGGAGAAAATGTAGAACTCCTCCTAGTTGGAGTGAAGTTGCTGAAAGAAAATTGGTTAGTCCTGAGATTGTGCAAGAAACTGAAGATAAAGTAAAAAATCATCAAGGATCGTCTAAATATTGCTTCGGATAGACAAAAGTCTTATGCTGATCTTAAGAGGCGTGAAATTGAGCATCAAGTGGGAGATAAGGTATTTTTAAAGGTTTCTCCATGGAAGAAGATTATGAGGTTTGGCCAAAAAGGAAAACATAGTCCTCAATTTATAGGACCATATGAAGTACTTGAGAGAGTTGTCCCAGTTACATATAAACTAGCTCTTCCACCGAAGTTTGATAAGATCCACAATGTCTTTCATGTCTCTATGCTTAGAAGATATCGCTCAGATCCATCTCATATTCTTCCTGTTGAATCAATTGAGGTTAGTCCTGACTTGACATACGAAGAGGAACCTATCCAAATCTTAGCGCATGAGACAAAAGAGCTTAGAAAAAAGAAAAAAGGTCCTTTGGAGAAATCATTCTGGTAAAGAAGCTACCTGGGAGCGAGAAAAGGATATGTGAATTGAATATCCCCATTTGTTTCGAGACTAGAATAAGGTAAGTTTTGGTATGAAATTTCTTAAGGGAGAGAGATTTGTAACGCCCCAATTCTTTTTTAAACTGATACTTGAATTTTTGATTGATCATATCTTTATAGTAAGGATATATTTACTTCGAACTCCCTACGTGAATTTGATGATATATGAAAATTGCTTAGTTTAGATTGTGTTAATATTTACAAGGAAGTTTCGTGATGTTGTTATGTTTACCACTTATCATCCTCTTGACAAATTTATTATGAAATACAATAGATATATAAAAGTTTGGGCAGCCATTGTTTTTACTTTTTTCATCCTTATCCAAGTAACCTATATACCTTTTTGGCTCATATCCTCTCCACCACCTCTAATTTCATTTTCTCCATGAAAATAAAACCCTAAAACTCCTCTCCTCTCATCAAATTCTCCCACTAAATCAATCATCAAGACTTATTTTGGCTGAGCCATAAATTACTCCACACGATTGAGGTAAGTTACAAAACCCGTTTTTGAACTGGACTGTTGTTAGTGTTTTCAGCATATTTCCTTGTATAAAATTTAGTGTTAAGTGATCCAAGCTATTCTAGAAAGCTATTTCATAGCTCTACAACTTTCGTTCAGGCTCAAAAACCTAGTTTCGCTTGTATTTACTCGAAAAAGGGTGATGAGGTACAGGGAAGGTGTTGCCCAGATTCCTGTTTTACAAACCCTCCATGTACTAGTGTTAGTATTTTGAGCATATCTTTTTGTAAAAAACTTCTATAGGAGTGATTTAAATTTATCTGAAACCCCAAGACATATACAACTTTCACTAAGGCCGCAGAGTCTATTTTTGCCATTTACCCCTTTGAAACTGAGCCATATACAAGACAGTAAAACTGTCCAGAATTTCTGTTTTGATAGTTTAGGGTGATTTTCACTGATATCATGTTTAGTTTCGACGTGCTGAAACCGTTGAACTTAAACAGATATTTAATTGTGTATTTAAGGTATATATACTCTTATACATGCTAAGAGGAATTGTTTGACGAAATGGATTTTGGTTGGTCTATGGCGTAGACGATTTGAACTCCTCGAGTTGAGGTAGAACTTGTTGTGTGGTAAAACACCAATGTTTGTGAATAAAATTGCACTTGGAATATCTGTATTTTTTGGAATTTTTGAAGTATTTTGATGTGTTGTTTCCTTTCTCTTCATCTTATATCATTGTATGGTTATTATCTCAAGTATTGTAAAATATTCGCTAGATCTCCCACTTGTACGAATTGCTTGATCATTTTGCATTCTTGTTGCCGTGACTTTGTCACTGATATCGACATGCCTCTTGACTCGGATCTTTTTCCATCTTGACTTTGGATTTGTGGTTCGTCTTTGTTATGGAACTTTTCTATGTTAAGTACGAACTAGAAAGCCATTTTTAATATGGTTCTTGATTCTCTTGATTATTGGGTTTCGACCCTACTTGATTTGGAGCTTCGGTCCATCTTGATATTGATTATGCTTAGTGTGATGGCATGACGTACATATTGGGGGAAATTGGTTATTTGACAAACTCTTTTGAATTGATTTATACGCTTTCTTGACACTTGAGCCTTCGAATATCGATTTCGATATTTGGAAATTCTTCAAGGTTTAGATATTTGATACTTTGATATACTTGTTTACTTGATTTATTATTATCTTAGGGTGTGCTAATAACCCAAGTCATGTCATGTATGAAATTTAGCTACCTATGACTAATAAGGGAATTGGAACATCTAATGGCTCCAAGCCCAAAGTTTATGCGCCACTAAGCTTTATGCTTAGCGATAGTTGTTTTCCATCGTAGGTAATGTGCAGGAAGAGATTTGAAGATGGCCATTTGGAGTAGACTTTTTGGGAGCTTTAGTGAAGATCACCTTTGCATATGCATTTAGGTTTTGTATATTTTGGGACTTGTACGTGATCCATATGCTACACATATGTATGAAATTTTGGAGGCTTGTTGGACCACAAGTCCATAAGCTTGTAACTTGAACTTGGTAACTTGTTTTGATATTTTAGGGTGTGCTAATAACCCAAATCATATCATGTATTAAATTTACATTTTACCTTGTAATTATGTAACAAGGAGGGTGATAACGTCCAAATCCACCCTATTAATTAGAATGGGCACGGTCGTATGCAAATATAATTTACCCAACTATGAGTCGGGGTCGAATCCCACAGAGAACAATATGTAGGTGATTTAAGCAGATTAGGAATTATCACTAACAATAGCTATGCCCGAACGCATCAATGGTTGTTTTTGATAAGGTTTTTATAAAATATGGAAATATAAATTCTAATCTAGAAAGCAAGTAAATTGATCAATGGCAACAAGAATGGAAGGAGGGAAACTACTTCTCAAGTAACGATCCAATCTATTTCACGAATTGTAAATAATAGCAAGTTTATGTTATTTAGCCTCGGATAATGACTCTAAATTAACTTCTTCCGAAGATTAACTAGACTACCCAATTGAAGATCCCTCAAGCAATTAGGAGCATTAAGAACACCCGAATATGGCTAAAAGTGGTATTGCCTATTCCTAGGTCAACTTCCATTAGATGAGGGTTAACGCCCCAAATTCATGTTAATTATCCTATCCCAACTCCGTTTTTCCTCTTCCGAGTTTCAAACAAAGTAAATGGGCGAGTTCAAAGGTTAGCTAATCCCTTGAAAACATTCATGAACAAGAATAATTAAAATAGCAAAAACTTACTTGATTAAGAACAATGCAAATGAATAAATAAGCACAACAAGAGTGTCAATCTTAATTGTCACCAAGAGATTTCCATCAACAAGGATTAAAAAGAAGAAAGAACAATTTGTGTAGGAACCCTAGCTTCCAACTTGTGGGAGCTGCCAAAGATGATCTGATATTTTGCCCTAGTTTTCTATTTATATGAACTGGGATGGAAGGCATCGTCAAAATCCGAGTTCTTGTTGAAAATTGCCGAAAATCCTTCATCGCGATCGCGCCATGTGTATGCGCGATCGCGTGGATGACGTCAGCTTCCCCTGCTCCCTTAATCGCGATCGCGTGTAGATCCTGCGCGACCGCGTGGAATTAACAACGCGCGTAGGCGCGATCGCGTTACATTCCAGCGCGATCGCGTGGAGTACAATTCCCGCGTGGGCGCGATCGCGCGGGTACTCTGCGCGATCGCGTAGAGTATTTTTCCACGGCTCTTTTCCAGAACTTCCAGTTGATTCCAGTTTTGCAACTTTTTTGCTTGTTTTCCACACTTAGGCTCTAGGGACCTCGTATTACCTGAAACATGACAAAAACTACGTAAAATGACATAGACTTGCTTAAAAACAAGTAAAACTTATAGTTAAAAAGCATCGATTGTGGTGTAAAATCACGCCACATCAACACCCCCAACTTAAAGTATTTGCTTGTCCTCAAGCAAGCCATACAAAACCATGACTCAATCTAACACCTAGATATTATAGAATAACAATGTCTACATTGGTTTTGACTCTGAACTACCGGCATGCATGTTTTCCTTTAAACGACCACCCCCAACTCTCTACTTTAAAACAATATGCATAACTCAAGAACACTACGACTAACAATGAAGCTTCAATGAATGACATTACATTATCGAACATATTATGGTGCACACAAACGCTACTTTAGGTGGTCACTTTATTTTGTTCAATTCTCATCCTTATGCCCTCACATAGACCAAAGAATGTCCCAACACACATATATACGACAAGAATGGGACGAAGACGAAAGAGAAGAGAAAGACACTCACACTCACAACGACAATTCATAATTACACATGCAAATACCATAGGCTTGCCCTTATTTTCTATGTTTTCATCCTAGGCTCGTTCGGTTGTGATCACATTAGGACTTGTTTCGGCTTGTAATGTAGGTTTAGGGACGGGTCGGATACTTTTTGGAAATTAGTGACTCACCCTCCTTGAACACTACAACATCTTGTCACCTTAATTCGCCTCTTTTCTTTCCACCCCTTTATTTTCTTTCAGTTTTCGACCTCGATGTGGTTTTACTTCTAACCAACTTACAATTCTTTTTGCGTTACAATTTTCTGATTTTTTTTTTATTATTATTATTATATATATATATATATATATATATATATATATATATATATATTTATACGCAACTACCACATCGAATCTCCACTAGCAAACTCCACCACCCCCAACTTATGTTTTTAACATGTACTCCACATTTAATTCACCCCCAACTTAGGCATTTTGCCTCATCTAACTAGTAGCATCAAGGAGGGAACGGGTGCGAAGATGGATTAATTTCACAAAGGGTAAGGTTTCATAATTTGCTAGCCAAGAAAAAGGTCAAAAAGGCTCAAAAGGGAAACTAAGGGTATTTAACACTTTTGGTAAGACTTATTTAGGCAAAGTGACTATTTCAACAAAGAAAGCCTAAGATCATTTCACAACCAAACTAACTTTCGCATTTCAAACAAGACCAACCGGGCAAGTTCTAGATTATACATGCATAAACAGAATCAAACTAACACTTCACACACACATCGGCATAAGGACAATAATTTTTACACTTGTGATCTCCTAAGTAGTAATTCATCACACACAACACCCCAATAATCACAATGTCATATAAAGAATCAATCATGTCAGACAATAACTGTTCTAAGTATGCATTTTTCAAAATTTCGAGGGGTCCAAAAATTTCAACAAAACACAATACATGCCATTAGTTGCCAAGTAGTACCAAATAAAACAAAATTACTCTATTCAACCTAAGTAACATCCTAAACATGCCAGTTTCAACAAAATAAAACCTCCCTCAGGAAAAGAACTCTGGCAAAGAAAAGCCGAGGAGGTTCCTACCCCTAACCAAAAAACTTGCAGTGTCCTCACTGCAGTACATCAACACAGATTTTTTTTTATTTTTTTTTTCATACCTCCTAGCACTGCGTGCTATGGTCATCTCTGCTCACCCTCTGAACTGGAGCTGCTGGGCTCTGGCAGGACAAAATCGTCCTCATTTTCCTCCTCTTCATGTTGTGCGCCGCATACACTCCTCAGAATGCTCATCATTTTGTTCAGGAATTTGCTTTGCTTCTTGGCGTGCTCCCTTGCCTTTTTCTGCCTCCTCTCTATTTTTCCCTGCTTTTCTTTGATATGTTTCATGTCCTCCACAATACCTGCTAATGTTGGACCAATAGGAACAGTGGGAGCTGTAGATGTGCCTTCTCCATGTGGGCCCACAGGGAGACTAGCCACTAGCTGCTGAAGCCGATTGTCCATCCCATGGACCTGGGTGGAGATATATTGAAAAGGCCTGGCTGCTTCTTGTATTGGTGGCAGGATTGGTATAGCCATAGGAGGAGCAGATGCCCCACCAGTAGAATCTGATGCAGTAGATGTAAACTGCCCAAATGACGAGCCTGCTATATCAATCTTCCTTTTCTTTTGTATAGCAACAGACCCTTTCTTTTTCAAAGGATGAATTGGTCCCCCAGGCCCCTTTTCTTTGTCACCTGGCCTTGTGGGCACTCCATCAGTGGAGCACAGGTAAGTGATCAATGACGGGAAGAATAGACTCTTAGTCCGTTCAAGCACCACCTCCCGGATTTCTTGCATAATGAGCCTCCCCACGTCGACAGGCAACCCTTCCATCACAGCACAAATTAATTTGGCCCTCTCAATGGGCACGTCTGACTCATGTTTGGAAGGCAACACCCTGGATGCGACAATATCAAGCCAAGTTTTGGCCTCAGCAGTGAACTCTGCAGAGTCAATCTTTCTCTGCATTTTTGTCAGCCACTTTGGTTGCTCCCCACCGTGGAGGTGGGTCACAAACCATTGTTGCCGCAATTGTTCATACATCTGTGTCATCTCGCTGTTGTCACCATCCTGCAGATTGTAATAGGCATTTATTCTTGAGGCATTGCACAGGACATCCACACCTCTGACTTTGACAATTGCCCTATGTGTAATGTCTGCCTCTGCAGCATTTGCGTAGAATTCCCGCACAAGGGTATGGTTTGCCCTGATTGGTTCATCTGCAAAGCGTATCCAGCCACTTGTTACCAACCTTCCATAGAACTCGGGCATCCTTTCTTCCAGATTTTCTGTTACAAAGCCCCTCTCTTCAATGAAGCTCTTTCCCAGCAGCCTATCATACAGCTTCGAACATTTTGCTGACTGGAAGGTGGTGGTGTCATAATATTCAATCAAGGGTACTTGGGCAGCACTGGATGATGAAGCCATTTTTTAAAGTTTAAGTACCTACAAAACAAACACAATGCATATGAACACCTACAATGATGTATAATGAGGAGTTGGGTTAAGGAAATTGGTCCCCCAAGTTTTTAGCAGCTCTGCGCGAGCATTCTGTTTGGGCACTGCCATTTTTCCTTCAGCGCGATCGCGTTAAATTTGAGATATTCCTTTAGCGCGATCGCGTGATGAACTGGCGCGATCGCGACATTTTTATTGTCTCATTAACCGCGATCGCGGTTCAACATTACGCGTTCGCGTCAGTTTTGGTCATTTACTCAGCGCGATCGCTCCAGTACAGGCCGCGATCGCGCTGAATCGTTTCAGATTCAGCGAAGCATTTTCACAAACAGGTTATGGGCATCAATTTTGTGCCTTCAATTCAACGATTTTAAGCTTGTATTTTGCTCCATATTTTTCTTCATATCAACACCCATCTCTCAACTCACATTACTCACAACAAACAACACTTCACATGACAAGAATTTCAGCAATTTCATCACATTTTCATGCTTAAACAAGTGGAAGAAATTTTTTCTTTCACAATTTCTAACATGGAAAGATGATAAAAACAACCCTAGGATCAAGACAATGAAAGAATCACATACCTTGTGGTTGCAAGTTGAAGAATTCTTCTTAAAAATTGAAGTTGAATTTGAGAGAAAATTGAGAGAATTTTTGAGAAAAAGTGAAGGAAATGATGGGTTTCTACCGTTTTGCCTTTCTTTACTCTGTTTTGAAAACTGAAAACGCGCCTCTGCGCGATCGCGTGGTGATGTGGCGCGATCGCGTAGAGTAATTTCTCTTTTTTTTTTTTTTTTTACCACGATCGCGTGGGTTCTTTGCGCGATCGCGAAGAGTAAAATTCGCCCAAATTTTTCCAGATTCAGAAAATAAGTACAGAAACCAGTCTAACAAATTACAGAAACCAGCAGCTACTGATTTGTGGCTGTTCTGAAAACTCCACCTATTCAAAACAACTCCAAAAATTGTGAAATTTTGCAGATTAGTCACAAATCATAAACTAAACAATTCTAAAAAATCAAATTTCAAAAATGATAAAAAAATTTAAAAACGATGGGTTGCCTCCCACCAAGCGCTTAAGTTAACGTCGCGGCACGACGGATACCAACTTTACCGCTTTTCTCGCCATTTGGAGCTTATGAATTGGGCACCTAACTTGGAATCAAGTTTGTGACCACGAGTAGCGGGGGGTGGTAAATATCTGATCACGCCAAGTAAAATATTGTTCATTCTACACTTCTTGGCTTTCAAGTGAGGAACGTCATTTTGCCTTGTTGAATTTTCAAATTGCAGAATATAAGGCTCTTGAACTTTTTGAACTATGACATCCTCTTTTTCCCCCGGATTGGGGTCAACACCAACCATATTGTTCAGAACTATGGTTGACTCCCATTCATTTTTTTCTTTGGCAATCCCAATAAACTCATCTTCATGATTTACCCTTTTATCTTGAGCATTGGGTAGTTCATAATGATTTGCCCGTGGAGGATTTTCTTCTTCTTTCATCAAACCAAGTTGGAGACTAGTTTCCAAGTACTCTTCAAAGGCTTTTTGATTTTCATTACCCTCACCTAGTAGACACTCCATCATGAGTTTGAACTCACCAATTTGGCCATGCTCACAATAAAAGTCATTACTAAACAAGTTTTCATGGAAAGATGCCATTTTTTTTTTTTATATATATAAAATAAAACACAGAAAACAACTACACAAATATTTACGGGTTCGGATCAAAGCAAGTTAGCTTATTTCCTAGATTAGCCAAAATACACCAATTGTTCCCCGGCAACGGCGCCATTTTTGATAACGTCCAAATCCACCCTATTAATTAGAATGGGCACGGTCGTATGCAAATATAATTTACCCAACTATGAGTCGGGGTCGAATCCCACAGAGAACAATATGTAGGTGATTTAAGCAGATTAGGAATTATCACTAACAATAGCTATGCCCGAACACATCAATGGTTGTTTTTGATAAGGTTTTTATAAAATATGGAAATATAAATTCTAATCTAGAAAGCAAGTAAATTGATCAATGGCAACAGGAATGGATGGAGGGAAACTACTTCTCAAGTAACGATCCAATCTATTTCACGAATTGTAAATAATAGCAAGTTTATGTTATTTAGCCTCGGATAATGACTCTAAATTAACTTCTTCCGAAGATTAACTAGACTACCCAATTGAAGATCCCTCAAGCAATTAGGAGCATTAAGAACACCCGAATATGGCTACAAGTGGTATTGCCTATTCCTAGGTCAACTTCCATTAGATGAGGGTTAACGCCCCAAATTCATGTTAATTATCCTATCCCAACTCCGTTTTTCCTCTTCCGAGTTTCAAACAAAGTAAATGGGCGAGTTCAAAGGTTAGCTAATCCCTTGAAAACATTCATGAACAAGAATAATTAAAATAGCAAAAACTTACTTGATTAAGAACAATGCAAATGAATAAATAAGCACAACAAGAGTGTCAATCTTAATTGTCACCAAGAGATTTCCATCAACAAGGATTAAAAAGAAGAAAGAACAATTTGTGTAGGAACCCTAGCTTCCAACTTGTGGGAGCTGCCAAAGATGATCTGATATTTTGCCCTAGTTTTCTATTTATATGAACTAGGATGGAAGGCATCGTCAAAATCCGAGTTCTGGTTGAAAATTGCCGAAAATCCTTCATCGCGATCGCGCCATGTGTATGCGCGATCGCGTGGATGACGTCAGCTTCCCCTGCTCCCTTAATCGCGATCGCGTGTAGATCCTGCGCGACCGCGTGGAATTAACAACGCGCGTAGGCGCGATCGCGTTACATTCCAGCGCGATCGCGTGGAGTACAATTCCCGCGTGGGCGCGATCGCGCGGGTACTCTGCGCGATCGCGTAGAGTAGTTTTCCACGGATATTTTCCAGAACTTCCAGTTGATTCCAGTTTTGCAACCTTTTTGCTTGTTTTCCACACTTAGGCTCTAGGGACCTCGTATTACCTGAAACATGACAAAAACTACGTAAAATGACATAGACTTGCTTAAAAACAAGTAAAACTTATAGTTAAAAAGCATCGATTGTGGTGTAAAATCACGCCACATCAGAGGGAAATAGTTTTCTTTTGATATTCGAAGTTTGAAATTCGTGTGTAATATGAACCTGCAATGGTGTTGAATGGAAAATATATTTCTTCTGAACATTGTAAGTACAAAATTAGCTTTTGTTACATAAGTGGCATCCTCCCAAAGGGGGGTGCTTCAAGTTTTGATATCAGAGTCTTAGGTTTGGGATTCTAGGACTTTTGTTGTGACTTATTGGTACACTTGTTTCTTTTTAACATGTTTTGTTGTGTGTTGTGTATATGCATTATGTAGATGTCCCTAATGCAATGTGATCTTCCCTTATGTAGGAATTAAGTCATGGCCTCTTCTTTCTCTAATAGCCCTATGGAAGCTGCTCGTGAGGGTTTAAATAACATTATGCCCAACCTCACTTACAAGAAGGGGTTGGAGAACATTTTTCTGATCCTAATTTTTCTCGTACTAGTGGATCTGAAGGAGGAAATAATCAGGGTGGGCCACATTGTCATATGAGTCATAGTACTCCTGCTGCTGATCCTCCTTTTCGACAAATGGTTGATTTCTTTCGTCACATGGCTAGAAGAATTCCTGACCCTAATGAAATGAACTTTGAGAAAATGAGAAAAATGGGCGGAGTTGAGTTTGAAGGCACTGTTGATCCTACTAATGCTGAGTAGTGGTTGGAGCGCATGGAAAGAGTATTTGAGCAACTAGAGTGTTCAGAAGCTGCCAAATTTAAGTAAGTTGTCTCACTGTTACAAAAAGATGCTTACGACTGGTGGGTAAGTGTACCGAATGCAAAGGAAAAACCTTCTGTTCTTACTTGGAATGATTTTGTGAAAGAATTTCGTATGAAGTATGTCCCATCTGCTTATCATGATGCAAAGAAAAAGGAGTTCTTGAAGTTAGAGCAAGGGAGTATGTCTATTGCTGAATATCAACAAAAGTTTCTTAGGCTTTCTCGTTATGCTAGTGGTATTATCAATAAGGAAAAAGATAAGTGCATGCGATTCGAAGACGGTTTGAACGATTCTATCAGAAAGTCTGTGGCGGTCCTGCAACATGAGAACTTTTGTAAAATAGTTTCAACTGCTCTTACTTGGGAAAGAATCGACAAGGAATAAACTAGTAGAAATGAAAACAAGTTCAGAAAAGCTAATGCAGATTCAAGAGATCTGTTTAAAAGGGGAAGGTTTGACAACTCCAAAGTCGGTAGTGTTCACAGGTCAGCCCAGCATAAGCAAAATAGATCAAAATTTTCTACTGCTAGCACTCCAAGCTATGTCCAAGGCAAGATCATGTACCCACTTGTGCACAATGTGGAAAGAATCACTATAGTACTTGCCAAAGAGCTTCTGGTGCATGTTTTAATTGTGGGAGTTTCGATCGTAAAGTGAAGGATTGTCCTAATCCTAACCCTACTTCTTCTCCGCGTACCGAAGCCTCAGTTCAGAAACCTATTACCACTCCTTCTCAAGGGAATAGAGGTGCAAGATCTAGAAACACACAGGCAACAAGTGCAGGTGGAGCCAATCAAGCTAGTGGGTCAAGAGCTACAGCACGAGCTTATGCTATGAGACAGAGGGATGACCAAGATGGGGCAGACGTGGTTGTTGGTAAATTTTACTTATTTGGCTTACGTATTGTTACATTATTTGATCCTGGTTTTACACATTCCTATGTTTGCTCATCATTGGTTTTTTCCTGAAAATGTGAAATTTGTGAGACTTGATTGTGGTGTGCTTGTCCAAAGTCCTTTGGGTCAACATGTTATTTGTAATCAAATCTATCGAGGTTGTCCCTTGGTGATTCAAAATCTAGTCTTCCCTGCAGATTTGATTAAAATGCCTTTCCAATACTATGATGTCATCATCGGTATGGATTGGCTTCATAGATACCATGCAGTAGTGGATTGTAGGTCAAAGCGTATGACCTTTAGAGCTCCTTCATTTTCACACATCATTGTTCAAGGTGAAAGATCATTGACATCTAACATTATCTCCACGGTTTTGGCAAGAAAGATGATTAGTCCGGGTTATAAAGCTTATCTTAGTCATATATTTGATACACACCAGGAAAGTCCAAGCCTTAAAGAAATACCAGTTGTATGTGAATTTCCTAATATTTTCCCTGAAAATCTTCCTGGATTGCCCCCGGAAAGGAAAGTTGAATTTCCTATAGAGGTTTTATTTTTTATTTTTTTTATTAAAGGCCACTAGGCTTTTATCACCTAGGGATTATTTTATTAATTTAATAAAGCAACAAAACAGAGATAGTCTGAAACAAAGCAAAAGAGACAAAACAAAATGTAAAAACAAAATGAGCTAGCACAAATTAGAAAGTGTAGGCCAGGTATATCAATGGTCAGATCGGCCCTTCGTCGGAGATGTCTGTGTCGTCGCTAGTGGAGCTTCCATATTTGTCCTCTTGATTGATTCCATCTTTGTGTTGCACATGACTCGGGTTTGTTGCTTTTCCTCATCTTTGAATTCCAGCTTTTGTGCTTCCATTTTTGTTGTGTTCTGTCATGTGTCGGAGCAGATTCATCTTGTTGTTGCTCCGATCTTGTAGTTGGTATGGTTCCTTATAGATGTTGTTGTGTATTTCCATGAATTTATCGATTCTCCTGATTGAAATTTTTATTTATTCCCATTTTTCCCCGGATGTTTTGTTCCTTTCGTACTTGCATCGCAACTGCTTGCCTCTATATATATGATCTGCGTCTGTGTATGCTCAAGTTGCACATATTCCCTGCTAATTGCGTTGTTGTATTGGTGCTTGACTTTGTGTAAGAGTTTCCCCTTTCCCGTGGTGCTTGATTTTTCTTCTCTGTAGTGAAATTTGTGTTGTTGTCCCGTTGTGTGTGGCTTGCTGCGAGTGTAGCTTGGTTCCATAGTACTGAAAATATGAGTAGTAATCCTGCACATGAAACCAACAAGTTAGAGTAAAATAACATCTTCATTCTCTCCTTCCAAAGAATTTAAGAGTGCTGATGTTTGGTATTCCTCTTCCTTATTCTCCCATCCTGCTCTACTTTTTCTACCATTAACCACATCATCCTTTACAGTTCCTGATTCTAAAATATGGTATATTGCTCTTGTCACTGTTAATAAGCTTCCTTCCCCATATTACCAGATCCTGAAAGCTATTAGCAGTGTAATCTCCCCTGTCTAGAGCTAAATTTGCTAGAAAATCAGCAATTTTATTCCCCTCTCTGTACACATGAGAAACCAAAATAGTTCTTTCACTCATAATCATCCAAATTTTCTCCACTGTGTTAATGATCTGCCAAGGACTGTGCCACTTCTTCTCCATTACATATTTCATCAACATGGAGTCAGTTTCCACAACCATCCGATTTATCTCCATTACCTCCATGTGTCTCAAAGCTTGCAGAATGGCTTTTGCTTCAGCCTCAGTATTAGAAAAATTGCCTTCTTTCATTTCCTTAGACTGAGAAAATACCAAATCTCCATTAGCATTTCTCAAACAAAAACTCCATGAGCTTCTGCCAGGGTTATCTCTTGATGCCCCATCAGTATTGCATTTCATCCAACCTATATCCGGAGGTCTCCAACATACCTGAGTAATCTTCAGCTTGGGAGTATAAGTATGTAATGCTTTCAATTCCTATAGAGGTTATTCTGGAACTACTCCTATTTCTATAACTCCTTACCGAATGGCTTCAACAGAATTGGAGGAGCTGAAAATTCAATTGCAAGAACTTCTTGAGAAAGGTTTTATTCGCCCAAGTGTTTCTCCCTGGGGAGTTCCTATTTTATTTGTGAAAAATAATGATGGCACTTTTAGGCTTTGTATTGATTACCGGCAATTAAACAAGGTAACAATTAAGAATAGATATTCACTACCTAGGATTGATGATTTATTTGACTAGCTAAAGGGTACTAGGTTGTTCCCAAAAATTGACTTGAGGTCTGGGTATTAGCAACTGTGGGTAAGTGAACAAAATGTTCCTAAAACTGCCTTTAGGACTCGATATGGACATTATGAATATTTGGTGATGCCATTCGGGTTGATGAATGCTCCTGCGGCATTCATGGATCTGATGAATTGCGTGTTCAAGCCTTATCTTGACCAATTTGTGGTGGTCTGTATAGATGATATTTTAATATATTCCAAGAATAGTGAAGATCATGAAAAGCATCTCCGGATTGTTTTGCAAATTTTAGAAGAGAAAAAGCTCTATGCTAAGCTTTCCAAATGTGAATTTTGGCTTGGTGAAGTGTCTTTTCTGGGACATGTTGTGTTAGCTGAAAGTGTGAAGGTGGATCCTAGTAAGATTCATGTTATTGTTGAATAGAAACCGCCTAAAAGTCCAACTGAAGTAAGAAGTTTCTTGGGCTTAGCCGGATACTAAAGAAGGTTTGTCAAAGGCTTCTCTATTATAGCCTCTCCTTTGACTAAACTCTTGAGGAAGGATGTCAAGTTCGTATGGGATGAAAAATGCCAAGAGGGCTTTGAAAAGCTCAAATCCTTATTGACACAAGCTCCTATCCTTACTCTACCAACTGAAGGGAAAGAGTATATGATATATAGTGATGCTTCTCATCATGGTTTAGGTTGTGTCCTGATGCAGGAAGGGAAAGTGGTTGCGTATGCCTCTCGAAAATTGAAACCACATGAGTTGAATTATCCTACTCAGGACCTCGAGCTCGCTGCCATAGTGTTTGCTTTGAAAATTTGGAGGCATTACTTATATGGAAAAAATGTCATATATTTACTAATCACAAGAGTTTGAAGTACTTGGGTACACAGAAAGAGTTGAATTTGAGGCAACGTAGATGGCTTGAATTCATTAAATATTATAACTATATCATTGACTATCATCCAGGTAAAGCTAATGTGGTTGCAGATACTCTATGTCGCAAATCCTTTGCCAGTTTATCTCTAAGCCCTTTGCCTTTGTTTCTTGAATTAAGAGCTATGAATGTCTGTCTTGCATTTAATTATGATGGCTCTATTGTTGCTAGTTTGCAAGTCAAGGAAGTTCTACTTGAACAGGTGAAAGAAGCACAAAAGTTAGATGAGAAGCTTGTGAAATTGATCAAAGAAGTTCAAACTGGAGAAAAACATGATTTTAAATTAAGGGAGGATGGTGTTCTATTTTATCGAAATAGGTTATGTGTTCCTAAAGATGACAACTTGAGGAAAGAAATTTTGAATGAAGCACATACTTCACCATATGCAATGCATCCTAGAGGTACTAAAATGTACCAATCCATCAAAGAACACTACTGGTTTTATGGTATGAAGAAAGACATCGCAGAGTTCATTTCTAAATGCTTAGTTTTTCAACAAATAAAGGCCGAGCATCAAGTCCCAGCTGGTTTGTTACAACCCTTGTCGATACCAGAGTGGAAATAGGAAAGAATAACTATGGACTTTGTTTCTGGACTTCCATGCAATCAAAGAAATCATGATGCAATTTGGGTTATAGTTGATAGGATAACCAAGAGTGCTCATTTCTTGGCCATCAGAGTAGACTACTCACTTTGAACATTATGCAGAATTGTACGTTAATGAGATTGTAAGGCTGCATGAAGTTCCTGTTTCTATTGTATCTGACCGAGACCCGAGGTTTACATCCAGATCTTGGGCTAGCTTGAAATAAGCTTTGGGCACTAGGTTGAACTTTAGTACTTCTTTCCATCCTCGGATAAAGATATTCTCCGAGCTTGCATTATGGAATTTGAGGGTAGTTGGGACAGACACCTAGCCTTCATAGAATTTGCTTATAATAATAGCTACCAATCAAGTATTGGCATACCTCCTTATGAAGCATTATATGGGAGAAAATGTAGAACTCCTCTTTGTTGGAGTGAAGTTGGTGAAAGAAAATTGGTTGGTCCTGAGATTGTGCAATAAACTGAAGATAAAGTAAAAATCATAAAGGATCGTCTAAAAATTGCTTCGGATAGACAAAAGTTTTATGCTGATCTTAAGAGGCGTGAAATTGAGCATCAAGTGGGAGATAAGGTATTTTTAAAGGTTTCTCCATGGAAGAAGATTATGAGGTTTGGCCAAAAAGGAAAACTTATTCCTCGATTTATTGGACCATATGAAGTACTTGAGAGAGTTGCCCAATTGCATATAAACTAGCTCTTCCACCGTAGTTAGATAAGATCCACAATGTCTTCCATGCTTCTATGCTTAGAAGATATCGCTCAGATCCATCTCATATTCTTCCTGTTGAATCCATTGAGGTCAGTCCTGAGTTGACATACGAAGATGAACCTATCCAAATCTTGGCGCATGAGACAAAAGAGCTTAGAAACAAGAAAATTCCATTAGTAAAAGTCCTTTGGATAAATCATTCTGGCAAAGAAGCTACCTGGGGGCAAGAAGAGGATATGCGAATTCAATATCCCCATTTGTTTCGAGACTAGCATAAGGAAAATTTCGGGACGAAATTTCTTAAGGGGGGAGAGTTGTAACACCCCAATTATTTTTTTTTAAACTAATACTTGAATTTTCGATTGATCATATCTTTATAGTAAGGATATATTTACTTCGAACTCCCTACGTGAATTTGATGATATATGTAAATTGCTTACTTTAGATTGTGTTAATATTTACAAGGAAGTTTCGTGATATTGTTATGTTTACCACTTATCATCCTCTTGATAAATTTATTATGAAATACAATAGATATATAAAAGTTTGGGCAGCCATTTTATTTTTTATTGTTTTCATCCTTATCCAAGTAACATATATACCTTTTTGGCTCATATGTTCTCCACCACCTCTAATTTCATTTTGTCAAAGAAAATAAAATCCCAAAACTCCTCTCCTCTCATAAAATTCTCCCACTAAATCAATCATCAAGACTTGTTTTGGTTGATCCACAAACTACTCCACACGATTGAGGTAAGTTACAAAACTCGTTTTTGAATTGGACAGTTGTTAGTGTTTACAGCATATTTCCTTGTATAAAATTTAGTTTTAAGTGATCCAAGTTGTTCTAGAAATCTAGTTCATAGCTCTACAACTTTCGTTCAGGCTCAAAAATCTAGTTTCGCTTGTATTTACTTGAAAAAGGGTTATGAAGTACAGTGTTAGTATTTTGAGCAAACCCTCCATGTACTAGTGTTAGTATTTTGAGCATATGGTTTTGTACAAAAATTCTATAGAAGTTATTTAAATTTATCTGAAAACCCAAGACATATATCTACAACTTTTATTAAGGCCACAGAGTCTATTTTTTCTATTTACCCCTTTGAAACTGAGCCAAAATACAAGACAGTAGTACTGTCCAGAATTTATGTTTTGATAGTTTAGGGTGATTTTCACTGATATCATGTTTAGTTTCAACGTGATTAAATCTTTGAACTTAAATAGATATTTGATTGTGTATTTAAGGTATATATACTCTTGTACAAGCTAAGAGGAATTGTTTGACGAAGTGGATTTTGGTTGGTCTATGGCGTAGACGATTTGAACTCCTCGCGTTGTGGTAGAACTTGTTGTGTGGTAAAACGCCAAGGTTTGTGTATAAAATTGCACTGGGAATATCTGTATTTTCTGGAATTTTTGAAGTATCTTTATGTGTTGTTTCCTTTCTCTTCATCTTATATCATTTTATGGTTATTATCTCAAGTATTGCAAAATATTCGCTGGATCGCCCACTTGTACGAATTACTTGATCATTTTGCATTCTTGGTGGGACTTTGTCCTTCTTGTTTCTGTGACTTTGTCACCCATATCGGCATGCCTCTTGGCTCGGATCTTTTGCCATCTTGACTTTGGATTTGTGGTTCATCTTAGTTATGGAACTTTTCCATGTTAAGTACGAACTAGAAATCCATTTTTAATATGGTTCTTGATTCTCTTGATTATTGGGTTTCGACCCTACTTGATTTGGAGCTTTGGTATATCTTGATATTGATTATGCTTGGTGTGATGGAATGACGTACATATTGGGTGAAATTGTTTATTTGACAAACTCTCTTGAATTGATTTATAAGCTTTCTTTACACTTGACCCTTCAAATATTGATTTCGATATTTGGAAATTCTTCAAGGCTTTGATATTTGATACTTTGATATACTTTTTTACGTGATTTATTATTATCTTAGGGTGTTCTAATAACCCAAGTCATGTCATGTATGAAATTTACATTTTGCCTTGTAATTATGTACCAAGGAGGGAAATAGTTTTCTTTTGATATTCACAAGTTTCAAATTCGTGTGTAATATGAACCTGCAATGGTGTTGAATGGAAAATAAATTTCTTCTGAACGTTGTAAGTACGAAATTAGCTTTTGTTACATAAGTGGCATCCTCCCAAAGGGGAGGGGTGAGGGGGGGGGGGCGCTATGATGTAGGTAGTTTAAGCAGGACAACAGATACGCCATCAAAGGCGGAAAGCAGACCTAGCTAGGCGAAGCAACCAGGAGGTCACAACAATGATGGGTCATGAAGATATATCTGACTGCGAGGGTCACGCGGAGAATGAATGATCATAAAGAAAAACTGAACCGAAAGGTTCACAAAAGGAATGAACAAAAAATGTATTCAGCCTGAAGGGGAAACAAGCAGACGAGCGAGCAACAAAGACATATCAGGCCAAAAGGTTCATACGAAGAATGAACGACAAAGACATATCAGGCCAAAAGGGTCATACGAAGAATGAACGACAAAGTCATATCAGGCCGAAAGGGTCACGATGAATGAACGTAAAGACATTTTCGACCAAAAGTGTCATGACAAAGACAGAAAGGCATATCCGACCATAAGGGTCATCAACCAACACAATGAATGAAAGAAAGATTATGCAACCAAAGGTCCATATCTATCATCCCCGTCATATTTTCCTGTCGCCAAGAGGGCCATTGCATATTTACTTTCTTGTTTCCAAGAGGGCCATTCATACAAACAGTCGAGAGGGCCATTTATACAAACTGCCGAGAGGGTCATTCATACAAACTGCCGAGAGGGCCATTTAAACAAACTGTCGAGAGGGCCATTCATACAAACTGCTGAGAGGGCCATTCATACAAACAACCAAGAGGGCCATTCATAAAACTATCATGAAAATATCTGCAACATTGTCGAAATTCGGAAGCAGGTGTACAGCCTCCAAAAAGGAGCCAACTTGCTGAACCAGATCCAGACGAATTGCAGAGCAAACGTGAATTTTTTTTTTACGCAGCCGGTCAAGATAGGGGTTATATATATACATATTTTTTTTTGAATTAGACAAAATTAGTTTAAATGGGGTTATATTTTTTTTTTTTTAAATTATCCAATTTATGGACATGTTTTAATTTTGGCTATTTATTAAAAGGTTGCATTGTTTTTTACCCTCCCTATACACGCATATACACGAATATACATCCGTGTATACATATACACGTGCATATCGCTTGTATATGTGAAATATTAGGCCTATCCCCCTTTTTTCTTTAAATTTCGCCAGGCCCAATCCAAGTAGACTGACCCGGCCCACCGTCTCTCTATACACACATATACAGGCAAACAGACCATAAGGGTCTTATTTTGTAAAAGTGAAGAGGAACGAGGGTCAAACTTAGCCTCCCTTCAATTCCTTTCTCTCTCTTATGTCCTTTGTCGGAAACGACAATTTTTTGCGGGCCCTCCATGCTTTGTGGTGACTTGGCATGGCTGAGAACGACAAGAGGATTTATTGCTCTGCCATTTCTCAACCAAACCAACCGCATTTCCGCCCCAAACAAGGTATTACTTCTTTCCTTTCTTTGCTTTTCTGCATATTATGGTCAAAGGAGTACAAATCTCCTAATGAGGTTTGTCTTGACTTGTTTGAAATACTCAAACCCCACTGGTTTATGAAGAACCAGTTGGATCGAGTTGCGTGAGCAAAATCTGACCCTTCGCATTTTGTTTGCTTCACTTTTTAGCCGTTGATACGTTGAATTGAGGGATTTGTCCCCAAAATTTACAATAGTCCCACATCGGACTGAGATTAGGGTTTTAAGAATTGGAAGTTCTATATAAAGGACCCCATTTCTATGAAAAAAGGAGGACGTTGGAGATCTAGGCATTTGAATATTTTCACTTGCATATATAAAGGTTGAATACCTAGGGTTTCTTGCTTATTTACCTGAGACCTTTAATTTTCAACCTAGTTTAAAATTTAAAAGTCATTTTTTGATGTGGTTGTGTGGTTTCTGTGTGATTCTGAGCATTTGGTAGGAACAATTAAGGTCTCCAAGTTCGAATCTCGATCAAAGGCTGCACACGAAGGAGGAAATTCCCCTTTCACTTTTAATTTTTTCTATTTCCTGTTCCTTAGTTTGTTCTGTGCTAGTCAATTTTTTGCTTTTTTTTTTTTAGAATTTATGTGTTTTATTATTTAATTAATGCAGTTTAATATGTCTGTATGTGGGATTAGCCCAGTTTAATTAGATATGTCAGTTATATTTCTATTTAGTTTAATCTCGGTTTAAGTAGATAGGATCATGTGAATTAGATTTAAGTGTGCTGATCATATAAACATTAGTTCTACCTTTAATAACTAAGTCTACTTGATATGTTTAGATAGTCTGGTTTAGTCAAAATATGCCACATGTTGATTTTGGCTTTAATAACATGATTAGCCCTAATCAAACATGCCTCATTTGTTAGTCTAATCTAACCTGCTTGTAATAAAAGTGATTCTATAGTTTAGTCCTTATGCAGCAAAGGAATGATGCTTATGTATTGTTTTAGTCTAATTTGATTAGCCATATCATGTGTTGTTGTAGTTTGCCTTGACTTAGTTAAGCATAGACTTTTTAAGTCCGACCTGTGTGGTCAAATATGCCCTTTTTTATTTATTTCATGTCTAAGTTCACTTACCTCTAACATGCACTGTGTTAGTTGAACAATGTGTGTACTGTTATCTTGTTGGGAGTTAGTTAAATGATTGTTAGATGTTGTTGGCTTGAATATGTTAGTGAGATTAAGTGTTAGCCTGATTGCTATACTATCACTTGCCTAAGTAGTTTTGGTTTTGTTGGCCCAATGGCTTATGTTTGATGGGTAACACTGTAGAAATGTTAAGTATGAAGAACTTTACCTAAGTCATGTGGTTGATCCTATTCAAATCTGTTACACCTATCTTATGGTAGCCTTTATTGGATCTGGTGCCTTGAGATATCATGGTTGGTTTTGCTTAAGCTGGATCACTTTGAAGAACAACTTGTTAAATCCTTGCACTTTCTCTGAAATTGGGAGTCTCTTGTTTGGTTAATAATGACACTTGTCTATTTGTTTTTGCATGACATGAAATTGCCTGCACATCACTCCTAATGAACTTTAAAGCTAAAATTGTACATGAGTCTCTTTGGGGTTTTGGTTAGACTGAGACTGCACCTTTTACAACTAAAATGACATGTCTATGGTGACCAAGATCTTTTACATGCTCCCCTTGGATAATTATGAGGCTTAAGCCATTAGGTTGGTTGATTGGTCTCATATCAAAGGTCCCAGAATGTGTTGCAAGTATTAGAATCCAAATTAAGTATTTGTAAAAACCTACATTCATAATCCGTGAGGCTTATGATATTTATTAAGAGTCCTGTGTTTGGTGAGATGCGATGAAAGGATGATATGTTGATCCTTTTCAACCTGGTTACAAGTTGTCTTATGAGACAGTCCTGTATAGTGTATGTCTTAACTTGCAATAGTTATAGCATTATCATATGGTACTTGGTTTAAAATGACTTTAAGGTCTGCTGTCATGCTTGTACAAGCCCTTGTCTTGCAACTCTGCATACCTGTTTCCCTCTGTCTGTGTCGAATTAAAGAACTGTTGCAAAAGTGGGTTTAAGTGTAGTGTATGGTGAGTGTGTGATCATATATTGGAAAGACTAATTTGGTAAGAGGCTGTCACTTGATGTTGAGTAACTATGGGTGTGACTTACCTAGGGTCAGGAATAAGAGTGATGAAACTTTGGGTTTTCTAGTCAAAATTCAGCCCAATCTCCTTTGTTCTAGACTGCTGGGGTTCCCTCATATGAACTTACATCCTATGGGATCCTCCGAGTAAAAAAGAGAGTAGAAATTTGTGTGATCACATATTTCATTTATGTTTGCCTTGCCTATTCCTCCCTTCCTTGATTCTGCTTGACTTTGCTTGGTTGAAATCTTTATATTTGAAGGTTTATCATTTTTTCTACCATCTGCTTTGTATGATTGTTTGTTTTCTCAATAATGAAGGAAAGGATATACACAGATATATAAGGTATATCTAAACTCTATACACCTCACAAGTGTATAGAGGCTAGTATATCTAGTATATATGATGTATATCACTAATCAAACCTGTTGGCATTAACTAATATTATATCAGTTTGGGGTTTGGGGCCAGTTTCTTTCTTATTAGTGGTTGGGCCTTCTCTTATATACTAAGTGTAATTTATGGTTGGCCCAGTTTGTTTATTTCTGATATGTGATACTACTTGGGGTTAAAGTTCTTCCAACTATTATTTAACCTGGGCCTGACTGTCTACTAAAGGTGTTACACTAGTAAATTTTGTCATACATTCGACAGGTTGTATATTATATGTGGATAAGTCTAAATAGTTTTTATTGTAAAATTTGCATACAAATATTGATACTCCCTCGCCTATATACCATAAGCTTAATATATAAATGGAGATGCTTAGTAGCACTTAAGGATTAAGCTTAGGCCTTCCCTGGTGTCTGCCATGCCTGGGATTCCTAGAAATCCCTTGGATCCTGTGCGGCATCAGGAACAAGAGGGTGAAAGCTTTCCTTTTTGGGCTATTTTAGCATCTCCATGGGTGTGTATACCCATGGTATATTGGCTTGAAGTTGTGTATATTTGTATGACATTGCCTACTTTTATTTCAAGAGAGATGATCTTGTGGGCTTTTCTATTTATTTTTGATCATTTGATCTATTTCTATGCTGTCTTGATTTATATGGGCTTTAAAGTTATAGGCCTTTGGTCACTCGCAAATTTTGGGCCTTTTTAGCTTGCTGTCCCCAGTCTATGTATACTTCTATTCTATTAAATGATGTATATTTTAGAATGTCTTGCCTTATATATATATATATATATATATATATATATATATATATATATATATATATATATATATTGTACGAGTCTGCTTTTATTTTCAATCTTAACTTAAATATGTCTTAATCCATATCCCCTTTTCATTTTGCTTGCATGAAATACCATTGCTTGGGTGATTTTCATTTGCATAAACCTATTGGGCTGAAGGCCCAATAACTCCTTCTTGATCGAGTCCATCAGAAAAATAGAAAAGGAAGCTAAATTATTTAAAGGCCCAACTATGGGTGAAAATAGTCTACTGGTGGGCTATGGTAGGCCCGCCAGCTTGAACTTCCTTCCTTTATTTTCTATACCTGTTTATGTATGTGTACTTGTAGAATCTCTTGCAAAAAATATTGGAACCCTATGCATGTATAGAACTGAGGAAATCAACGTTTAGTGCTTTAGGAAGTCACTAAACCTTTCTTCTAAAACTGGGATAACAAGTAATTTTCATGTGGTAAATCAAACTTAGATTGATTTTTTAAATTGTTTTGAGTGACACGGTTAGTGGTAAAGAATGCAAAAAATTGGATTTTTGTTAAGTTCACAAAAGGAAAAGGAGAGTAATGACTAATGTTTTCTTCAAAATAGTTAAGTAGTAAAACTTAGGGCCATCCTCCGTGATTTTAAAAGGAAATTGTTTGACACTTTTTTGGTAACTAAACCGTGTTGAAATAAGTTCTTTGCAAACTCAAGGAACTGTTTTTTTTTTTTTTTTTGGGTTGGACGTCCTGAAAGATAAAGAATTTGTATGTTTTTGAAAGCTGGAAATGGGCTGTGAGTTTAACAAAAGATCTGGTGAAAAAATAAAGATTGATTTGGGCCTTGAAGCCCAAAACCAAATGGATTGAAAACAAAGGGAAATACACTTGGACCAAACTGTCATTCATCTCATATCATAAACTCCGCAACTCCTGGAAAAAAGCATGGTTTCAAAGGGGAAACGCAGGATCGCAGTCTAGCCTTCACTAAAAAACCCGAAACACCCTTTTTTGGAACATGTTGAACGTTAAGTTGGTGCGCAGTCACACAACGGCCGACAACGGTTCACCTCGAGTAATCTGCTTGGGTTCAAGGTCAATTCGCAAAACCCACTCTTGCATAAGCCTAGGTTAGAGCTAAGCCAAATCCAAATGAGAAGTAGACTGGGTGGTTTGGATATTTTAGACGTATCCAAACCCGATAGTGAGACTAGTATTTCATGTCGTTTAGGGAATTTGACATCCATCATGACTATGACCGGTTGCAAGGAACTGATAGAAGTAATCACCGGATTATGGGATAGAGATAGGATGGTTTTCAGATTTGGGAATGACATCGAAATGACACCAACTCTGGAGGAGTTTAGGGATGTATTGACTAGTGTAGGCTCAGGGCTGAAAAGAAGAAAGAAACCCGAGCAAAATGCTTTGATCCCGGAAAAACCCACCTGCTCCCAAATTTGTAGAATGCTTTCTTTAAATTACGTCAATTGGGCCCATGGCCCCACCATACCCTTTAAAGAGCTATACAGAAGGTTTGGAAGCCCGGATGGATTTGTGGAGCATCCCGGGGAATTCAAGACTTATGTCGAATGGACGGCCACCAAACCTTTGGCTTTAGCCATTTGTTTTCTAGGAACCATGGTCTTTCCCAAGGATTAGTCCTTAGTCATTGATACCCGAGTAATTTCCGTCATCCATGCCATCTTTTACGGCATAACCCGAAAAGAAGAAACCAAATTCTTTGACATAAGCCCAATCACACTAGCTGATTTGTACCGAGCCCTGAGCCTTTGCCGGAACCACTATAAATACTTCCAAGGCTGTAACTTACTCCTACAATGGTGGATCCTCAAGCATATGGTCAAGGTTTGGGGTGAACAACACTTAAGCAATCAGAATGAAAGGGACAGTCTTCGGGACTTTTGCCCGAACTTCAGAGAACAAAACAAACAAAGTTGGACATTCACTTTCTCCATACTGAAGGAAGAAAGCATTAAATGGATGTTCCATAACTTCGTGTCAACTGAAGTTGTAGTTAAAGGAAGAAAGTGTCGTAGTAAATGATGAAATCCCCCATGCCCCCAATCTGAGGTATGACTTGGATCATCCCAAATTATCTCAAGACCCTGGCAGGTGCATAAGGGCAAATCCCTAGTATTCCCCTAAGTGGCAAGAATTGACACTTTCTTCCTTTAGCTACAACTTCAGTAGACACGATGTTATGGAACAAAGGTATCGGGACCCCAAATCGTGCGACCCTTACATTCCTAAAGAAAAATAGTGAACAAAAATTACCTGTACTAAGCCTAGTGATTTCTTCAGAATCTGAAGATGAAGAACAAGAAGGCACCTGAGCTTGAGGTCATGAGAAGGAATGAGGTTTCCCTACGCCGAAAGATTCAAGATCTCGAAAAGAAGATCCGATCAGTCAAAGCCAAGATTAAGGAGGCAAAGTATTTAATGGACTCGGTGGAGAGTTTGCCCGAAAAAACTGTCGAAGCCCAAGGAGAGAATGTCCTGGACAAGGGGAAAGGGATTCTTCCCGAGTACATTCTGATAGTGGAGGAGTCCGAGGAAGAAGAAATGCTATCGGACCTGCAGGAGCCCACCTGGCCACCATAGGAGGTTGCTCTCGCTATGCCGTCAAGTCTAAAAAGGGAAAAAAGCCTCTACTGCACTATCAAGCCTTAAGGAAGAGCTCGTGGAGTGAATAGAGTATGCCCGACCAGCTTCGCCCGAATGGTGGGCTATTATGATCAAGCCATTGGATTTTCCTTACCAAGCGAGGCATACCATTAACGAATGCTTAGCCTTCAAGAAGAGACTCATCCGGTTGATAGATGAGAAAAGCATCACCAAGATGTGGGGTCCGCATTAACTTTTGGTCCATGAAAACATTATCCCAACTGAAGGGATTACTTTGAACACTACTATCTAGCGCTACGACTTCACAATATTTAGGGACTCTTATGCCAACATCTTCCAGAAGTTGGTCAGTATTGGAAAAATTAGGCCCATCAAAACCAGAAGGGCTCAAGCTGAAGGAGTTAGCGGCCGCAAAATGTGCCTATACCATTCTGGATCCTTGGGGCACGACATAGAGGAGTGCGATGCATTAAAGTTTGAACTGGAGAATTTGGTCCACCAGGGCGCCATTTGGTTGGTGCTTCCATTTCAGTATCAGGATTGTGTCACGACCCAACCCCGTGGGCCATGACCAGTGCTCGAGTTGGACACTCGTATACAAACCTGTTAGATATAGTCAGACTAAAACTAAGGACAGTATGAGGACTTGTAAAAGCAACTAAAGATTCAAAACGTCACATATCATAAACCTGTCTTCTGAGGAGTCACAGCCAACCAAAGCATGACACAATACGCAAGCCGAGAACACTGCCACTATACACAGGGATATCCAAAGCAAACCATATAGATACAACTGACCAAAACCTATATACAACCCACACATGTCTACAGACCTCTAAGAGTACAAGAGTGAATTATGACGGGACAGGGCCCCGCCGTACCCCTAGACATATATATAAGTCTATATCAGAAGATCTGTACCAAAATATCTAGGCTTCGGAACAATGGAGCTCTCCAAATAGCTGAGCAGAAGTCCTAAGCTGGAGGATCACCAAATCGAGTATCTGTACCTGCGGGCATGAAACGCAGCCCCCCGAAGAAAGGGGTTCAGTACGAGATATGTACTGAGTATATAAAGCATGAAATACAATAAAGAGAATCATAACTAAATAGAAGATTACAGAAGGCAAGTATGATAATCAAAGATACCAATGCACCTGTGCCTTACGAGATTAGAATCATGCATGTCTATACCATATACCATATCCGGCCCATTATGGGACTCGGTGAATAAAGTCATCATATACCATACTCGACGTCATAATCAGATCATCATATATATATATATATATATATATATATATATATACCGTACCCGGCCCTCTAGTGAGGGACTCGGTGAACAATGCAGTGAAACTGTGCACGAAAACATACCCGGCCCGGGACTCGGTGAAAGATACATTAACAGCATGCACTAGCAGAGTAGTGAGCAACCATATACAAACTAAATCATCATCTGAGACTCAATAGAATAGGTAGAATGAACTAATACTTGAACATCAAAGATAACAATCCTATCAAGTACCCCTGAAATGTCACTATGGATTATATCAAATAGAACTTCAAGAATCATAGACACGTATCAGGACAATGTGAAATAGGTTCTGGCTATCAAGAACATTAGTCATCCTAGTGTCTCTAAGAATAGGAGTTTCTTTGAAGTCATATGCTCGTCGTCTATTTGTTTCATAAAGATCATGCCAAAAAGAAAGAAGGGTTAGCTTTACATACCTGTTATAGATCAACCGTAACCAAGCTTGCTTCGTCGTCCCTTTAGCCTATTAATATGAGAGTGGCACTATTGTTAATACACTACGACTTCCCAAACTTATAAATATACAACCAATCACTTATGGGGATCATTCCTTAGTTTATACTCCTTGATTAGCATTTTGATTAGTTAAGAACTTAACGGAAATCGGGCAGCATTTCCTCTATATAACTCGCCTAACCCGAACTTCCAATTAATCTCCGGTTATCACCACAATACCAAAAACAACGATAATAGAAATACTCATACTAAATCTTTAAAATCCAGCCCATAAACAACTCAAACAACCCAATAACCTCTCTTAATCCTTTTTATTCAAATCATTAACATCTAAGACTATACATCAAACAGACCAACATACGCTTCTTATACGATATCTTATACGCTTGTTTTCTTCCAAATTTTCGAGACATATCAACAACAACACGACAACAATATCAACCACCATCTATGTACAAGAAAACTACTTCAACATCATTTTAACAACAAGTTCGAAACAGTCCACCAAAACTACAACATCAAAAATACGATTTTCGATCTTTACTTTGCAAAATTACAAACACACGGAAAAGAGTATAATATTACCATGAACAACAACACCCATACATATCTATAACTATATTTCCAGCCCTTCAACATAAACAAATTACCTTCAAATACAATACCATAATATTGACAACACTAATCAAACTTAATCCAATTAGAACAACTCCAATTCTGCCCACTTACAACGCCAACAATAATCATGTAATTTTCTTACTTCCAATTTCATCTAATACACTGTAATCTCTCCATTACAACATCATTAACTCTAATTACATTTCAAGAAGAATAAATCTTACCTTAAATTTATTAGGACAGATCCTATACTCACTTGCACCAATTGCACCACTTCTTCTTCCTCAATTCAATTTAAACCTTATGTTGCTGCCTCCTTGAACATGTAAAGCACCTTAGGGAATTTAAAAAAAAAAAAGATTTTCAAGGCCAAGGCTGGCCGTGAGCTGCCATGGCTAGTTGTAGCTTTCTTCAAATGAATATTTTGTGAAGAAGGTGATTAAGATTAGTCATTACTCTACATATATATATATATCTGTGTGTGTGGCCTGCCCTATTTACACATGCCCCACTAGCATATATATATATATATATATATATATCTGTGTGTGTGGCCTGCCCTATTTACACATGCCCCACTAGCATGCATCATCCATGCTATTGTTTTTTTAATTATTAATTCTGGTGGGGCCCACTTAATGGTCTAATTAACTTAATTAATCATTAATCCCCACTTAATAATCTAATCATGGTTAATTAATCCCTAATCTCCACTAATATTTCTACACTAATTGGAATTTACAAGCAAATCGTGCACTTATTAAAATCAGGGATTAAAAAGTCCTTGTCTCACATCCCAAAAATAATCTTGTCCTTGAATTTATGTCGACTAACTTACAATTAATCCAACGTACAAAAATACGGGGTATAACAGATTTGGGGCCATTAGAGCCAGAAAAGATTGAATGGACGAACAACCTATATTGACCTCAAAAGAAAGGTCGCTTTTTGGGTAGTTTTAGGGGATCCCATTTTTTATATTTAATAAGATTTATCCCCCTCCCCCACCCCCATTTTGTGTAGACAAAACTATGCCGACCTGATGTCCTGAGGAGGGATATGCAGGAAGCCCATATCGGGCCTAGTCACGGGTAGGTTAAGTTTTATTTTATGTAAACTGAACTACGGAAGGGCCTAACTTCCCGCGGAAGGATACATAGGCAGTCTACGTAAGGCTTGGTCCATATATATTATAAATATTATATACCCTACGCAAACGAAAACCCAAACACCCAAGACTCAGTACAAGAGATCAATTGAGCATTTAAATAAAACATATGATTATTTATGTGCTAAGTGTTTTTAAATTGCCATCTATATGTGATATATTAATTTATTTTTCATTATATGACAAACTAAATCTGTTTGCCTTTGAGTTATTCTTTTCACACAGAAAGAGAAATTGATTCGTCTTCATACTGGCATACTTCACAAGATCCCGAGCTGCAATAGCATCCTTATCCCTACAAGATAGTGGCAAAGAAAAGATGACTGGTACTTCAGAGAACGAAACTACCCCTATTGACATTACTCTCATAGAATCGCCTCTGCGCGAACTGCTTGAGTCATCACCTACTGAAGATGTCATGAAGATGATGTTTGAAAAGATCGCCTATCTTCAAGAAGAAGTTGCGCGATACAAAGCTGCTAATGCTGCCTGAGAGGCCCCTGCGGAAGAAAGAAGGCCTCCGCCGTTCTTTCCATCTCTGAATTCACCACGACCCGATCACTTCCCCACCAGGTCCGTTATGACCACCATGTCGACCCCAGTCGATGGAGACATTGGTGCCTCGAACCATACCCCACCCAACTTAACACTAACCAAATTCCTGGGACCGCTCACTCTATCCTTTCTTATCCAACACCACAAAATACCCATCCCGGCATTACCATAAAAACAAGCATCATCCCACTACCAACCGACAAAAGCACCGCTATTACCCGAATTCGCCCTGCTATTTATTTCCTCACACCTATTACACCGGGCAACCTTTCACCCGATCAGGAAATTGGCCATTATGAGGAGATGGAAAAGGCATGGAAGACTGAGCAGGAAAAACATGAAGAAAGGCTCGAGCGAAAGATGACCTCAATGTTGGAACGATATATGAGGACTACCCTCACTGGCACAGGCCTGAGTTATGATGATTTGTGTATGCATCCCATCTTGGATTTACCCGAAGGCTTCAAAGTACCCCGTTTTGAGTTATTCAATGGGACGGGCAATCCTAAAGGGCATATGCGGGCCTACTGCGACCAATTGGTCGGTGTTCGAGACAACCACGTGCTCATCATGAGGTTGTTCAGCCTAAGTTTGACTGGAGAAGCCTCAGAATGGTTCACGACGCAAGATATATGTCGTTGGGTCACATAGGATGACATAGCTACGGCTTTCATGGAAAGATTTGTCTTTAATATGGAGAAAGTGCCGGATAGATACTATTTGGAGAAAGTGAAACAAAAGTCCACTGAAAACTTGCGCGAATATGCGAGCAGGTGGAGAATAGAGGCTACCTGGATACAACCCCCTGTGGGCGAAGAAGAACTTATGTCGATTTTCATCTGTTCACAAGAAATAGATTTCTATGATAGAATTCTCTCAATAGCGGGAAGACCTTTCTCTAAATTGGTCAAAATAGGAGAAGCCATAAAGGATGGTCTCAAGACTGGCGGAGTCATAAGCATGATCGGAAAGTCCGCTGGTTCAAGCTCAACTGGGCTCGTGCACAAGAAAACGGAAGACATGGCATGGCTAGCATATCCCACACTTCTGGCCCCAGACCTAAAAGAAAAGAAGATTTCCCGATGGAAGCATACGCTTCACCTCCACCAAATACCTACATACCCACCCTTTACAACACGGTGCCCGTATATTACGCGCAACCAACCTTCTAATCACCACCCCAGAATTACCAAGCTCCACCAAATGCCTTCCAATCACCTCCCCTAAATTACCAAGCTCCATAGCCAAATTATCAAACTCCCTCACCCATCTACCGTACCCCACAAAATAACCAACCCCATACATACCAGAATCAAGCCCCCACCAAATGCCTATAATGCGCCATGTCCGAATCTCGAAAAGAAACCACCTCAAGTATTCACTCAGCTAATGGAATCTCAGACTGATTTATTCAAAAGATTAAGTATGGCTGGGATGATCAAGGTGCTTCCCCCAAAGTTCGTCAACCCAAAGAATCGATTTTACCGAGCCGACCAGACATATGCCTATCATTCCAATGGTATAGGGCACAGTACCAAAGATTGCATCAATCTTAAGTACAAAATACAAGACTTAATTGACCGAAAGGAAATTATACTCCAAATGGCCCCTCCGAATGTGAACTAACCCTTTGCCAAACTATGGCAACAATGTGATTCATATGATGGAATGGGAAGAAGACTGGCTCGCAGGAAGGCACACAATCTGCGATTCTGTGAAAGAACTTGAGCGCACAGTAGCGTCATTGTCTTTGCAAGAATTCCTGCAATTCAAAGTATTAATCCCTGCGCTGGTAACATCAGACGTTGCTCAAGTGACTCCAGCACCACCCTGCAAAGAGTTCGTAGTCCAAGTTGCTGCCACACATGGCATCACAAGATCAAGAAGATGATACACTCCTGAGGACTTGGCCCAAGGGGCACCCTGAAGAGAGGGAAATCAGAAAAGGACTATCACTGAAGGAGAAGCTAAAGATTTTTGGCACCAAATGCAGCCAAAGGAATACTCCATTGGTGAACACTTAAAGAAAACGCCGGCCCAAATCTCGGTACAGGTATTGCTACGAAGTTCACCTCAACACCGCCTGGCTCTAATGAAGGTGTTGGAGGAAGGTCATGTCCCAGCTAGAACAAACAGTGAAAATCTAGCCGAAATGGTCGCTCATGTTATGGAGGAACATCAAATTTCCTTCACAGAGAAAGAGTTGCCTAAAGAAGGCACGAATCACAACAAACTGTTGCACATCACTATCATGTGTCGCAACAAAGTGGTAGCCCCGATATTAATCGACAATAGAGCGGGGCTTAATATTTGTCTCGAGTCTACCCTAACTCAGCTAGGGTATGACCTTGGAAAGGTTTGTCAAAGCCATACTAACATAAGAATGTTTGACGGAGGATGCTGCGATGCCACAGGGGTAGCTGATTTGGATATTCAAATAGAACCAACTGAATTCACCACTGAATTCCAAGTCATGGAAATACCCGCCAATTATAATTTGCTTCTGGGAAGACCATGGATCCACATGGCAGGAGCAGTACCATCCTCGCTTCATCAATCTGTAAAATTTGTCTGGGAAGGAGAAGAAGTGGCGATCCACGGAGAAGCCAGCATGCATAATTACCCAGACAATTCTGTACCTATCATTAAAGCCATACCCAAAGGAACAAATTTTCATGTCATGGAATTAGTGGGAGCGGCCCACAGGATAGACCCCTGAAATTCCCACGCTAGCGGTTTACAAAATGATTGCTTCCACTATGATTTTGAACTAGTATGACCCCAGGAAGGGTCTAGGAAAGAACCTACAAGGCATCATCGAGCCCAGTCCCATTCTTCAAGTTAATTTTCGCTTTGGGCTTGGTTACATCCCAGCAGAAGAGGAGATACCTACCAAGAAGAAACAAGAAATTGCGGATCTTTGCAAATCTATTCCAAACCTGTACCAGTCATTTGCCCACAGAATGTCTATGCCTGGTGATGCTGACATTGAAGAAGGGATAAGGATGCTATTCCAAGAGGAAGATTGGTCAGTGATTCTGAAAGAATATGCTGAAGCGCCTACCATCAGAGAGGTGGAACCGAGCGAGCAGATGTCCAACTGGACCTCTACCCCGCTACTGCTCTTTGGTATAGAAAGATGAATTATTTTGAAAATGGGGAGAATCGGTCGAGGCCCGATTACTCACCCTCTTGTCACTTACAGACCTCGTAATTTTTTCAAAAACGAAAATGGCTTGAGCCAAGCCAGGACCACAGTTTGTATTTCTGTATATTTTTAATTAATGAAAGTCTCAGTTTATCAAAACTGTTTTATTCATTTATGGCATGCATGTTTTATACTAACATATTTGCCTTGATTTTTTTTCAGTAATAAAAATAATAATGCAACCTTAAATGTCATGACATGTTTAGAAACGAATGAGTCGGGCAACATAGAGGAAAAAGAGTATGAGGAATACGATGACACCACAATGTTAACCGAGGGTCTCACGGAAGAAGTAGAACAATTAGAGAATGAGCAGACAACCGAACCTTGATGAAACAGAAGCCATAAATCTAGGCGATAAAGAGGATGTCAAAAAAACAAGGATAAGTGCACACTTAGAGACTTCTTTAAAGGAAGAATTGATAAGTTTGCTGAGGGTGTATGTGGATGTCTTTGCATGGTCATACGCCAACATGCTAGGGCTAAGCACTAGAATTGTATCTCACAGCCTACCCATCAATAAGGGTTTTGCTCCAGTAAAGCAGAAAACCCGGCAATTCAAACCAGATCTTAGTATCCGAATCAAAGATGAGGTGGAGAAACAAATTAAGTCAGGAGTGGTGGAAGTGACATCCTACCCCACATGGTTAGCCAATACAGTTCCGGTACCTAAGAAATACGAAAAGATAAGAATCTGCATGGATTATCGAAATCTTAACAAGGCTAGCCTAAAGGATTATTTTCCACTCCCGAACATCCATATATTCATAGATAATTGTGCTAAGAACGAGCTACAACCATTTGTGGATTGCTTCGCCAGCTATCACTAGATCCTAATGGATAGAGAGGATGCCGAGAAAACAACCTTCATCACCCCATGGGGAGTGAACATTATAAGGTAATGCCCTTCAGCCTCAAGAACGCCAGCGCACCCTACATGAGAGCCATGACTACCATTTTCCATGAAATGATCCATAGAGAGATTGTAGTCTCTGTGGACGATGTCATTATCAAGTCAATAGAAAGTTCAGAGCATATCACACATTTCAGGAAATTCTTCGATACGCTCCGAAAGTTTAACTCGAAATTAAACCAGACCAAAGATGCATTCGATGGGCCTGCTGGAAAACTCCTGGGGTTCATAGTCAGCCGAAGGGGCATAGCGCTAGACTCGACAAAGATCAAAGCGATCAAAAAATTACCTCCTCCCCAAACTAAGAAAGAAGTCATGAGTTTCTTGGGAAAATTGAATTACATTGGGCGATTCATAGCTCAATCCACTATCGTTGTGGAGCCCATCCTCAAGCTTTTGAAAAAGGATGCTCTCACAAAATGGACATAAGAGTGCCAAGAGGTGTTTGACACTATCAAGAAATACCTGTCCAACCTACCAGTCCTGGCACCACCAAGACCTGGAAGCCCATTGCTGCTATATTTATCAGTTGCTAAAAAGGCCTTTGGTTACGTGTTAGGGAAACACAATGAAGAAAGGAAAAACGAGCATGTCATTTACTATCTGAGCAAGAAGTTCACAGCCTGTGAGGCAACATAAACGCTGGTGGAGAAAACCTGTTGTGGTCTAACTTGGGTGGCTCAGAAATTGAGGCACTATTTATATTCATACACCACTCATTTCATATCCAAGATGGATCCATTGAGGTACATATTCTCCCAGCCCATTCCCATTGAGAAGTTGGCCAAATGGCAGATGCTGTTAAGTGAGTTTGACATTCTGTACGTAGCCTAGAAAGCCATCAAAGGATAGGCCTTGGCTAACTTACTAGCTGCAAGCCCGGTGGATGAAGAGCTTGAACCATTTCGCACCAATTTCCTAGACGAAGGGATGTTGGCCTAGAAGAGGAAGCAACAGAATCCTATACTGGTTGGAAACTGTTCTTTGCCGGAGCAGTAAATTATAAAGGTTCCGGAATCAGAGCGGTCTTGATATCAGAAAATGGGCAACACTACCCATGGCTGCCAAGCTCAAATTCTGCTGTACCAATAATATGGCTGAATATGAGGCCTGTATCCTAGGTCTCAAAATGGCACTGGATATGGACATCAATGAATTATTGGTCATTGGAGATTCCGACCTACTAATTCACTAAGTACAAGGTGAATGGGCCACCAAGAATGAAATGATCTTACCATATGTGAACTTGGCACAAAGATCGTGCAAGAAATTCAGAAAGATCGCATTTCGACATATGCCGAGGGCTCAGAATGAATTTGCCGATGCACTAGCCACAATAGCATCAATGATCCAGCATCCTGAAAGCTGTCGCATCAACCCGCTAAGGATAAGTCCGAAAGAAGAACATGCCCACTATTGCCATATGGAAGCTAAGCCAGATGGCAAGCCATGGTACAACGACATCAAAATGTATTTGGAAAGATGGGAGTATCCCAAAAGCATTACAAACAAACAAAAGAAGACCATCCGAAGAATGGAAAATGGCTTCTTCCTAAACAAAGAAGTGCTATACAAGCGGACACTGAATTTGGGTCTGCTCAGATGTGTAGAAGCCGGCGAAGCCTTCAAACTTCTAGAAGAAGTACACGCCGGAACATGTGGACCCCATATGAATGGATTCATACTAGCAAAGAAGATTCTGTGAGCAGGATACTATTGGATGACCATGGAGAGTGATTGCTGCAAATATATGCAAAGGTGCCATCAATGCCAAATCCACGATGATCTAATCAAGGTCCCTCAAAGTGAGCTTAATGCTATGAGCTCGCCATTGACTTTCATTGCTTGGGGCATGGATGTTATTTGAACCATTGAACTCGCAGCTTTAAATAGCCAGCGGTTCATTTTAGTTGCTATTGACTACTTCACCAAATGGGTGGAAGCAACGTCTCACAAATCGGTTACAAAGAAAGTGGTAGCGAAATTCGTGCGAAACCACATCATATGCAGATTCGGTATACCCGAGTCCATCATAATAGAAAATAGAGTAAATTTGAATAGCCACCTGATGAAGGATATCTGTGAGCAATTCAAGATCACCCACCAAAATTCGACAGCCTACCAGTCGTAAATGAACAGAGCCATAGAAGCCGCCAACAAAATATCAAGAGGAAGGACATGGCTCATTTCCTGCTTACCGAGGACATGACCTTAGATATGAGGGTATGGAGGACTCATATTAGGGTAGAAGGCTAGTAGGTAGTCGCGTTTGTCCTTTCTTACGAGTAGTTATATTGCTCTATAGTTTCTTGTCTCTTGATTTCTGCGAGTATTGTAGTTTAATATGTCTGTCTGTGGGATTAGCCCAGATTAATTAGGTATGTGAGTTATATTTCTATTTAGTTTAATTTCAGTTGAAGTAGATAGGATCAGGTGAATTATATTTAAGTGTGTTGATCATATAAACATTAGTTCTACCTTTAATAATTAAGCATACTTGATATGTTTAGATAGTCAGGTTTAGTCAAAATATGCCACATAGTGATTTTTGCTTTAATAACATGATTGGTCCTAATCAAACATGCCTCATTTGTTAGTCTAATCTAACCTGCTTGTAATAAAAATGATTCTATAGTTTAGTCATGATATAGCAAAGGAATGATGCTTATGTATTGTTTAATGTTGCTTATGTATTGTTTTAGTCTAATTTGGATTAGCCATATCATGTGCTGTTGTAGTTTGCCTTGACTTAGTTAAGCATAGACTCTTTAAGTCCGACCTGTGTGGTCAAATATGCCCTTCTTTTATTTATTTCATGTATAAGTTCACTTATGTCCAACATGCAATGTGTTAGTTGAACAATGTATATGTTGTTATCTTATTGGGAGTTAGTTAAATGATTGTTAGATGTTGTTAGCTTGAATATGTTAGTGAGATTAAGTGTTAGCCTGATTGCTGTGCTATCACTTGCCTAAGTAGTTTTGATTCTGTTTGCCTAATGGCTTATGTTTCATGGGTAACATTATAGAAATGTTAAGTATGGAAAATGTTACCTAAGTCATGTGGTTGATCCTGTTCAAATCTATTACTCCTATCTTATGGTAGCCTCTATTGGATCTGGTGCCTTGAGATATCATGTTTGGTTTTGCTTAAGCTGGATCACTGTGAAGAACAACTTGTTTAATCCTTGCACTTTCTCTGAAATTGGGAGTCTCTTGTTTGGTTAATAATGACACTTGTCTAGTTGTTTTTACATGACCTGAAACTGCCTGCACATCACTCCTAATGAGCTTTAAAGCTAAAATTGTACATGAGTCTCCTTGGGGTTTTGGTTAGACTGGGACTGCACCTTTTAAAACTAAAATGACATGTCTATGGTGACCAAGATCTTTTACATTCTCCCCTTGGATAATTTTGAGGCTTAATCCATTAGGTTGGTTGATTGGTCTCAAATCAAAGGTCCCAGAATGTGTTTCAAGTATTAGAATCCAAATTCAGTATTTTTATAAACCTGCATTCATAATCTGTGAGGCTTATGATATTTGTTAAGAGTCCTATGTTTGGTGAGATGTGATGAAAGGATGACATGTTGATCCTTTTGAACCTGGTTACAAGTTGTCTTGTGAGACAGTCCTGTATAGTGTATGTCTTAACTTGCAATAGCTATAGCATTATCATATGGTACTTGGTTTAAAATGACTTTAAGGTCTGTTCTCATGCTTGTATAAGCCCTTGTCTTGCAACTCTGCATACCTATTTCCCTCTGTCTGTGTCGAATTAAAGAACTGTTTGCAAAAGTGGGTTGAAGTGTAGCGTATGGTGAGTGTGTGATCATGAATTGGAAAGACTGACTTGGTAAGTGGCTGTCACTTGATGTTGAGTAACTATTGGTGTGACGTACCCAGGATTAGGAATAAGAGTGATGAATCTTTGAGTTTTCTAGTCAAAATTCAGCCTAATCTCCTTTGTTCTAGACTGCTGGGGTTCCCTCATATGAACTTACATCCTATGGGATCCTCTGAGTAAAAAAGAGAGTAGAAATTTGTGCGATCACATATTTCATTGATGTTTGCCTTGCCTATTCCTCCCTTCTTTGATTCTGCTTGACTTTGCTTGGTCAAAACCTCTATATTTGAAGGACTATCATTTTTTTTCTACCTTCTCCTTTGTATGATTGTTTGCTTTCTCAATAATGAAGGAAAGGATATACCCAGATATACAAGGTATATCTAAACTCTATACACCTCACAAGTGTATAGAGGCTAGTATATCTAGTATATATGATGTATATCACTAATCAAACCTGTTGGCATTAATTAATATTGTATCAGTTTGGGGTTTGGGGCCAGTTTCTTTCATATTAGTGGTTGGGCCTTCTCTTATATACTAAGTGTAATTCACGGTTAGCCCACTTTGTTTATTTATGATATGTGATACTACTTGGGCTTAAAGTTCTTCCCACTATTATTTAACCTGGGCCTGACTGCCTCCTAAAGGTGTTACACCCGTAAATTTTGTCATACATTCGATAGGTTGTATATTACGTGTGGATAAGTCTAAGTAGTTTTTATTTTAAACTTTGCATACAAATATTGATACTCCCTCCCCCATATACCATAAGCTTAATACATAAATGGAGATGCTTAGTAGCACTTAAGGATTAAGCTTAGGCCTTCCCTGGTGTCTGCCATGCCTGGGATTCCTAGAAATCCCTTGGATCTTGTGCGGCATCAGGAACAAGAGGGTGAAAGCTTTCCTTTTTGGGATATTTTAGCATCTCCATGGGTGTGTATACCCATGGTATATTGGCTTGAAATTGTGTATATTTGTATGGCATTGCCTACTTTTATTTCAAGAGAGATGATCTTGTGGGCTTTTCTATTTATTTTTTATCATTTGATCTATTTCTATGCTGTCTTGATTTATAAGGGCTTTAAAGTTATAGGCCTTTGGTTACTCACAAAATTTGGGCCTATTTAGCTTGCTGTCTCCAGACTATGTATACTTCTATTCTATTAAATGATGTCTAATTTAGAATGGCATGCCTTATATATATATATATATATATATATATATATATATATATATATATTGTACGAGTCTGCTTTTATTTTCAATCTTAACTTAAATATGTCTTAATCCATATCCCCTTTTCATTTTGCTTGCATGAAATACCATTGCTTGGGTGATTTTTATTTGCATAAACCCATTGGGCTGAAGGCCTAATAACTCCTTCTTGATCGAGTCCGTCAAAAAAATAGAAAAGGAAGTTAAATTATTTGAAGGCCCAACTATGGGTGAAAATAGTCTACTGGTGGGCTATGGTAGGCCCACCAGCTTGAACTTCCTTCCTTTATTTTCTATACCTATTTATGTATGTGTACTTGTAAAAACTCTTACAAAAAATATTGGAACCCTATGCATGTGTAGCACTTAGGAAATCAATGTTTAGTTCTTTAGGAAGTCGCTAAACCATTTTTCTAAAACTGGGATAACAAGTAATTTTCACGTGGTAAATCAAACTTAGATTGATTTTTCAAGTTGTTTTTAGTGACACGGTTAGTGGTAAAGAATGCAAAAAATGGGATTTTCGTTAAGTTCACAAAAGGAAAAGGAGAGTAATGACTAACGTTTTCTTCACAATTGTTAAATAGTGAAACTTTGGGCCATCCTCCGTGATTTCAAAAGGAAGCTATTTGGCTCATTTTGGGAACTAAACCATGTTGAAATCAGTTCTTTGCAAACTCAAGGAACTGTTTTTTTTTTTTTTCGGGTTGGACGTCTTGAAAAATAAAGAATTTGTACATTTTTTAAAGATGGAAATGGGCTGTGAGTTTAACAAAAGATCTTATGAAAAAATAAAGATTGATTTGGGCCTGGAAGCCCAAAACCAAATGGATTGAAAATAAAGGAAAATACAGTTGGACCAAATTGAGGTATGATGGACTTTGGGGACTTTGAAAACGGTTGGACCTTATGGGCTTCAAGAGGATAAAAATTTGGACCTAACAGGACTTTCTTTTCACATATACATACATACATACATATATATATATATATATATATATATATATATATATATATATATATATATATATATAAATGTAGGAGAATACTCCATATTTTCTTTAAAAAAATAAAAACCCGTAAGAACTAAACTCATCTTATTAGAACTAGAATAGTAGCGACTCTACTCGAGAGAAATTCCGAGTGTGTCCTAGTCCGACAATAAAGTGAGTTGAACACTTATGTGGATTTTAAAAAACCTAAAAACCCCTTTTCTAAGGGGATTTTTTGCCAAATCTTTCCTTGAAGTTATGATATAGATATGAATGACATATTTTTGCGAAAAATCAAAACATTTGTAAACAAATAAGTACATTAATCACACATTGAAACTCGTAGGTCAACAGTATTCTACGAATCTTTAATACTAGGGTGCGTAAAACCTTCCCTAGGGGATCACCAAAACCCTTATCTCGAACTTTGGTACCAAAAGATTTCTCTCTTGCTTGAAAAATATTTTACCCGATTTTCCTAGTTTTCCATTAATAAATTTGATGGCGACTATAAAACACTAAAATCCAATTAGAGCACCAACAACCTCGTGGTAACTTTTATGCCTTAACCCGGGCAAAAGCGAGCCGTAACACAGGTGGCCTGAATTCTCGTATGGCTCAAGATATGTAGGAAACCCAGAAGCTAGGGCCCGGCCGCATGTGTGAATTGCATGAATTGGAGGGTGAGATGGGTCGGGTCAGTAAAAAATTAGGGTTAGTCAAATTTCGTTGCTCACGGATGGTCCCGCCATCCCCGAACACCGAAGGGGCAGTTGTTGACACCTAATTTTTGACCTCCCGTAATTTATTTTAATTACTCAGAGTCCTTGGATAATAAATAAAATAAGTTGTGCACCTTAAAGGGTCTAAGTAGATTTTTATAAAATTATTCAGGTCAATGTTTTACTCTTTTAAACTGATAAAAAAGATTTTCATGACAATATAAATTATTTAGAAATTAATTAATATTTTATGACATTTATGGAATATTTTATTAGAATTAATCAAAAGCATAGCAGTTTTGAATAATTATTTATTTAATTGTTAAGTCAGGGAAAAGTCTAATTAGCAAATAACTTATCCTATTTTATCAAAGGTATTTGAATAATTAAAGAAATTAACCATTTACCCCTCAATCTTTAATTCTGTGTGTTTGCATAACTGTTTCAAATTGATAATTGTTAATTTGGTTAATTAGTCAATTGGAGTCATTATTGCAAATTGGTTTTTAAGTATTTGATTATTTACATATGTGACCACATTCAAATTAACCAATTCATGGTTTAAGGTGATTGGGGTCATTTTTGCAAATTTAGCCTCCTAGTGGCTTTAATTGAGATGACCAAATCCATTGGCAATTCAATTGAGGTCATTAGCGCAAAATTAGCGTTAATTGGTTAATTATGAAAAAATAAGGCCAGATTTGAAATATTTAATCGAATTAAGATTAGTCAAGGATATTTTTGCAATTAGCTAGATAAGAGGTTATAATTGCAACAATCATTTAGTTTTAAAGCCAATTGAGGCCATGTTAGCAAAAATGAATTTAATGGTCGTGTTTTAAATTAATTACGTCCTAATTTGACCATGATTTGATTAACTACCATCATTTTTTTTAAAAACAAATTGTGCTCTAGCAGGCCAGGCCTGTTAGAACTTTTTATTAACAAATGCATAATGTAAAAAAACAGTCTATTGCAGCATGTCGATAATATGAGCTAGCTAATATCAAAAAAATAAGAAACTGTCCTCCAGTTCTATCCTGTATTCCTAAGCTAGTATGCCCTTTGTGATCCTGATGAGTCAGCTTTGATGATAGTCCAAATCTATGCACACACCATGTGCTTATCCATACATGTAGTATCATTGTTGATTGTCAAGACGCTGAATCCTTCTTGTTCTAATCCTCAGTTGAGGAAGTTGTGATTTGTCCATATTGAGAATTCTTCTTCCTTCTGATGGCATGAGTATAAAGTCATGTACTTTGATCTCTGCATGATCCAAAGCTTGATTTGCTAGAAAGTCTGTCAACTTGTTGCCTTCCCTGAAAATATGATTGATCTGCACCTGTATTGTTCTCATGTCTTGTTTGATCTCTTCAATCTGATTTCTCAGTTCCCATGGAGTGATCCATGTATCTTGTAAGATGTTTTGAAGGACAAGTGAATCAGTCCCCAGTTGAACCTGTTGAATGTTGTGTTCTTTGCAGAACTTCAGTGCCTGTTTTATAGCCTCAGCTTTAGCTTCCATGTTTGTTGCTATTCCCATCTATTGTGCTTCTGCATAAACCAGATCCCCATTGCTATCTCTGATGCAGAATCCATATGAACTGATCCCAGGATTGCCTCTGCTTGCCCCATTTGTATTACATTTTAATCTCCCTGAAGGTGGCATTCTCCATAACACCTTAGCATGATAAACTTTTGGTTTATATCTACTAAGGAGCTGATGCATATTTTCCCAATCAACAGATAAATTCTGCAACCGTGGGAATCTCTTTCTTGTCAGTTGGTGTATGATGTGTTGTACTTGTTGTTTCAGTCTGTAGAAGGTGACTGATCCTCCATGCTTAATGGAGTTTCTTCTCTTCCATAATGACCACATGATCACTGCTGGCATTGCTCTATAAATAGGATACAATTTTGGTTTTGTCTTAGCAGACCACCATGCCATGATCATTTGATGTAGACTAACTCCATCTGTGGGAATACCTGCACAAGAAGCAAAAAACTTCCATAACTTGGTAGCTATGGAAGATGTTAGAAATAAGTAAGCTACAGTTTCCTCCTTATGCTCCTCACAGCACCAACATCTTGATGGTATATTGACCATCATCCTTTTCAATATATCATCTGTAGAGTTAATTAGTCATTTTGAGTGTTTTTCTATTTCTATAAAATGCTCGCCTTACCCCAACGTATGTGTATACACTTGATATACAGGCGTATACGTCTATTGTATACACCAAGGGCCCCTCCCCTTTGCTTTTTATCTGGACCAGCCCAGGCCCAATTGCCCAGACCCGGCCCAAATGTCAAAAAAATATAATACTCCCTCCTCAGTTAAAACAGACCGCAAAGGGGTCATTACCCTTTTCAACGGCTAGGGTTTCTCATAACCCTAGTGCCGCCCCACCCCCTCTCCCTCTCTCCTTCTATCCCATCGCAGATTATAGGGTGATGTAGGTGTGTAAGAAGCGGTAGTGGCAGGGAGAGGACGAAGCATTTATTGCTTCATCCTTTTTCACGCTTTCCTCCGTTAAATCTCTCCAAACACATCCTTGAAGGTGCGATCCATGCCATTTTCTTTGCTTTCTTTAACTTACAAGTGATTTGAGGTGCATTAGGCTCAAAATGAGTCGTTGATTACCACCTCCTCTTGATCTGTCCGTTCAAAGTTGAATTCAAGTGGAACTTGTGAGAAAACTCACAAGTCCATATCGGTGAAAGAGTCTTTTTAGCATTTTTGGGGTTCTATTTATTTCAAGAAAAAAAAGAGAGAAAAATAGGGGCAAAAACTTTAAGGCTTGAGATTTGAATCCAAAAATTCAGAACTTAAGTTTACTAGTATAATTTTAAGCTTTAAACTCGAAGTTAAAGTCTCATAGTCTTAAAAATTTGTTTTGCTTTGTGTCTTTATTGGTGTTCTGTGGCTTGAGTTGGAGAAATTGGAAGCACAAAAGGTTCCAAGTCAATTCTTGTGCACGGCTGCACACACAAATGGTAAGATTTAATCTTGTTGTCTTTTTTTCTGCATTTTCCTTTTGTTTTAGTTCGAATTAAGAGTAAATCTTATTAGTCTAGGTTATTGTATTGTTACTTCATTGCTTTGTTTAGTGAATTATTAGTAATGGTTGTTTAGTTTCCTTCCTGGTAATGCTTAGTCATATTCATGTTTTGATCTTTGCCTATTTGAGTGGTGATTAGTTTGATGATATATGCTTAGTTCGAGTTGGGGTCATGATAGCACTATATTAATTTATGGTCATTTGTGGTAAATATGCAATCATGATTAATTAAGAACTATTTGATGAGTTAGGCCAGTGAGAATCTTATCTTGCTTATGAGTTTATCAATGTAAGTAAATCAGTCTTCATCTGTTTGTCTTGTTTAAGTATGGTTGATTAGATGGTTTGAATGTGATGATGGGAGGTTGAGTCTAGGGTAATGTGGCTTTGAATTTAAAAATCATAACTTGATGTGGTTATTGGTAATAGAATTGAAGGATGCATCCCTAAAAATGGAGTAACATGGGAATCTGTATAATGTTTGCTGCCTGTTTAGTTTTCAACATAAATATCTCTACATGATCGCTCAAGTGCTTTAAACTAGTCTGTTCTGACGGTCATGATTAAGGATGAGTTGTATTATGTCATTTATATGTGATTGGATATGGAGAACCAACTATGATTTAGTTTAGTGGAACTAGAGCAATCTATGTCCAAATCCTATTCCATGAAGTTTTTTTATCTTGTTTCCTTTGTGTCAAAGCTTGAAGCGGGTGTGCAGTTATTACAGTAAATATGAGACTTTGAGGTTATTTGGTTCTGTCTAGGGTCATCTTTACTCCGTATCATTATGCATAAGACAAGATGCTGTGAGTTAGCCTTTTCTGTGGTCCACTTCCTTCCCTTATTTGATTATTCACTTGAAATTGGAGTGACTTATCATGTACATGCATACTTGAGTTGATCCTTGTTCAGTTGACTAAATTATTAATGCAAGCATTGTGTGACTGATTGAATGTGGATTTATTTCATATGTTCCATGAGTAATACTATTTGGAATCTAAGTAAACTCTGTGGGATGCCAAACATGAATCGTCAGCTAATTATTTGCCTTCTTAATATGTTAACACTTATTTGTGGGATTGAATGACTTAGGTAATCTTTGATCATGCTTGTAACTTGACCATAGGACCTTAAAGGTTTAAATAGGGCTCAATGAGTAAACTATGGTAGACTTGTGAAAGTGATAAGCTATTCTAAACCCTCCCAAGGCTCTTAGTGGTTGTCACTGGGGTATGGGGATGAGGTCAGAAGAGGGAAGGGTCTTGGGGGAGTAAAAGGTGAGCCTGGGCATGAACTGGAGGTAACGACCAGTGGAGCCCAGGATCCCTTTTTACTAAAAGAAGATTCTGAAAGATGATTCAAGAAAAGAAAATGGGGAGGTGATGACCCCACCCTGTCCTGCTTCCCTTTTAGGACCCTGAGGCTTCTTCCTATTCTTTTGAACCTCCTTCTCATGGTTTTGGGACACACAAGGACCTTGGGTGGATTAGGAAAGCTTAGCTATAGGGGTACAACTAGAACTAAATAATGTCCTGCTAGTACTTCTAAAGCTTAAGTCATGTATTTAACTATTTCTTCTAAAAGGGATTTAATCTGAGCTGATTGGTTGTCTGTGCTATTGTTGTTTGAGTAAGGAGTTTTATAAGGAAAGGATTAGGGAGTGTGCCTGGATGGATTCAAGTCACATTGACCTTGGGGAAGTATTTTAAAGGCACCTTGGGGCAAGTATTGGGAACAACCAAGGTTAAACTTGGTTTATAGTACCTTTCCCTCAAATAAAAGGTTCTGGGGCATGACTCAGGATCTATGGGGGCATATATTCACTATACACACCCCTTTGATCACTGTTTATCAATGAACCAAAGGGTGAAAAGGAGGGGGGAACCAAAGTTGTTTACATGAATGACCTTGCCAATGCTTAATGAGGAAACTGTGTATGTAGAATTGGTCATTTTTAATATATATAACAAGAGTTTAGCCAAAGAATGGGATTTGAATGTCAAAATTATTTAAGGGTGGGGCTAGATGACATAAAGTCTAGGGAAATCTCCTTAGATCCTTTGTACCATTCATTTTCTATTTTGAGTTTGCTTGTACTCTATTAATATGGTTGTTGCTTACTCTCTTTTAGATTTCAGCATATTGCAGCATGTTTGAGCTCTGTCCGTGTGCCCTCCCCATCTATTCAAACTTGTTTGAGCCTTTAATTGTCATTTTCTAGTCATTCATGGAAAGATGGAACCTGTCTCCCTCCCGTTTCTTCCTTTAATATTGTATCAACTTGTTTAGATCTTAAGTCTCACATTGTTGAATAATGTCATTGAAGATCTAGTTAGGACAGAATTTTGTACTGTTTTGCTTCTATTGTTGATTAGCATGCAAAAATTTTCTGATGATACCCCCCCCCCCTCTTTTTTGTTATTTGTTTGTTTTCTCTCTGAAGTTAGTATCCCTCATGTTTATGTGACCATTGCCACTCTCAGCATGAAATAATTGACCTGTTAAAATAAATATCCATGTGAACCATGACATTACTTGCTAACGATCGAAAATTTGGTATTCATTCATGACTTCTTTCCCTGTATGTTATATATTCTGCATATGTTTGCTCAATCCACAAAGATTTGATCTTTCCTGCTTAGTTTCTATGAGGAAGTTTAGTTAATTTCCATCTGAACCATGCCTATATGTTTGTAATTTTCCTATGTCCTTGCCATGTCCACATACCTGAACTTGCTTTTGTGTTCCTCTTACCTACAAGATGCAACCTGTTCTAGTCAATTTCATGGTTATGTTTACTTGCTTTGTTTGCCTCTTATCTACGAGATGTAGCATGTTCTAATCCATTTCATGATTACGTGCTTTAGTACTTGCTTGTATTTACCTCTTTTGCATATTACAGTTTGTGTGTGTTCATCCATGATTATGTGCTTTGGTTTCTTGTTTTTGTTCACCTCACAGCTGTATACTACAACTTATGTTGTTTCATCCATGATCATGTGCCTTGTTCTTTGTTTTTTTTACCTTACATTTGTATGATGCATCTTGCTTTGTTCCCCTATGACTGCATATTTTGGTCCCTGTTTCTTGTTTACTTCAGCCTGCTTTGTTTCATTCCATGAGTATATGTTTGGTTCTGCTCCTGGTTACTTCATGTCCATGTCCTAAAGTTTTCTTTGATTAATCAATGGTCATATGTCCTTGATTTGCTTCTGTTTACATTGTACTCATTAGGTCCAGTACTGCTTCTGGCTACATTATGTCTATATATAGCCATCTGTATTATGTTGTGATCCTAGGATACTTCTTATTATCTTATAGCTACATTGGTGGGGAGGATGAGGTAATTTTGAGGGGGCATAGTCTTAGCCTTCCCCCGGTGTCCAGCCATGCCTGGGGTTCACAAAACCCCTTAGAACTTGTGCGGCATTGGGAATACGGGGGTTGACGACTCTTCCCTCTCCTTGTTATCCAAATCCCTGCCAGTAGGGCCTCATAGTATATTACATAGATACCTTACTCCATGACTTGTTAATGTGGTTGATCCATGTATATATATTTGATATATGTATTTGTATAGTTGTAAGTGCGATAAGTTCGGTATCCCTAAACTAACCGGGTTCCTCTTTCCTTTTCACCCTCCTCACTGCATGACCATTCGGTCAAGATACAACCGACAATAGAAAAAATTCTTTTTTCGAAGACATTGAGTCCTCGAAGATGGGAAGCAATATATGTACACGTGGAAGGCCCAGCCATGGGTGAAAATGGCGAACTAGGGGCTTGGTACGCCTCTAGCCTTCCCTTCTTATTTTATTTCTTGTCATCTTCTTTTATGTGTATAATTCAATGTGTTTGCATTTGAAATTCCTTGTAAAAACTCATATCATATAGTGGAATCCTCATTGTATGAACTAGTCGTCTTAGGATAACGGTACCTATGCCGTTTAGATTGACCTTAAGTCCCCAAACTAATTTCGAAACTCTAGATTAAGAGTAATGTTTTTTTTTTTCTTTTTTAAGTATAAGGAGTAATAAAAGATGATTTTGATATAAGTTGAATAGGAAAAATTAAAAGGACTTCAATATTAAAAGTATCATGATGTTTTCCCTCAACAAAAACATATCAGCTTTTAAAAAAAAAACAAAGGGATACATTTTCTTGCAAATATGAATTGGGATTTTGACTACGTTGAATAAAAGGTTATATAATTTGGGCCAAGTCTAATGAGACAAAAAGGGATTTTTGTGTTGAAGCCCGTTTGGGAACAAAACAGTGAATTTTAAAATTTGTACTTAGAATAAATTTCAGAAAGATACATACATGAGTTTTACTTGGGCCAAGCCCAGAAAACAAGGACAAACCTTTCTTCTTTTAAATGGTAAGTTATAATTTTTTGGGCCATAAGTCCAAGTCCGAACCAATTTTTATAGATTTGTAACAAAGGACGTACATTTTTAAGATAAGTATGTTTAAAAAAAGAAAAACATTCTTAGACGAAAGTTTAAAGATGAGGTGTTGTAACTTGATATACGGCTTGACCCGAAACTAAGTATGAGGACTAAGCATGAACAAAAGAAAATGGAAATATTTATTAAGATTAATGTATTTTATAAACCAAAGTACATTATCCTTAAAAGGAGATTATTCTTATCCGGATATTATAAATCACACATTGGAATTCGAAGGTCAACTGTATAGTAAGGATCCTTTATACTGGGGTACCTAACACCTTCCCCAGGGGATCATTAGAACGCTTACCTGAAACTCTGAATTACGAAGGATTTTTCACAGTATTTGAATAAACCCTTCATCATTGGTTTTCCTAATTTCCTAAAAATTAGGTGGCGACTCTTTTAAAACAAAGTCCTAAATAGCACCAACAAGTTCTTAGTAGCTTTTCCGACAGCTAACCCCACCCGCGAAAATACGAACCGTTACAGAAGACACTCGGTCTAATAAATCCCTTGCTCAGAAGATCCTGAAGCTGCTCCTTTAACTCTCTCAACTCCGCTGGTGCCATACGATATGGCGGAATAGAAATAGGGCGAGTCCCTGGCTCTAAGTTAATGCAAAAATCAATATGACGGTTGGGTCGCATACCTGGCAAGTCCGTGTGTCCCGAACCAATTCGTAAATCGTGATGGCACCTACACTGTCCCCTCAGGTAGGCGAAACATTCCCAAATCATTTTAGTCATTTATAAGAATTTTGCGGAATTGAATAATAATTAAGCTAGCAGGTTCAAAATATATAAATGATAAGTGCGAAAGAATTAATAACCCCAATATCTGGTCTAGCTTAGTATAAGAGCCACTATTATAGAGATACAAGTCTGGTAGAAAGTAAATACAAATCTCAAATATCAATATTGTCTCAGAAATGCAAAGAAGATAGTTAATTACAAGGAAGATTCTCCGGGTTGCGGATCTAGTCCAAAAGCTCACCCTAGAATCTCTGTCATATAGACTCGGATCACCCTCGATGACAGGAACTGGAACTAGTAACAAACTCTACACTCAAAAGAAGAGTACAACAAGAGTAGCATCAGTACAAACAACACGTACAAAGTAAGCATCATAGGCCGATCAAGATTAGTTCACTCATACAAGCATAAAATCAACAAGATAAGCAGATAGGCACATAATACTCAATCCAAGGTCACAAATTATCCCATAACTAAATCACGACCTAAGAGGAAGCTTCCAAAACCACAAGTCTATCGACTCTCCATAATCTCAATCGATAATCGCAAATCCAAGTCCTGAACCTGGGCAGAGTGACGACTTCATAATCTGACCCAGTCCATAGTCCGATCCATGCCAACATAATGATAATAACAAACCATGCCAAATCAAAATTAAAAGTTATATGATGAAGCAAAATAAGATGTAATGATGTGCAATGCAACGTACTGGCCAAATACCTCAAACCTGTACACACATGCTAATGGTATTATTTGCCTAACAGTCATGACCCATGGGGGACCCGCAAAGTCCATATACCTCTCGCTCTGAAACAGGCCTCGGATCACGAGTTCACACACAGGCCACACCCTCACCACCGTCAAATGTGCCTTTAGTATATATCAAGATAGGCCATATCCTCATCCCTGTCAGATGTGCCTTTAAAATATATAATATATGCAAGATGAGTATTCAAGATATGGTTCAAGTCTAGAAACCTAAGATTAAACATCAACTCAACAGTAGCATGATAAATCAATGAAATCAAATGCCAATGAAAATGCAAGTCACAATGCCATAAGCTATATCAGGACTTAGCTAAATCAGCTCAACCATGGAATAAATCATGCAGCCCATCTCAATCGTCATAAAGAGTCTTTCAGACCCTTTACTTCCAATTATTACATGTGCACCTCACAACTAAGTCTTGTGTCACCAAGTGCTCATCCGTACCAAGTCATGATTCGATATCAACATACATGGGAAATGTGAATGTACGCCATGCATGATGTCATCATAATTATACAACACGATTCAGGCCAAATCTCATTACCCTTCCCTTCTCCGATGATAAATGACCTAACGAGAGAAAAATAAGTGCAACACATATCACAACACAACAAATTAAGTAACAAGCCCAATCACAATAATAGGGAAACAAGCCACAATCAACAACACGAGTATATATTAACTTCTTCCTCCTCATATCACAACAAATACACCTCCTATTCAATACATAAAGTAACGGTGACAAGCCCACATAATAAGAATTCATACCAACCTAGGTAATATCCAACCAAAAATCTTGTCCGAAGACCTATTGATGCTTTCTCCCGTCAATTCTAAACGATATATACGTTTCTCTAATCAAAGTCTAACTAAAGCAAGCCATAACCTACCCGGAATGCAAACAGGAGCCACAAACTACTCCATACGAGCCTTCTGTTTCCAAAAAGCCAAGAATGATGGTAGTCTAGTAAATAACGACATACCATAATGCTAAGTAAGCCAGAAACCATCTAATCAAACAAAACAACTATTGGGGAAGAACACCCAATTACTTCTAACCTTTTCAATCGAGTGAACCATCACTTAATGGTGAATCTGTCATAATCTCAATCCCAACAATCATAGTATTCCAATTTGTGGGCTGTCTAATCAATTTAACCCCTTTTAAACAGATTTTAGGCCAAAGTTCTCATTTTTATTGGAACCCTAAGCCTCAATACACAATTCCCAACACAAAATTAATCAATTTCCCATCCTAGAAGGTGATTACCCACCCTCCCAGATGATTTGTTAGATCACAGAGATTTTGGAATTGTTGCATTCTGAGTAGACCAACGCGAGCTTATGATGAACATGAAGTCCTCACGAGATAAAAGAGAGTATTTGATAACCTTAAGTGCGTACCATGATATTTTGAAGTCATACGAACTGGTGGAACTAAGTTCGTCAAAGAAAGTGAAACACAAGTTATGTTGAGAAGGTTTCATAACAATTGAGCTAATAATTATTTAGTAATGTCCTGGGGAGGAGCTATAGGGATCCTTAGATGGTTAATGAAGTGTTATGCTAGTTCCAATAAAGTTACATAATGATTGGAGGTTGAACGAATCGACGGGAATGGGCTTCGGAGCCACTTATACGGCCCGTATAATGGTCCGTATAACCCTTCCAGAGAAGGGTAATTCCATGGTGGGATTATACGATCCATTTATATGGACCGTATAAGTTACACGAACCGTATAAATGGCCGTAGAATCGGGTCGGGCCAGTTTTTTGTTTTTTATATATATGGATGACGCTTGTTCATTTATTTCATTTCCAATATTTCCCCAAGTCTTGAAAGCTCTAGAACCTTCCTCTAAGAATATGCACACAAACCCAAGAGAGATCATAGATCAAATAGCAAGAATCAAGAGATCCAAGTGTTGGAAGGCTCGCTAGGGTTTGTAGAACTCAAGATTTTCTTTGGTGTTGAAGTTGGGGTTTCACTCAAGTGAATGATTTGATTCAAAGCTTGATCTTGTGTGATCTACACTTTCTTCCATATAGAGCTTCATATGGTTGTGACCCTCTTGTGTTAACTTGGATATTCAAATAGGACCAAGTGAATTCACCACTGAATTCCAAGTCATAGAAATACTCGCCAATTACAATTTGCTTCTGGGAAGACCATGGATCCACATAGCAGGTGCAGGACCATCCTCGCTTCATCAATCTGTAAAATTTGTCTGGGAAGGCGAAGAAGTGGTGATCAACGGAGAAGCCAGCATGCACAATTACCCAGACAATTCTGTACCTGTCATTGAAGCCATACCCAAAGGAACGGATTTTCATTTCAAAGAGTTAGTGGGAGCGGCCCACAAGATAAACCCCTGAAATTCCCACAACTGCGGTTTACAAAATGATTGCTTCCACTATGATCTTGAACTGGTATGAACCCGGGAAGGGTCTAGGAAAGAACCTACAGGGCATCACCGGGCCCATTCCCATTCTTCAAGTTAATTTTCGCTTTGGGCTTGCTTACATCCCATCAGAAAAGGAGATACCTACCAAGAAGAAACAAGAGATTGCGGATCTTTGCAAACCCATTCCAAACCTGTACCAGTCATTTGCCCACAGAATGTCTATGCCTGGTGATGCTGACATTGAAGAAGGGATAAGGATGTTGTTCCAAGAGGAAGATTGCTCCGTGATTCTGAAAGAATATGCTGAAGCGCCTACCATCAGAGAGGTAGAACCGAGAGAGCAGCTGTCCAACTGGACCTCTACCCCGCTACTGGTCTTCGGTATAGAAGGATGAATTTATTTTGAAAATGGGGAGAATCGGTCGAGGCCCTATTACTCACCCTCTTGTTACTTACATACCTCGTAATTGTTTCAAAAACGGAAATGGCTTGAGCCAATCCAGGACCACAGTTTTTATTTCTGTATATTTTTAATTAATGAAAGCCTCAGTTTAAACTGTTTTATTCATTTATGGCATGCATGTTTTATACTAACATATTTTGCCTTGAATTTTTTTCAGTAATAAAAATAATAAAGCAACCTTAAATGTTATGACATGTTGAGAAACGAATAAGTCAGGCAACATAGAGGAAAAAGAGTATGAGGAATATGATGACACCACAATGCTACCCGAGGGTCTCGCGGAAGAAGTAGAACAATTAGAGAATGAGCAGACAACCGAACCTGGATGAAACAGAAGCCATAAATCTAGGTGATAAAGAGGATGTCAAAGAAACAAGGATAAGTGCACACCTAGAGACTTCTTTAAAGGAAGAATTGATAAGTTTGCTGAGGGAGTATGTGGATGACTTTACATGGTCATACGCCAACATGCTAGGGCTAAGCACCAGCATTGTATCACACAGGCTACCCATCAATAAGGGTTTTGCTCCAGTAAAGCAGAAAACCCGACAATTCAAACCAGATCTTAGTTTCCGAATCAAAGACGAGATGGAGAAACAGATTGAGTCAGGAGTGGTGGAAGTGACATCCTACCCCACATGGCTAGCCAATATAGTTCCTGTACCCAAGAAAGACGGCAAGATAAAAATCTGCGTGGATTACCGAGATCTTAACAAGGCTAGCCTAGAGGATTATTTTTCACTCCCGAACATCCACATACTCATAGATAATTGTGCTAAGAACGAGCTACAATCATTTGTGGATTGCTTCGCCAACTATCACTAGATCCTAATAGATAGATAGGACGCCGAGAAAACAACCTTTATCACCCCATGGAGAGTGTACCATATAAGGTAATTCCCTACGGCCTCAAGAACGCCGGCGCAACCTACATGAGAGCCATGACTACCATTTTCCATGAAATGATCCATAGAGAGATTTTAGTCTATGTGGACGATGTCATTATCAAGTTAAGAGAAAGTTCAGAGCATACCACACATTTCAGGAAATTCTTCGATAGGCTCCGAAAGTTTAACTTGAAATTAAACCCGACCAAACGTGTATTCGAAGTACCAGCTAGAAAACTACTGGGGTTCATAGTCAGCCGAAAGGGCATAGAGCTAGACCTGACAAAGACCAAAGCGATCCAAAATTACCTCCTCCCCAAACTAAGAAGGAAGTCATGAGTTTCTTGGGAAGATTGAATTACATTGGGCGATTCATAGCTCAATCCACTATCGTTGTGGAGCCCATCCTCAAGCTTTTGAAAAAGGATGCTCCCACCAAATGGACAGAAGAGTGCCAAGAGGTGTTCGACACTATCAAGAAATACTGTTTAACCTACCAGTCCTGGCACCACCAAGACCTGGAAGCCCATTGCTGCTATATTTATCAGTTGCTGAAAAGGCCTTTGGTTACATGTTAGGGAAACACGATGAAGAAAGGAAAAAAGAGCATGTCATTTACTATCTGAGCAAGAAGTTCACAACCTGTGAGGCAAGATAAACGCTGGTGGAGAAATCCTATTATGCTCTAACTTGGGTGGCTCAGAAATTGAGGCATTATTTGTATTCATACACCACTCATTTCATATCCAAGATGGATCCGTTGAGGTACATATTCTCCCAGCCCATGCCCATTGAGAAGTTGGCCAAATGGCAGATGTTGTTAAGTGAGTTTGACATTCTGTACATAGCCCAAAAGCCATCAAAGGATAGGCCTTGGCTAACTTACTAGCTGCAAGCCCGGTGGATGAAGAGCTTGAACCACTTCACACCAATTTCCTAGACGAAGGGATGTTGGCCATAGAAAAGGAATTAACAGAATCCTATACTGGTTGGAAACTGTTCTTTGCCGGAGCAGTAAATTATAAAGGTTCCGGAATCAGAGTGGTGTTGATATCAGAAAATGGGTAACACTACCCCATGGCTGCCAAGCTCAAATTTCGCTGTACCAATAATATGGCTGAATATGAGGCCTTTATCCTAGGTCTCAAAATGGCACTGGATATGGACATCAATGAATTATTGGTCATTGGAGATTCCGACCTACTAATTCATTAAGTACAAGGTGAATGGGCCCCCAAGAATGAAAAGATCTTACCATATGTGAACTTGGCACAAAGATCGTGCAAGAAATTCAGAAAGATCGAATTTCGACATACGCCGAGGGCTCAGAATGAATTTGCCGATGCACTAGCCACAATAGCATCAATGATTCAGCGTCCTGAAAGCAGTCGCATCGACCCGCTAAGGATAAGTCCGAAAGAAGAACATGCCCACTATTGCCATGTGGAAGTTGAGCCAGATGGCAAGCCATGGTACAACGACATCAAAATGTATTTGGAAAGATGGGAGTATCCCGAAAGCATTACAAACAAACAAAAGAAGACCATCCGAAAAATGGAAAATGGCTTCTTCCTAAACAAAGTGTTATACAAATGGACGTTGAATTGTCTGCTCAGATGTGTAGATGTCGACGAAGCCTCCAAACTTCTAGAAGAAGTATACGCCAGAACATGTGGACCCCATATTAATGGATTCGTACTAGCAAAGAAGATTCTATGAGCAGGATACTATTGGATGACCATGGAGAGTGATTGCTGCAAATATATGCAAATGTGTCATCAATGCCAAATCCACGGTGATCTAATCAAGGTCCCTCCAAGTAAATCTTAATGCTATGAGCTCGCCATTGACTTTCATTGCTTGGGGCATGGATGTTATTTGACCCATTGAACCCGCAGCTTTAAATAGCCACCGGTTCATTTTAGTTGCTATTGACTACTTCACCAAATGGGTGGAAGCAACGTCTCACAAATCGGTAACAAAGAAAGTGGTAGCGGACTTCGTGCGAAACAACATCATATGCAGATTCGGTATACCTGAGTCCATCATAACAGACAATAGAGTAAATCTGAATAGCCAGCTGATGAAGGATATCTGTGAGCAATTCAAGATCACCCACCAAAATTCGACAGCCTACCGGCCGTAAATTAACAGAGCCGTAGAAGCCGCCAACAAAATATCAAAAAGATATTGAGGAAAATGGCTAATAATCATAAAGGTTGGCACGAGTAGTTGCCTTATACTCTACTAGGATACCATATGATGGCTCGAACTTCGACAGGAGAAACTCCATACTTGTTGGTCTTTGGAATTGAAGCAGTCATACCTACTGAAGTTGAGATACCTTCCCTGATAATCATTCATGAAGCGAAATTAGACAATGCTAAATGGGTCCAAGCTCGTTGTGAGAAATTGGCTTTAATTGACGAGAAAAGGATGGTTACCGTATGTCACAGTCAACTGTACCGACAAAGGATGGCAAGTCAGAATAGACTTTTTCAAATTTGGCAAATGTTGTTCAAAAGAATTTTTCCACATCAAGGCGATACAAAGGGAAGTTTGCTCCCAACTGGCAAGGTCCTTATATGTTCCGCAAAGTACTCTCCATAGGAGCAATAGTATTGGCAGAAATAGACAGACAAGAGTGGCCAACGTCAATCAACTCAAATGCAATCAAGCACTACTATGCATGAAGAAGGAGTTTCTTAGTTTGTAATAGTACTCTTCACTTGTAATCGTTATTCTATTGGCTTCTATTAGTTATTTCCTTTTGCTTGAAATCATTTTGTAATAGATAGGCAAAACAAAACAACTTTTGTAATATGAACTACGCAATTACTTGATTTCCCCATAGTGAGATATGTAGGAAGTCCATCTGGAACCCGATCGCATTATCAGTAAAAACCAAAAAGTCCCTTATTTTTATTAGAACTACGTTCGACCTGAATTCCTGCTGCGACAGGATACGTAGGCGCTCTTTGAGCTCGGTCGCACCAAAAGAAAAACCAAGAAACCCCTAGGGAGCCTCAAAGATAGGACGTCACAAAGGAGCAAGGATTGCTACACGCTTGACTAGGGCAGAATTTTTTAGAAGATCTCAAAAATTCTCACCGTCAATCCGCTGCAAAAAGTCAACTAACCCTGAGTTTCAAACTGGGTCAGGTGTTTTGAGAAGCTCCCGAAATTCCTCATTTACTCAACACTAAACTGGGGCAGAAAGGATTCGGGATGAGAATTCATAGATCTAGATTTAAACTCGCACAAATTTTTTGAGAAAGGGTCTCAAAATTTTCGCGTGAGGAAGCAAAGAACGAATACCATGAGGATTAAATATCCAACCATGAGGGATACGAAAGATTTTGATTGCCAAAAGGACGAATATCTAGCTATAAGGGCTATGAAAGGATGAAAAATGCCACAAGGGCAAAATATTAAGCCCACAAAGACTACAAATGACTTAAATTGCCACAATGGCAAATGTTTGGCCAAAAGGGCCGTAGTAAAACAATAAGGAATAGCTGACCAAGAGGGTCACAACCGGTACAAAGAACAAAAGAAAGACGATTTAGCCAAAAGGACCGTATCTATCACTTGCCATCACTTTTTCTTATTTGCCAAGAGGGTCATTGCATGTCTACTTTACTGCTGCCAAGAGGGCCATCACTTCTTCTTATTTGCCAAGAGGCCCATTGCATAACTACTTTCCTGCTGCCGAGAGGGCCATTCATACAAACATGCCAAGAGGGTCATTCATACAAACATGCCAAAAGGGCCATTCGTGCAAACATGCCAAGAGGGCCTTTCATACAAGCATACAAAGAGGGCCATTCTTACAAGCGTGCCAAGAGGTCCATTCATATAAACAGGCCAAGAGGGACATTTATTTCAGTTGCCAAAAGGTCCATGCATATAAACTACCAAATACAACAAGAAAACAAAGCGATGTAAAACCGGTCATGAGACCGCAGTATTCGCTCAAACAGTAAGATGATGTAAACCCAGTCCGATGAGCATAGTATTCGTGACCCAAAAATCAACGTTACTCAGCAGATGGAAGCAAATTTATAGCCTCCAAACAAAGCAGGTTGATCAAATCAAATCCAGATAGGTTGCGGAGCAAACATGGAACCCTTTCTTACGTAATTGGTTGAGATAAGCTGCCAATAAGAGTCAAGCTCTCCGACCATGACTTGGAAGATCACTCCCCATCATGCTCAGCCACACAAGATTGTTTAATTTCTTAGATTCTTTGTTTGTTTTATTATTCTGCAACTGGTCGGACACACACCGGCACACATAAAGGCACTCCTATATAAGGGATGACCTTTTTCTCCCGATCGAGTCGAACTACAAGTGACTTGATTTCCAAGAACAGGGATATATAGGCGGACTCAATACCAGAGAGTCAGTCACAACTCCAACCAATGACTCCAGATTGCCTAGTTTGATAACTCAGAAAATCTAAGATCTCTTTAAATTTGCATTTAGAAGTTATAATTGAGTCGAATTACAAGTGGCCTGAATTCTCATGAAACCTGAGATATATAGGAAACTCAGAAACCAGGGTCCGGCCATATATTTGGAAAATTGCATGAAAATGAGAGGAGATATAAGTTGGGTCAGTCAAAAATCAGGGTTAGTCAAATATCGTTGCTCAGGGATGGTCCCGCTATCCCCGAACACCGAAGGGGCAGTTGTTGACACCTAATTTTTGACCTCCCATAATTTTGTCTAACTATCTAGAGTCCTTGAAATATTAAACAGAGGGAAATGTGTTTTTAGAAAATCAAAATAATTTTCTAAAATTTATTGAGCCTATATGTGGCCAATTTTTTTTGATAAGATAATTTCTATAATATTATAAATTAATTTAAGTATTTTTTTTACAATTATTACACTTTTTGCTAAATTAGCCAAGAAGAGAGGATTATTTTCCATGATTATTCACTTAATTGACTAAATTGTTTGAATAACAATTTGCAAAGTATTTTACTCTGTTTAATTGCAAGGAATCTATTTAATTAAGTAAATTAGTCACTTTTCTCCTTGAATTATTATTTAATTAATTTATTGGAATTTTATCATAGTTAATTGAGTTTTAATTTTAATTAATTTTGAAAATTGCCATTAAGCGGCTATAATTGAAACAATAAATATTATCCAATTATCAAATTATTTTAAACTAGTCAAATTTAATTAAAGTCTTCGACAAGGTTTATTTATTTATTTTTCTTTTAATTTTTCTTTTTATTATTTCACTGATATTGTTATTTTCCCTTTTGAATTAGACAAAATTAGTTTAAATGAGGTTATGTTTTTTTTTTAAATTATCCAATTTGTGGTCATGTTTTAATTTTGGCCATTTATCAAAAGGTTGAATTTTTTATTTTACCCTCCCTATATACGCATATACACGGATATACACCTGTGTATACATATACACATGCATATCGCGTGTATATGAAAAATATTGGGCCTGCCCCCTTTTTCTTAAAGTTCTGCCGGGCCCAGTCCAAATAGACTGACCCGGCCCACCATCTCTCTATACACACAAATACATGCAAACAGATCCTAAGGGTCTTATTTTGTAAAAAGTGAAGAGGAACGAGGGGCAATCCTAGCCGCCCTTCAATTCATTTCTCTCTCTTACGACCTTTGCCGGAAACAACAAATTTTCGTGGGAACTCCATGCTTTGTGGTGACTTGGCATAGCTGAGAATGGAAAGAGCATTTATTGCTCTGCCACTTCTCAACCAAACCCACCGCATTTCCGCCCCAAACAAGGCATTACTTATTTCCTTTCTTTGCTTTTCAGCATATTGTGGTCAAAGGAGTACAAATCTTTTAATGAGGTTTGTCTCGACTTGTTTGAAATACTCAAACCCCATTGGTTCATGAAGAACCAATTGGATCGAGTTGTGTGAGTAAAATCTGACCGTTCGCATTTTGTTTTCTTTACTTTTTAGATGTTGATACGTTGAATTGAGGGATTTGTCCCCCAAAATTTACAATAGTCCCACATCGGACTGAGATTAGTGTTTTTAAGAATCGGGGTTTCTATATAAAGAACCCCATTTGTACGAAAAAAGGAGGACTTTGGAGATCTGGCATTTGAATATTTTCACTTGCATATATAAAGGTTAAATACCTAGGGATTTTAGCTTATTTGCTTGAGACCTTTAATTTTCAACCTAGTTTAAAATTTTAAAAGTCTATTTTTGCTGTTGTTGTGTGGTTTCTGTGTGATTCTGAGCATTTGGGGGGAACAATTAAGGTCTCCAAGTTTGAATCTCGATCAAAGGGCTGCACACGAAGGAGGTAATTCCCCTTTCACTTTTAATTTTGTCTATTTCCTGTTCCTTAGTTTGTTGTGTGCTAATCTATTTGTTGCTCTCTTTTTTTCCAGAATTTGTGTGTTTTATTATTTAAGTAATGTAGTTTAATATGTCTGTTTGTGGGATTAGCCCAGTTTAATTAGGTATGTGAGTTATATTTCTATTTAGTTTAATTTCAGTTGAAGTAGATAGGATCATGTAAATTAGATTTAGTGTGATGATCATATAAACATTAGTTCTACCTTTAATAACTAAGTCTACTTGATATGTTTAGATAGTCAAGTTTAGTCAAAATATGCCACATGTTGATTTTTGCTTTAATAACATGATTGGTCCTAATCAAACATGCCTAATTTGTTAGTCTAATCTAACCTGCTTGTAATAAATGTGATTCTATAGTTTAGTCTTGATATAGCAAAGGAATGATGCTTATGTATTGTTTAATGATGCTTATGTATTGTTTTAGTCTAATTTGGATTAGCCATTTCATGTGCTGTTGTAGTTTGCCTTGACTTAGTTAAGCATAGACTCTTTAAGTCCGACATGTGTGGTCAAATATGCCATTCTTTTATTTATTTCATGTCTAAGTTCACTTATGTCCAACATGCACTGTGTTAATTGAACAATGTGTGTACTGTTATCGTGTTGGGAGTTAGTTAAATGATTGTTAGATGTTGTTGGCTTGAATATGTTACTGAGATTAAGTGTTAGCCTGATTGCTATGTTATCACTTGCCTAAGTAGTTTTGGTTCTGTTGGCCTAATGGCTTATGTTTGATGGGTAACACTATAGAAATTGTCACAACCCGACCAGGGGCCGCAACGGGTACCTGGGGCTAGCCACCGAGCACCCCTCAATCTACTGATTATCCTACTCATTAAACGTCCTTTTATCAAAATCATACTCAAGTTATAAGAAAATCATCTTTCATTCAAAGATATAAATACTTTTATATGCACAAGCCTTTTGGTCATTGAAATAGTATATACATATATATATGCATGGTAGCAACCTCGTGAGACCATTTTACCCACACTGCGTATCTACTAGCCTCTACTAAAGTATTAGACATATGGACGGGACAGGACCCCGTCGTGCCCAAACCATACATGTACACAAAAAGGATAACCATAAGCACCTCCGGAACAATGGAGTGCTCTCAAGCAGCTAACAGCTCCTACGAGTCAAGAGCAAGATAACCTCCCTGTCTACTTGTGGGCATGAACATAGCGTCCAAAGAAAACGGACGTCAGTACGAACATTGTACTGAGTATAAGAGGTATAAAAAATACTATCACATCAATGAAGTAAAGGAAGCATCAATAAGGAACATTTGTATCAGACTGTCAAATGGAAAAAGAGTGATGCATGCTAGCTTACTCATAGTCATCATCATATCATATATGCACAAATATATAAACTGCCTATCCATATCGAATCGGTGTGATAACCATCTGGCCATGGTGTATAGCTGCCCGCCTTAGCGGTGACTGCCCGGCCAATTTGGCGCGGTGTTATATCATCATCATAATATACTCATCATAGTGCATGCATAAAGACTCAAAGACAACTATGCTTTAGCGGGGTGACATATGGTCGTGATCCCCCGATTTCCTTATGGAGCACTTATTAACATCCTGCCTCACCTTGAAGGGAATAGTATATGAGGTGAGTGTAAGCAATAATGACATCATGGGCATTTTAGGAACATCATATCATGAACATCTAGAACTTCTATACTTTAACTCATTACCTTGTGCAGCTAATTAGGGATATCGACTCATATCTTTTCGGAACTTAAGAGATTCATGGAGAAGAAAGAAAGTCATACTATAGGATTCATGCCATAGAAAGAAAGGACTAGCCTCACATACCCTTTGCGCTTGACTAATCTATCGTTCGCTTGGTTTCCTTTGGTGCCCATGTTTCTACCTTCAAGAGGAATCGCATTGACATTAATTACTCGGCTATAGGGACATTTTACTATTTCTAGGGAAAATTGGGCAGCACTTCCTTTGTTTATACTACTTTTCCCACATTCTACATCAACTCCCAAACGTTAATATCAGCATTCACAATATAGCAACAACAATCATCATTTACCTACACTTCCCACAATTCACCATTTCTCTTTGATTTCTCCACAACTATGGTCATAATTCATTATTGCACTTTTTCACAAATAATACTTATTCCATATTCTAGATGTCCTACATAACACATTTACAATCATGACATACCAATATTCATCATCCACCCCAAACTACTACTCAATAATGACACTATTCACATATTCATGACCCAATTTCTTTGTCTTTCCACAATCCAAGTGTTACAACTTTCAACCACTCACACCATATAAAAAGGGTCATAAAACTCACCTTAGATGATGGATGAACAATACTCAAGTGGAGCTTCTCTTTTTGCACCAAAACCATAACTCACTTCTCTTGAGTTTTCTTGGCTTAGATGAACTTTTAATGGGTTTCATACACTAGATTTCTTGGATTTGGTGTAGTTGACTAAGGTTTTTCTTTGATTTATTGTGGATGAATGGTGGAGAAGGTTGTAGAGAGTTCTTCGAGAGAAGAGAGTGGAAGATGAAATGAAATAAAATGAGGGAGGGGTCTTATATTAATTCATGAAATCAGTCCCGACCGAGATGTACGGTGTGATCGACGGAGCGTCGATTGGATCGATGGAGCTTCGATCTAGGCGTCGAAGCCGTTAAATAGCCAGTGATCAATCTGTCATTTCCTTTCATTCAATGGTGAGAAGGACGGTTCGTCGAACTGATCGACGGAGCGTCGACCTGTTCGCCGAAGGGTCTTCACTCCAGGTAAAATTTACGACACAATCGACGGGGCGTCGACTCGTTCGACGGTACAAATAACGACCGTCGAACCCCCCTTTCGCAAAACTGCGGTGAAGTTTCATTTAACGAGCTCTTCCCCCTTGCCTTTAACTTCTTTGGAATCTTAATTAGAATTATTAGTATCCCTTCTTACTTGTAGGGACATCATGCTCACCTTAACTTATGTTAGTCCCTTCTCCGCTCAGCAACCCAAAGTTCCGAGGTGTAACATTTTTCCCCCTTTTTAGAACATTCGTCCTCGAATGTTAAGTACTCGGGAATTCTACAAAAATTTCGCCAGAGTTTTCCCTGTAACATGGCGCTATCATCCTGTCACAACAACCCATAATAATCTGCCTCACAGGGTTACAATACAATAAAACTCTAAGAAAGACTTACGAAAGCTCCCGAAGATAGGGGACATAATATCTGAGTAATGATGGAAATAGGGGTATTCAAATACTCTAATTATTATACTTCATTTACTGCATACATACCTTATAGTGCCGGCGCTTCCTCTTGAACTTCTCCTAGGGTTTGGAATAAGTATGGATACCTGGATTTCATTTTCTCTTCTACTTCCCAAGTCATCTCTTCTCGGTTGCTATTCTGCCATAAGACCTTAATTGAAGCCACTTCTTTGTTTCGAAGTCTTCGTACTTGCCTATCTTAGATGGAAATGGGTACTTCTTCATATGCCAACTTTTCTGTCACTTGCACATAATCTATCGGAACAATTCTCTCGGGATCTCCAACACACTTGCAGAGCACTGAGACATGAAAAACTGGGTGAACTGATTCAAGCTCTGAAGGCAAGTCCAATTCATAGGCTACTTGGCCCACCTTACGGATAATTTTATAGGGTCCAATGTAACGGGGACTCAATTTCCCTTTCTTACCAAGTCTCATTACTCCTTTCGTTGGCGACACCTTCAAAAATATCCAATCATCAACCTGAAATTCCAAGTCCCGCCGGCGATTATCCGCATAAGATTTTTGGCGGCTTCGAGCTGTAAACAATCGATCCCGGATCACTTTGACTTTTTGTACCCCTTGCTGAATCAATTCAGGGCCTATTAACTGTACTTCTCTTATTTCGAACCATCCAATTTGGGACCTACACTTTCTTCCATATAGGGCTTCATACGGAGTCATTTGGATACTGGAATGGTAGCTATTGTTGTAAGCGAACTCAATAAGGGGTAGGTGATCATCCCAACTACCACCGAAATCCAGCACACATGCTCGGAGCATATCTTCCAAGGTCTGAATAGTACGTTTAGCTTGTCTATCGGTCTGTGGATAAAATGTCGTGCTAAGCTTCACCTGGGTACCTAGACCTTCTTAAAAGGACTTCCAGAACTTGGCTGTTAACTGTGCTCCTCTATCTATAATAATGGATAATGGGACACCATGAAGTCGCACAATCTCTTTGAGATACAATCTCGCATAATCTTCTGCGGAGTATGTGGTCCTGACTGGAAGAAAATGAGATGCCTTTGTTAATCGGTCCACAATTACCCATATGGAATCATACTTGCCTCGGGAACGGGGCAATCCTATAATAAAATCCATATTGATAACCTCCCATTTCCACGTAGGGATTTCTATTACTTGCAATAATCCTCCTGGCTTTTGATGTTCGATCTTTACTTGCTGACAATTTGGGCATTGGGCCACAAATTCTGCTATGTCTCTCTTCATGGCATCCCACCAATATATCAATTTTAGATCGTGGTACATTTTTGTTGCACCCGGGTGAATAGAATACTGATACGGGTGAATAGAATACTGATAGTAATGGGCTTCTTCCAGAATTCATCGGCGCAATTCTACAACATTCGGAACACACAGCCTGCCATGGTATCTAAGGACCTCATCCATCGAAGTTTTAAATGGAGATCTCTCTTTTTCATGAAATGTGTCTTTGTAGTGGCTCAACCGTGGATCTTCATACTGACGCTCTTTCACTTCCACATTCAGAGACGAAACCGTGGGATCATTAATACCAATCCCTGCACTACCCGAATCTACCACACGCACTCCAAGATTAGCTAGCTGGTAAAGCTCATGAACCATTTCTTTCCTTTCCGGGGGAACTTCACATAAACTGCCCATTGATCGGTGGCTAAGCGCATCGGCTACTACATTTGCTTTTCCAGGGTAATACAAAATATTCACATCATAATCTTTCAACAATTCTAGCCACCGCCTCTGCCGCAGATTTAACTCCTTCGGCTTGAAAATGTATTGAAGGCTCTTGTGGTCTGTATAGATGTCAACATGTACGCCATACAAGTAATGTCTCCATATCTTCAATGCATGAACAACTGCAGCCAATTCAAGATCGTGAGTTGGATAGTTCTTTTCATGCTTCCGCAGCTGTCTCGAGGCATAAGCAATAACTCTACCGTGCTACATCAATACACATCCAAATCCAACATCGGAAGCGTCACAATACACCACATAGCCATCTGATCCTTCTGGAAGTGTTAAGACTGGAGCTGAGGTTAATATGTCCTTCAACTCTTGGAAACTGCGTTCACAAGCATCATCCCATTGAAATTTAGCTGACTTCTGGGTTAGTTTCGTCAATGGGGCTGAAATAGAAAGCCCTCTACGAATCTTCTGTAATAACCTGCCAATCCCAGAAAACTACGGACTTCTGTAGGTGTCGTAGGCCTTGGCCAATTCTTTACCGCTTCAATTTTCTGAGTATCCACTCGAATACCATCATCTGAAATAACATGGCCCAGAAATGTTACGGAATTCAGCCAAAACTCGCACTTTGAAAAATTTGCATATAGTTCTCGTGCTCGAAGAATTCCAAGTACGATATGCAAATGATCGGCATGTTCTGATTCTGTGCGAGAATACACCAGAATATCATCAATGAATACTATCACAAACAAGTCCAAGAGTGGCCTGAACACATTATTCATCAAATTCAGAAACACGGCCGGAGCATTAGTCAACCCAAATGACATCACCCGGAATTCATAATGGTCATATCTTGTTCTGAAAGTTGTTTTGGGAATATCTTCTTCTCTAACCCTCACTTGATAATAACCACCTCAAGTCTATTTTAGAAAACCACTTGGCACCCTGTAGTTGATCAAATAAATCATCAATCCTGGGGAGAGAATATTTGTTCTTTATCGTCACCTTGTTCAACTGCCTATAATAGATGCACATTCGTAGGGAACCGTCTTTCTTTCTCACGAACAAGACGGGTGCTCCCCACGGCAATGAGTTGGGTCTAATAAACCCCTTTTCAAGCAAATCCTTTAATTGCGCCTTTAGCTCTTTCAATTCTGTCGGATCCATTCGATAAGGAGGAATAGAAATAGGCTTGGTTCCGGCAACACATCACTGGCGAAGTCAATTTCTCTTTCTGGAGGAAGGCCTGGAAGTTCATTTGGGAATACATCCGGAAATTCATTTACTACCGGAATAGATTGGAAAGCTGGCCACTTTGCTTCGATATCCTGAACTCAAACTAGATGATAAATGTAGCCTTTGGCTATCATCTTTCTTGCCTTGAGATAGGAAATAAACCTACCTCTTGGAGACGCTATATTACCCTTCCATTCAAGCACGGGTTCTCCCGGAAATTGAAATCGAACTACTTCCATCCGACAATCAACATTAGCATAGCATAAAGTTAACCAGTCTATACCCATAATCACATCAAATTCTAACATTTCAAGCTCAACTAAATCAGCTTTAGTTTGGCGATCACATATCACTATCACACAATTTTTATACACTTGTCTAGCTATTACGGGATCACCAACCGGAGTAGATACCTCAAAAGGTTTGATTGGCTCAGGTTTCACCCCAATGCAACCAGCAACATACGTTGTAATATAGGAAAAAGTAGAACCCGGATCTATCAAGGCATATACATCATAGGAAAATAGGCATAATGTACCTGTAACCACATCGGGGGAGGACTCAAGATCCTGTCGCCTGGCTAAAGCATACATACGGGGCTGAGGGGCACCTGAAGTAGATAATCCCCCTCGGCCTCTACCTCGGCCCGCTGGAATCTGAGGGGTCTGCCCTATCGGGCGCATTGAAGAGGAGCCGGCTGCTGATCCTGTGGGCTGAATCCCCACTCTACCGCTCGTTGACGGGCAGTCTCGCATCATATGCCTAACCTGGCCACAGGTATAGCAAGCATCCGAACCTTGGCGACACTGTCCGGAATGTAGTCTACCGCACTGGCTGCATCGCGGCACTGAGGCTTTCCTCTGACTGTAATCTTCCCTGAACTGAGAATCCGAGACCCTCGAACTCTGACCCGGTCCTGAATGAAAGGAGCGATCAAATCTCCTACCCATGAATCAAGGAGGTGCACTAGTCACCGACTGGCCTGAATGTTGGGAATAAGTCTGCCTCGATCCCCCTCTATAATCACTACCTTCCCCCATAGATCTGGCCCTCTTGCTTTGTCTTCTATCAATATCACGATCACCTCTTGGTAGTGGTTGTCGTCCCTCTAAGTTCTGGGCATGGGCTTGTATTCGGAAATATCCATCCCTTCGTGTAGCGAAGCCGTCAAACAGTCCTTGAACAAATGTGGCCCCAAGCCACTCACAAACCTGTGCACCCTATCTCCCATATCGGCCACCATAGTCGGGGCATACCTAGCCAAGGATTTAAATTGCGGGATATACTCCCGGGCACTCATATTCCCTTGCTTCAAATTTAGAAATCTGTCCGCTCTAGCTCGGCGGACCTCGGGTGGCAAATAATGGCGGATGAAGGCATCGACGAATTCTTGCCAAACCGGAGGAGGCGCATTCTCTCCTCTTGATAAGACCCAGTTATTATACCATAAGACTGCCACATCCCGGAGTCAATAAGATGCCAACTCCACGGATTCAGTTTCGGAGGCATGGACAATCCTCAACGTTCTCAGCATCTCATCAATGAAACCTTGCGGGTCTTCATCCGGCTTTGACCCGAAAATCTCCGAAGGATTTAGACTCATAAAATCACGGGCTCTGGTACTGGCTGATCAATCACTTGGGCCCATATTCTGCCGCTGTGCCTGAGCGGCAACCAACTGTGTTAATAGATGTATGGCCTCGGTCATTTGTTGACCCGAAGCAACTGGTGGAGGGGTTGGAGCTGGAGCTCCTCTTTGTTCTTCCACGTTAGGCGGGGTGGAGAAAGTATTAGATAAGGCCTCATTATGTAATTCGCCTTCTTCTATATCCGTTGGCGGCTCTCTTACTACTCGTCTGTTTGTCGTGGTCTTGCCCTTCTGAGCGGCTGTAGCTTTTCCCTTTGGCGGCATTTCTGAAATCACAACACACTATTAGGAAGGGTAAAATCTTATACACGGCTCTATCGCATGATCTCATAAGAAGAAAGATGGTCATTTTCCTAAATGCCCTGTAGCCTCTTGTTTATTAGCGTGGCGCCCAACACACCTTAAACAAGACTCTACTAGACACGGCTCGAAGACACTTCCTAGGACTGAACTGCTCTGATACCACTTTTTTCACGATCCGACCAGGACCGCGACGGGTACCCGAGGCTAGCCACCGAGCACCCCTTATTCTACTACTTATCCTACTCATTGAATGTCCTTTTATCAAAATCATACTCAAGTTATAAGAAAATCATCTTTCATTCGAAGATATAAATACTTTTATACGCACAAGCCTTTTGGTCATTGAAATAGTATATACATATATATATATGCATGGTAGCAACCTCGTGAGACCATTTTACCCACACTACGTATCTACGAGCCTCTACTAGAGTACTAGACATATGGACGGGACAGGACCCCGTCGTGCCCAAAACATACATGTACACAAAAAGGATAACCATAAGAACCTCCGGAACAATGGAGTGCTCTCAAGCAGCTAAAAGCTCCTACGAGTCTGGAGCAAGATCACCTCCCTGTCTACCTGTGGGCATGAACACAGCGTCAAAAAAAAAATAGACGTCAGTACGAACATTGTACTGAGTATGAGAGGCATAAACAATAATATCACATCAATGAAGTAAAGGAAGCATCAATAAGAAACATCTGTATCTGACTGTCAAATGGAAAAGGAGTGATGCATGCTAGCTTACTCATAGTCATAATCTTTTCATATATGCATAAATATATAAACTGTCTGTCCATATCGGATCGGTGTGATAATCATTAGCCTGTTTCCAGGCCTCCCGCGTCCGGGGTATCATCTCATGCCGCCCACTAGTGGTGTCTGCCCATGCCATCTGGCAATGGTGTATAGCTGCCCGCCTTAGCGGTGACTGCCCGGCCAATTAGGCGCGGTGTTATATCATCATCATAATATACTCATCATAGTGCATGCATAAAGACTCAAAGACAACTATGCTTTATCGGGGTGACGTATGGTCGTGATTCCCCGATTTCCTTATTGAGCACTTATTAACATCCTGCCTCACCTTGAAGGGAATAGTATATGAGGTGAGTGTAAGCAATAATGACATCATGGGCGTTTTAGGAACATCATATCATGAACATCTAGAACTTCTATACTTTAATTCATTAATTTGTGTAGCTAATTAGGGATATCAGCTCATATCTTTTCGGAACTTAAGAGATTCATGCCATAGAAAGAAAGTCATACTTTGGTGCCCACGTTTCTACCTTCAAGAGGAATCGCATTGACATTAGTTACTCGGCTATAGGGACATTTTACTATTTCTAGGGAAAATTGGGCAGCACTTCCTTTGTTTATACTACTTTTCCCACATTCTACATCAACTCCCAAACGTTAATATCCGCATTCACAATATAGCTACAACAATCATCATTTACCTACACTTCCCACAATTCACCATTTCTCTTTGATTTCTCCACAACTATGGTCATAATTCATTATTGCACTTTTTCACAAATAATACTTATTCCATATTCTAGATGTCCTACATAACACATTTACAATCATGACATACCAATATTCATCATCCACCCCAAACTACTACTCAATAATGACACTATTCACATATTCATGACCCAATTTCTTTGTCTTTCCACAATCCAAGTGTTACAACTTTCAACCACTCACACCATATAAAAAGGGTCATAAAACTCACCTTAGATGATGGATGAACAATACTCAAGTGGAGCTTCTCTTCTTGCACCAAAACCCTAACTCACTTCTCTTGAGTTTTCTTGGCTTAGATGAACTTTTAATGGGTTTCATACACTTGATTTCATTGATTTGGTGTAGTTGACTAATGTTTTTCTTCGATTTCTTGTCGATGAATTGTGGAGAAGGTTGTAGAGAGTTCTTCGAGAGAAGAGAGTGGAAGATGAAATGAAATAAAATGAGGGAGGGGTCTTATATTAATTCATGAAATCAGTCCCGACCGAGGTGTACGGTATGATCGATGGAGTGTCGATCTCGGCGTCGAAGTCGTTAAATTTTCCGTGAGCAATCTGTCATTTCCTTTCATTCGACGGTTAGAAGGATGGTTCGTCGAACTGATCGACGGAGCGTCGACCTGTTCGTCGAAGGGTCTTCGCTCGAGCTAAAATTTATGACACAATCGACGGGGCATCGACTCGTTCGACGGTACAAAGAATGACCGTCAAACCCCCCTTTCGCAAAACTGCGGTGAAGTTTCACTTAACGAGCTCTTCCCCCTTGCCTTTAACTTCTTTGGAATCTTAATTAGAATTATTAGTATCCCTTCTTACTTGTAGTGACATCATGCTCACCTTAACTTACGTTAGTCCCTTCTCCGCTCAGCAACCCAAAGTTCCGAGGTGTAACAGAAATGTTATGTATGGAGAATGTTACCTAAGTCATGTGGTTGATCCTGTTCAAATCTGTTACTCCTATCTTATGGTAGCCTCTATTGGATCTGGTGCCTTGAGATATCATGTTTGGTTTTTCTTAAGCTGGATCACTGTAAGAACAACTTGTTTAATCCTTGCACTTTCTCTAAAATTGGGAGTCTCTTGTTTGGTTAATAATGACACTTGTCTAGTTGTTTTTACATGACCTGAAACTGCCTGCACATCACTCCTAATGAGCTTTAAAGCTAAAATTGTACATGAGTCTCCTTGGTGTTTTGGTTAGACTGAGACTGCACCTTTTAAAACTAAAATGACAGGTCTATGGTGACCAAGATCTTTTACATTCTCCCTTTGGATAATTATGAGGCTTAATCCATTAGGTTGGTTGATTGGTCTCATATCAAAGGTCCCAGAATGTGTTTCAAGTATTAGAATCCAAATTCAGTATTTTTAAAAACCTGCATTCATAATCTGTGAGGCTTATGATATTTGTTAAGAGTCCTGTGTTTGGTGAGATGTGATAAAAGGATGATATGTTGATCCTTTTGAACCTAGTTACAAGTTGTCTTATGAGACAATCTTGTATAGTGTATGTCTTAACTTGCAATAGCTATAGCATTATCATATGGTACTTGGTATAAAATGACTTTAAGGTATGTTTTCATGCTTGTATAAGCCCTTGTCTTGCAACTCTGCATACCTATTTCCCTCTGTCTGTGTAAAATTAAAGAACTGTTTGCAAAAGTAGGTTTAAGTGTAGTGTATGGTGAGTGTGTGATCATGAATTGTAAAGATTAAGTTGGTAAGAGGCTGTCACCTGATGTTGAGTAACTATGGGTGTGACTTACCTAGGGTTGATGAAGCTTTGAGTTTTCTAGTCAAAATTCAGCCTAATCTCCTTTGTTCTAGACTGCTGGGGTTCCCTCATATGAAGTTACATCCTACGGGATCCTCTGAGTAAAAAAGAGAGTAGAAATATGTGCGATCACATATTTCATTGATGTTTGCCTTGCCTATTCCTCCCTTCCTTGATTATGCTTGACTTTGCTTGGTCGAAACCTCTATATTTGAAGGTCTATCATTTTTTTTCTACCATCTCCTTTGTATGATTGTTTGTTTTCTCAATAATGAAGGAAAGGATATACCCAGATATACAAGGTATATCTAAACTTTATTCACCTCACAAGTGTATAGAGGCTAGTATATCTAGTATATATGATGTATATCACTAATCAAACCTGTTGGCATTAATTAATATTGTATCAGTTTGGGGTTTGGGGCCAGTTTCTTTCATATTAGTGGTTGGGCCTTCTCTTATATACTAAGTGTAATTCATGGTTAGTCCAGTTTGTTTATTTATGATATCTGATACTACTTGGGCTTAAAGTTCTTCCCACTATTATTTAACCTGAGCCTGACTGTCTCCTAATGGTATTACACCCGTAAAATTTGTCAAACATTCGACAGGTTGTATATTACGTGTGAATAAGTCTAAGTAGTTTTTATTGTAAACTTTGCATACAAATATTGATACTCCCTCCCCCATATACCATAAGCTTAATACATAAATGGAGATGCTTAGTAGCACTTAAGGATTAAGCTTAGGCCTTCCCTGGTGTCTACCATGCCTGGGATTCCTAGAAATCCCTTGGATCTTGTGCGGCATCAGGAACAAGAGGGTGAAAGATTTCCTTTTTGGGATATTTTAGCATCTCCATGGGTGTGTATACCCATGGTTTATTGGCTTGAAATTGTGTATATTTGTATGGCATTCCCTACTTTTATTTCAAGAGAGATGATCTTGTGGGATTTTCTATTTATTTTTGATCATTTGACCTATTTCTATGATGTCTTGATTTATATGGGCTTTAAAGTTATAGGCCTTTGGTTACTCGCAAATGTTTGGCCTATTTAGCTTGTTGTCTCCAGTCTATGTATACTTCTATTCTATTAAATGATGTCTAATTTAGAATGGCATGCCTTATATATATATATATATATATATATATATATATATATATATATATATATATATATATATATATATATATATATATATTCATTTATTTATTGTATGACTCTGCTTTTATTTTTAATCTTAACTTAAATATGTCTTAATCGATATCCCCTTTTCATTTTGCTTGCATGAAATACCATTGCTTGGGTGATTTTCATTTGCATAAACCCATTGGGCTGAAGGCCCAATAACTCCTTCTTGATCGAGTCCGTCAGAAAAATAGAAAAGGAAGCTAAATTAATTGAAGGTCCAACTATGGGTGAAAATAGTCTACTAGTGGGCTATGGTAGGCCCACCAGCTTCACCTTCCTTCCTTTATTTTCTATACCTGTTTATGTATGTGTACTTGTAAAAACTGTTGCAAAAAATATTGGAACCCTATGCATGTGTAGAACTTAGGAAATCAATGTTTAGTGCTTTAGGAAGTCGCTAAACCATTTTTCTAAAACTGGGATAACAAGTAATTTTCACGTTGTAAATCAAACTTAGATTGATTTTTCAAGTTGTTTTTATTGATACGGTTAGTGATAAAGAATGCGAAAAATGGGATTTTTGTTAAGTTCACAAAAGGAAAAGGAGAGTAATGACTAATGTTTTCTTCACAATTGTTAAATAGTGAAACTTTGGGCCATCCACCGTGATTTCAAAAGGAAGCTATTTGGCTCATTTTGGGAACTAAACCATGTTGAAATAAGTTCTTTGCAAACTCAAGGAACTGTTTTTTTTTTTTTTTTTGGGTTGGACGTCTTGAAAGATAAAGAATTTGTACATTTTTGAAAGCTGGAAATGGGCTGTGAGTTTAACAAAAGATCTTATGAAAAAATAAAGATTGATTTGGGCCTGGAAGCCCAAAACCAAATGGATTGAAAATAAAGGGAAATACAGTTGGACCAAATTGAGGTATGATGGACTTTGGGGACTTTGAAAACGGTTGGAATACTCCATATTTTCTTTACAAAAATAAAACCCCGTAAGAACTAAACTCATCTTATTAGGACTAGAATAGTAGCGACTCTACTCGAGAGAAATCCCGAGTGTGTCCTAGTCCGACAATAAAGTGAATTGAACACTTATGTGGATTTTAAAAAACCCAAAAACCCCTTTTTCTAAGGGGAATTTTTGCCAAATCTTTCCTTGAAGTTCTGATATAGATATGAATGACATCTTTTTGCGGAAAATCAAAACATCTGTAAACAAATAAGTACATTAATCACACATTGAAACTCGTAGGTCAACAGTATTCTACGAATCTTTAATACTAGGGTGCGTAAAACCTTCCCTTGGGGATCACTAGAACCCTTATCTCGAACTTTGGTACCAAAAGATATCTCTCTTGCTTAAAAAATCTTTTACCCGATTTTCCTAATATTCCATTAAATTTGATGGCGACTATAAAAACACTAAAATCCAATTAGAGCACCAACAACCTCGTGATAACTTTTATGACTTAACCTGCGCAAAAGCGAACCGTAACACAGGTGGCCTGAATTCTCGTATGGCTTGAGATATTTAGGAAACCCAGAAGCTAGGGCCCCGCCGCATGTGTGAATTGCATGAATTGGAGGGTGAGATAGGTCGGGTCAGTAAAAAATTAGGGTTAGTCAAATTTCATTGCTAATGGATGGTCCTGCCATCCCCGAACACCGAAAGGGCAGTTGTTGACAACTAATTTTTGACCTCCCGTAATTTATTTTAATTACTCAGAGTCCTTGGATAATAAATAAAATAAGTTGTGCACCTTAAAGGGTTTAAGTAGATTTTTATAAAATTGTTCAGGTCAATGTTTTACTCTTTTAAACTGATAAAAAAGATTTTCATGACAATATAAATTATTTAGAAATTAATTATTATTTTATGACATTTATGGAATATTTTATTAGAATTAATCAAAAGCACAACAGTTTTGAATAATTATTTATTTAATTGTTAAGTCAGGGAAAAGTCTAATTAGCAAATAACTTATCCTATTTTATCAAAGGTATTTGAATAATTAAAGAAATTGACCATTTACCCCTCAATCTTTAATTCTGTGTGTTTGCATAACTGTTTGAAATTGATAATTGTTAATTTGGTTAATTAGTTAAATGGAGTCATTATTGCAAATTGGTTTTTAAGTATTTAATTATTTACATATGTGACCACATTCGAATTAACCTATTCATGGTTTAAGGTGATTGGGGTCATTTTTGCAAATTTAGCCTCCTAGTGGCTTTAATTGAGATGACCAAATCCATTGGCAATTCAATTGAGGTCATTAGCGCAAAATTAGCGTTAAGTCGTTAATTATGAAAAAATAAGGCCATAATTGAAATATTTAATCGGATTAAGATTAGTCAAGGATATTTTTGTAATTAGCTAGATAAGAGGTTATAATTGCAACAATCATTTAGTTTTAAAGCCAATTGAGGCCATGTTAGCAAAAATGAATTTAATGGTCGTGTTTTAAATTAATTACGTCCTAATTTGACCATGATTTGATTAACTGCGATCAATTTTTTATTTTAAACAAATTGTGCTCTAGCAGGCCAGGCCTGTTAGAACTTTTTATTAACAAATGCAAAATGTAAAAAACAGTCTATTACAGCATGTCTATAATATGAGCCAGCTAATATCATAAAAATAAGAAACTGTCCTCCAGTTCTATCCTGTATGCCTAAGCTAGTATGCCCTTTGTGATCTTGATGAGTCAGCTTTGATGATAGTCCAAATCTATGCACACACCATATGCTTATCCATACATGTAGTATCATTATTGACTGTCAAGATGCTGAATCCTTCTTGTTCTAATCCTCAGTTGAGGAAGTTGTGATTTTTCCATATTAAGAATTATTCTTCCTTCTGATGGCATGAGTATAAAGTCATGTACTTTGATCTCTGCATGATTCAAAGCTTGATTTGATAGAAAGTCTGCCAACTTGTTGCCTTCCCTGAAAATATGATTGATCTGCACCTGTACTGTTCTCTTGTCTTGTTTGATCTCTTCAATATGATTTCTCAGTTCCCATGGAGTGATCCATGTATCTTGTAAGATGTTTTGAAGGACAAGTGAATCAGTCTCCCGTTGAACCTGTTGAATGGTGTGTTCTTTGCAGAACTTCAGTGCCTGTTTTATAGCCTCAGCTTCAGCTTCCATGTTTGTTGCTATTCCCATTTGTTGTGCTTCTGCATAAACCAGATCCCCATTGCTATCTCTGATGCAGAATCCATATGAACGGATCCCAGGATTTCCTCTGCTTGCCCCATCTGTATTACATTTTAATCTCCCTGAAGGTGGCATTCTCCATAACACCTTAGCATAATAAACTTTTGGTTTATATCTACTAAGGTGCTCATGCATATATTCCCAATCAACAGATAAATTCTGCAACCATGGGAATCTCTTTCTTGTCAATTGGTGTATGATGTGTTGTACTTGTTGTTTCAGTCTGTAGAAGGTGACTAACCCTCCATGCTTAATGGAGTTTCTTCTCTTCCATAACGACCACATGATCACTGCTGGCATTGCTCTATAAATAGGTTACAATTTTGGCTTTGTCTCAGCAGACCACCATGCCATAATCATTTGATGTAGACCAACTCCATCTGTGGGAATACCTGCACAAGAAGAAAAAAACTTCCAGAACTTGGTAGCTATGGAAGATATTAGAAATAAGTCAGCTACAGTTTCCTCCTTATGCTCCTCACAGCACCAGCATCTTGATGGTATATTGACCATCATCCTTTTCAATATATCATCTGTAGAGTTAATTAGTCATTTTGAGTGTTTTTCTATTTCTATAAAATGCCCGCCTTACCCCTACGTATGTGTATACACTTGATATACATGTGTATACGTATATTGTATACACCAAGGGCCCCTCCCCTTTGCTTTTTATCAGGATCAGCCCAGGCCCAATGTTATATCCCGCATTTTCAGAGCACGAGCGTGACACGTGCTTTCTCAAAAAATTGACAATCATGTTGTTTCTACATAATTTAAACTCACGTTGATAGTGTTATATCCCGTATTTTTGAACGTCGGATTATTTGTAAGCTGAGGTGGGGCCCACACGTCAAGATTGTTTTTGGAACATGTGACAAGTTATATGCATCACATATATAAAGTTAAACACAACTCATGAAGGACCCTTGGGCCAAATCAAAGTGGAAGCCCTCCAAACGAATATTTTTAAGAAAACGTTTTAGGGTGACCTGACTTTGAGGGGCAAAAACGATATTATAAGTTTGGAATTTGGAAAAATACCAAGAAATAAAAGTTGTAGATAATTGAATTAGCTTTCCCACCATAGGTCGTGGGTTCCCAGGTGACGTCGGTACAAGGAGATATGAATGTTTTAAGGTCGAACGGTCAGTGGGCTAGGCCCAACTCGGGGCCAACCGGGTTAGGCCCATGACAAAAAAAAAGAGAAGAAGAGGCCCAATAGGGGCCATTCGGCCATGGTCCATAGAAAGGAGAAGAATTCATGAAAATATGGAAGTTTATATATATATATATATATATATATATATATATATATATATATATATATATATATATATATATATATATATATATATATATATATGTGTGTGTGTGTGTGTGTGTGTGTGTGTGTGTGTGTGTGTGTAGAAGGATGAACCAATTTTATTTGTTATGTTAATTGTGTTGTTGAAGCCTTGTAATGGAAATGAAAGGAAATGGTTCAAGTTGGTATGGAAAATTGTTGAAAATGATTATAGGAAATTATGTGATTTTAATGTAGTTTTTATGTAATTATGGAAGTGAAGTCTAAATGTGAATTATTATGTTAGTTGGTGGATTTGGAGGGATGTAAGTCCATATTAGCATGAAAGGTTGGTTGTTAAGTTGTTATGGGAAGTTTTGTGATTTTATGGTAGATTTATGTGATTATGAAAATGAAATTGTTAAGGTGCGAATTATGATCATTGTAAATGAAATTGGAAGATGAAAATGTGTTATGAATATTTATGTCGAAAATTAGAAGTTTCGGATGAATTATGGTTTTGGTGGAATTTTTGTATATTTTGTAAATATTTTGTAGAATAATATAAAATGCTTCCGAATTGTATTGGAATGATCTTGAATAGTAAATGGATATGAAAACATTGATATTAGTTTGGAAGTGCGAAGTTAGATTGGGAGTTGTCGCACTATGTTGGAAAGAAGACTATTTATGCTAGAATGTGTTTTGTAGTGATTGTTGGTGTTGTTGTGGGTGTTGTTGTTGGTTATTTTGGCCGAGTTAAAATCTCGGGGATGTTGAATTTATAGGGGAGATGCTGCCCAAATTTTTGAAGACAAGTATTGGTTAATATTGAAGTCTTAAAGTTTTATGATTAATATTGGGCAAATGTGACCAATTGTAGATTTTAGAGGAAATGGGATTCGAATTTGGATAAGCGTAAAAGGCAAATAAGGTATGTAAAGCTTTACCTTTACTTCTTTTGGCATGTCTTAGACTTAATAGGTTTGTATACGAGCCTCGGGGACAACTCTATCTCTAGAAATCCGAGTTTGAATTTACCTCTTTTTCATTCAATAGAATTGAATTAAGTACTTCATGCCTTGTTGAGACAATTGCCTAAACATCTATAATTTGCCCAAATGGAACCGGATTACACTAAAACCTTCATATGTGGCTCCCTAAAGTTTTATGTACGTAATTTGGGTGCGCCACCTCAGTTGACCCGAGGTGGGCCCACTATTCCAAATTTTCTCCTTTTGTGCTATTGATTTGTTTTCAAGCAATATTTAAAGGAAATCTCTAGTTATTGTTCCGTCTACTAAAAGATAATTGTTTTAATTATTCCATTAAGTCCTACGATATATTTGACATGTACAAACGATCTCAAAAGGTTTTGTTTTGACATAATCTATCGGAATATCCGAAAGGTACGTACTGCGACCCTCGCCTAATTTCTTTTCTAAATGACCTATTGTTCGGACTATTCTATCGAGTCTTCGTAAATGTTTTATGATGCATATAATTTCTCACTACTCTACTCGTGGATGCCTCAATGCTTCCTTCACTGAGCCCGGGCCTCGATGTGAGGGGGCAGGTATACATGTACATGGGTTATGGAGTATGATGTGCCATGTACACACATTCTGATATATGATAATATGATATGATATGATATGGTCATCTGATATGTTTGATATGTGCACATTCTGATATGATATGATATGATATGTTACGGAGCTATTCCCTACTCTGGAGTATGCTGTGTTGTGGCGCCAGTGACGGGGTGGCGACCACATTCTGTTCACCGTGTCCCATAATGGGGCCGGATATGGCATATGTTCTGACATGCATTCCCTATGTTTTGTGAGTAAGCATTTTGATATTCCGGTTATTGCACTTACTTTTCTGTACTCCCTGCTCAGATTATGATTCTGTTTATTGTATCTCATGCTTTACATACTCAGTACCTATTCCGTACTGACCCCCTTTCTTCGGGGGCTGCGTTTCATGCCGCGTAGGTACACCCAGACGATGTGAAGTTATTATAAAGGATGTTCCAGCAGAGTTGGCAAGCTCCATTTGCTTCTGGAGTGCTGCCAAGTCAGAGTTTGTATATGTGCTTCTTCTGGATTGATGTTAGAGACTTTGCAGACAGAGTCGTGGGTATAGTATGTCAGTTGTGTATGCGGCTTCATCAGCCGATATGTCATTCTGTATTATGTGTTAAATTTTGTATGATTATAGATTCTGTTTGATTCGGAAAGCATCGAACAAACATATTTTTAGAGTTTATTATATATTTTATTTTTATTTGATTTAAAAAGTCTACCAAGATTATGTGTGTCCCAAAGGTCGCTCGACTTCGGATGTGGGGCCGGGTGGCCATCACACCCTAGCGGAATTCGGGTGTGACAAAGTGGTATCAGAGCAGGTCTGTCCTAGGGGTTGTCTGCAAAGTCGTGTCTAGTAGAGTCCTGTTTATGGTGTGAAGCGCGCCACATTTATAAACAGGAGGTTACGGGGCATCTAGGGATTGTTGACCTTCTTGCTATCATAGATCGTGCGATAGAGCCAAGTTATAGGAAAATGAAATTCCATATTTAAGCCTTACATACGACGGAAGAAAGTTAGTGATGACATGGAAGGTTATGACATAAACCTTGGTATATTTGTTTCGCTACCTGAAATTGGATGCTCTGGATGGTTAGAATGCGTCATATGACCGCATGTTCTGTGAGGTATCGTCGGTATTTGCTGTGTGCAGAATTTGAATAGTAAGAATGGAAAAAGAGATTTTGTCGGAGTCGCTAATTAGGATATTTAGTTAGATACGCTTAACAGGAAAAAAAAAGATTGTGAGAAAGGCGGTTAGCAGTCTGAAAGATCGAAACGAATGATATTCGATGCTTAAGGGAAGCGAAGTTTGTTGGAGGATTTAGAGAAGTCGACAATCGGTTTTGCGGTACGTTATTATGTAGGGATGGTGGGTGGAGATCTAAACAGTATAATACCCGAAGTATTTATAAGTAATGGCGATGAAGGTATATTTGCTGCTATTGGGAATCTGGGAGTTTAGGACGAAAGGTGAATATTGCGGAATAAGAAGGGTAAAATAGTAATTATGGCAAGAAAGACGTGTTATGAAAAAGTCTCAAAATCTGTAAGACTTCGATTTGCTCCAGATTATGTAATAGAGGTCATGTAACGAAGCGGATACGATTATACTGGCATTAGCGTATCGTATTTCATCCGAGTTTCAAGGTTAAGCGTGCTAGGGCCAGAGGAATTCTGGGATGGGTGACCCCCTGGGAAGAATGCGAGAATTTGATATATTTAGACATAAGAGACGAATGAAAAGTTAGAATAGTCTGAGTGAAATTAGAGTATACGGGATGGTTGGAGACCATAAAAGGCCACACAGCACGCGACATACTAGACTAGAAGAGAGACAGAAAGTACGCCACAACTCTGGAATTAGGATAGGCTTGAATAACGTTTGGAGGTATTTTGTGGGCTAGTTGGTAATAATTATATATGTATGTATGAATGCGTACGACATCCCATATATGATCGTATCGGCGGACATGTGAGTCCCAACAACCGGCACTACGGTGTGGAAGGCATTAATTGAGTAAGGGCACCGAAGCTTAATTGATAATAGAAATAAATGGTGCAAGTGCTATAAGGCAAGCTATTATCATTTTCATTACAGGCTAAGACTGGAAAGGATATAATACTACAATATTTGAGAAAGAAAGAGAGTGCGTAGGTGAAAGACAAGAGACCAAAATGTTGGAAAAAGGTAAGAAATCCCGGTAAGGGAAGCCCGAGAGAAGTTATCGGCAAAGTACGAGATTATTTGAATAGAAATTCGAAGATAGGCCTATGAAAAGGATAAGATGCGGTCATATGGAGCAAAAGAGGAATGTGTGAGGTTCGAGAACCAATTTCAAAAAAAAAAGAGTGGGACTAAAGAAATAGTGACTACCACAAGGAATGTGAAGTAAGAAAATGAACGATAAAGCTGTGTGACGATGACAGTAGATTTGGCATATAAAGGGACAAAATGCAGTCGCGTTAATGTGATTACCTCGAATGTAAAAGTGTTTGCCTGGAAGGGTGATCTAGAAATGAAACAGATTTGCGAGCCTAAGTGAAAATTTCGTAAACTTCAGAATCGATGCCACAAATGGGAAAATCAGAAAAGTATTCGAGGAGGAAGGAATCCAAGGAAAATTAAGGATGAAAGTAGGAAGAATAACTTGACGAATTAGCGATAGGGACCCCCCCCGAAGTATTATAAGATCCCATAAGGGCAGCTGAACATTCGAGGACGAATGTTTTAATGGGGGGGAGGATGTTATATCCCGCATTTTCAGAGCATGAGCGTGACACGTGCTTCCTCAAAAAATTGACAATCATGTTGTTGCTACATAATTTAAACTAACATTGATAGTGTTGTATCCCATATTTTTGAACGTCGGATTATTTGTAAGCTGAGGTGGGTCCCACACGTCAAGATTTTTTTTGGAACATGTGACAAGTTATATGAATCACATATGTAAAGTTAAACACAACTCATGAAGGACCCTTGGGCCAAATCAAAGTGGAAGCCCTCCAAACGAATATTTTTAAGAAAACGTTTTCGGGTGACCTGACTTTGAGGGGCAAAAACGATATTATAAGTTTGGAATTTGGAAAAATACCAAGAAATAAAAGTTGTAGATAATTGAATTAGCTTTCCCACCATAGGTCGTGGGTTCCCAGGTGACGTCGGTACAAGGCGATATGAACGTTTTAAGGTCGAAAGGTCAGTGGGCTAGGCCCAACTCGGGGCCAACCGGGTTAGGCCCATGACAAAAAAAAAGAGAATAAGAGGCCCAATAGGGGCCATTCGGCCATGGTCCATAGAAAGGAGAAGAATTCATGAAAATATGGAAGTTGCATGATGAATATATATATATATATATATATATATATATATATTTGTGTGTGTGTGTGTGTGTGTGTGTGTGTAGAAGGATGAACCAATTTTATTTGTTATGTTAATTGTGTTGTTGAAGCCTTGTAATGGAAATGGAAGGAAATGGTTCAAGTTGGTATGGAAAATTGTTGAAAATGATTATAGGAAATTATGTGATTTTAATGTAGTTTTTATGTAATTATGGAAGTGAAGTCTAAATGTGAATTATTATGTTAGTTGGTGGATTTGGAGGGATGTAAGTCCATATTAGCATGAAAGGTTGGTTGTTAAGTTGTTATGGGAAGTTTTGTGATTTTATGGTAGATTTATGTGATTATGAAAATGAAATTGTTAAGGTGCGAATTATGATCATCGTTAATGAAATTGGAAGATGAAAATGTGTAATGAATATTTATGTCGAAAATTAGAAGTTTCGGATGAATTATGGTTTTGGTGAAATTTTTGTATATTTTGTAAATATTTTGTAGAATAATATAAAATGCTTCCGAATTGTATTGCAATGATCTTAAATAGTAAATGGATATGAAAACATTGATATTAGTTTGGAAGTGCGAAGTTAGATTGGGAGTTGTCGCACTATGTTGGAAAGAAGACTATTTATGGTAGAATGTGTTTTGTAGTGATTGTTGGTGTTGTTGTTTGTTATTTTGGCCGAGTTAAAATCTCGGGGATGTTGAATTTATAGGGGAGATGCTGCCCAAATTTTTGTAGACAAGTATTGGTTAAGATTGAATTCTTAAAGTTTTATGATTAATATTTGGCAAATGTGACCAATTGTAGATTTTGGAGGAAATGGGATTCGAATTTGGATAAGCGTAAAAGGCAAATAAGGTATGTAAAGCTTTACCTTTACTTCTTTTGGCATGTCTTAGACTTAATAGGTTTGGATACGAGCCTCGGGGACAACTCTATCTCTAGAAATCCGAGTTTGAAGTTACCTCTTTTTCATTCAATAGAATTGTATTAAATACTTCATGCCTTGTTGAGACAATTGCCTAAACATCTATAATTTGCCCAAACGGAACCGGATTACACTAAAACCTTCATAAGTGGCTCCCTAAAGTTTTATGTACGTAATTTGGGTGCGCCTCCTCAGTTGACCCGAGGTGGGCCCACTATTCCAAATTTTCTCCTTTTGTGCTATTGATTTGTTTTCAAGCAATATTTAAAGGAAATCTCTAGTTATTGTTCCGTTTACTAAAAGATAATTGTTTTAAATATTCCATTAAGTCCTACGATATATTTGACATGTACGAACGATCTCAAAAGGTTTTGTTTTGACATAATCTATCGGAATATCCGAAAGGTACGTACTGCGACCCTCGCCTAATTTCTTTTCTAAATGACCTATTGTTCGGACTATTCTATCGAGTCTTCGTAAATGTTTTATGATGCATATAGTTTCTCACTACTCTACTCGTGGATGCCTCAATGCTTCCTTCACTGAGCCCGGGCCTCGATGTGAGGGGGCAGGTATATATGTACATGGGTTATGGAGTATGCTGTGCCATGTACACACATTCTGATATATGATAATATGATATGATATGGCCATCTGATATGTTTGATATGTGCACATTCTGATATGATATGATATGTTACGGAGCTATTCCCTACTCTGGAGTATGCTGTGTTGTGGCGCCAGTGACGGGGTGGCGACCACATTCTGTTCACCGTGTCCCATAATGGGGCCGGATATGGCATATGTTCTGACATGCATTCCCTATGTTTTGTGAGTAAGCATTTTGATATTCCGGTTATTGCACTTACTTTTCTGTACTCCCTGCTCAGATTATGATTCTGTTTATTGTATCTCATGCTTTACATACTCAGTACCTATTCCGTACTGACCCCCTTTGTTCGGGGGCTGCGTTTCATGCCGCGCAGGTACACCGAGACGATGTGAAGTTATTATAGAGGATGTTCCAGCAGAGTTGGCAAGCTCCATTTGCTTCTGGAGTGCTGCCAAGTCAGAGTTTGTATGTGTGCTTCTTCTGGATTGATGTTAGAGACTTTGCAGACAGAGTCATGGGTATAGTATGTCAGTTGTCTATGCGGCTTCATCAGCCGATATGTCATTTTGTATTATGTGTTAAATTCTGTATGATTATAGATTCTGTTTGATTCGGAAAGCATCGAACAAGCATATTTTGAGAGTTTATTATATATTTTATTTTTATTTGATTTAAAAAGTCTACCAAGATTATATGTGTCCCAAAGGTCTGTGGGTTCGCTCGGCTTCGGATGTGGGGCCAGGTGCCCATCATACCCTAGCGGAATTCGGGTGTGACACCCAATTGCCCAGACCCGGCCCAAACACCAAAAAAATATAATACTCCCTCCTCAGTTAAAACAGACCGCAAAGGGGTCATTACCCTTTTCAGCGGCTAGGGTTTCTCATAACCCTAGTGCCACCCCACCCCCTCTCCCTCTCTCCTTCTATCCCATCGCATATTATAGGGTGATGTAGGTGTGTAAGACGCGTCAGTGGCAGGGAGAGGACGAAGCATTTATTGCTTCGTCCTTTTTCACGTCTTCCTCCGTTAAATCTCTCCAAACACATCCTTGAAGGTGCGATCCATGCCATTTTCTTTACTTTCTTTAACTTACAAGTGATTTGAGGTGCATTAGGCTCAAAATGAGTCGTTGATTACCACCTCCTCTTGACCTGTCCGTTCAAAGTTGAATTCAAGTGGAACTTGTGAGAAAACTCACAAGTCCCACATCGGTGAAAGAGTCTGTTTAGCATTTTTGGGGTTCTATTTATTTCAAGAAAGAAAAAGAGAAAAATAGGGGCAAAAACTCTAAGGCTTGAGATTTGATTCTAAAAATTCAAAACTTAAGTTTACTAGTATAATTTTAAGCTTTAAACTCGAAGTTAAAGTCTCATAGTCTTAAAAAATTGTTTTGCTTTGTGTCTTTGTTGGTGTTCTGTGGCTTGAGTTGGAGAAATTGGAAGCACAAAAGGTTCCAAGTCAATTCTTGTGCACGGCTGCACACACAAATGGTAAGATTTAATCTTGTTGTCTTTTTTTCTGCATTTTCCTTTTGTTTTAGTTCGAATCAAAAGTAAATCTGATTAGTCTAGGTTATTGTATTGTTACTTCCTTGCTTTGTTTAGTGAATTATTAGTAATGGTTGTTTAGTTTCCTTCCTGGTAATGCTTAGTCATATTCATGTTTTGATCTTTGCCTATTTGAGTGGTGATTAGTTTGATGATATATGCTTAGTTCGAGTTGGGGTCATGATAGCACTATATTAATTTATGGTCATTTGTGGTAAATATGCAATCATGATTAATTAAGAACTATTTGATGAGTTAGGCCAGTGAGAATCTTATCTTGCTTATGAGTTTATCAATGTAAGTAAATCGGTCTTCATATGTTTGTCTTGTTTAAGTATGGTTGATTAGATGGTTTGAATGTGATGATGGGAGGTTGAGTCTAGGGTAATGTGGCTTTGAATTTAAAAATCATAACTTGATGTGGTTATTGGTAATAGAATTGAAGGATGCATCCCTAAAAATGGAGTAACATGGGAATCTGTATAATGTTTGCTGCATGTTTAGTTTTCAACATAAATATCTCTATATGATCACTCAAGTGCTTTAAACTAGTCTGTTCTGACGGTCATGATTAAGGATGAGTTGTATTATGTCATTTATATGTGATTGGATATGGAGAACCAACTATGATTAAGTTTAGTGGAACTAGAGCAATCTATGTCCAAATCCTATTCCATGAAGTTTTTTTATCTTGTTTCCTCTGTGTCAAAGCTTGAAGCGGGTGTGCAGTTATTACAGTAAATATGAGACTTTGAGGTTATTTGGTTCTGTCTAGGGTCATCTTTACTCCGTATCTTATTTATGTTGAAGAATGAGGTAAAAGGGTTTAGTATCATTATGCATAAGACAAGATGCTGTGAGTTAGCATTTTCTGTGGTCCACTTCCTTCCCTTATTTGATTATTGACTTGAAATTGGACTGACTTATCATGTACATGCATACTTGAGTTGATCTTTGTTCAGTTGACTAAATTATTAATGCAAGCATTGTGTGACTGATTGAATGTTGATTTATTTCATATGTTCCATGAGTAAGACTATTTGGAATCTAAGTAAACTCTGTGGGATGCCAAACATGAATCGTCAGCTGATTATTTGCCTTCTTAATATGTTAACACTTATTTGTGGGATTGAATGACTTAGGTAATATTTGATCATGCTTGTAACTTGACCATAAGACCTTAAAGGTTTAAATATGGCTCAATGAGTAAACTATGGTAGACTTGTGAAAGTGATAAGCTATTCTAAACCCTCCCAAGGCTCTTAGTGGTTATCACTGGGGTATGGGGATGAGGTCAGAACAGGGAAGGGTCTTGGGGGAGTAAAAGGTGAGCCTGGGCATGAACTGGAGGTAACGATCAATGGAGCCCAAGATCCCTTTTTACTAAAAGAAGATTCTGAAAGATGATTCAGGAAAAGGAAATGGGGAGGTGATGGCCCCACTCTGTCCTGCTTCCCTTTTAGGACCCTGAGGCTTCTTCCTATTCTTTTGAACCTCCTTCTCATGGTTCTGGGACACACAAGGACCTTGGGTGGATTGGAAAGCTTAGCTATAGGGGTACAACTAGAACTAAATAATGTCCTGCTAGTACTTGTAAAACTTAAGTCATGTATTTAACTATGTCTTCTAAAAGGGATTTAATCTGAGGTGATTGGTTGTCTGTGCTATTGTTGTTTGAGTTAGGAGTTTTATAAGGAAAGGATTAGGGAGTGTGCCTGGATGGATTCAAGTCACATTGACCTTGGGGAAGTATTTTAAAGGCACCTTGGGGCAGGGATTGGGAAGAACCAAGGTTAAACTTGGTTTATAGTACCTTTCCCTCAAATAAAAGGTTCCGCGGCATGACTCAGGATCTGTGGGGCATATATTCACTATACACACCCCTTTTATCCTTGTTTCTCAATGAACCAAAGGGTGAAAAGGAGGGGGGAACCAAAGTTGTTTGCATGAATGACCATGCCAATGCTTAATGAGGAAACTGTGTATGTAGAATTGGTCCTTTTTAATATATATATATATATATATATATATATAAGAAGAGTTTATCTAAAGAATGGGATTTGAATGTCAAAATTATTTAAGGGTGGGGCTAGATGACATAAAGTCTAGGGAAATCTCCTTAGATCCTTTGTACCATTCATTTTCTATTTTGAGTTTGCTTGTACTCTATAAATATGGTTGTTGCATACTCTCTTTTAGATTTCAGCATATTGCAGCATGTTTGAGCTCTGTCCGTGTGCCCTCCCCATCTATTCAAACTTGTTTGAGCCTTTAAGTGCCATTTTCTAGTCATTCACGGAAAGATGGAACCTGTCTCCCTCCTGTTTCTTCCTTTAATATTGTATCAACTTGTTCAGATCTTAAGTCTCACATTGTTGAATAATGTCATTGAAGATCTGGTTAGGATAGAATTTTGTACTGTTTTGCTTCTATTGTTGATCAGCATGCGAAATGTTTCTGATGATACCCCCCCCCCCCCCCTCTTTTCTCTTATTTGTTTGTTTTCTCTCTGAAGTTAGTATCCCTCATGTTTATGTGACCATTGCCACTCTCAGCATGAAATAATTGACCTGTTAAAATAAATATCCATGTGAACCATGACATTACTTGATAACGATCGAAGATTTGGTATTCATTCATGACTTATTTCCCTGTATGTTATATATTCTGCATATGTTTGCTCAATCCACAAAGATTTGATCTTTCCTGCTTAGTTTCTATTATGAAGTTTAGTTAATTTCCATCTGAACCATGCCTATATGTTTGTGATTTCCCTATGTCCTTTCCATGTCCACATACCTGAACTTGCTTCTGTGTTCCTCTTACCTACAAAATGCAGCTTGTTCTAGTCAATTTCATGGTTATGTGTACTTGCTTTGTTTGCCTCTTATCTACGAGATGTAGCATGTTCTATTCCATTTGATGATTATGTGCTTTAGTACTTGCTTGTATTTACCTCTTTTGCATATTACAGTTTGTGTGTGTTCATCCATGATTATGTGCTTTGGTTTCTTATTGTTGTTCACCTCACAACTGTATACTATACAACTTATGTTGTTTCATCCATGATCATGTGCCTTGTTCTTTGTTTTTTTTTTTTACCTTACATTTGTATGATGCATCTTGCTTTGTTCCCCTATGACTGCATATTTTGGTCCCTGTTTCTTGTATACTTCAGCCTGCTTTGTTTCATTCCATGAGTATATGTTTGGTTCTGCTCCTGGATACTTCATGTCCATGTCCTAAAGTTTGCTTAGATTAATCAATGGTCATATGTCCTTGATTTGCTTCCGTTTACATTGTACTCATTAGGTCCAGTACTGCTTCTGGCTACATTATGTCTATATATAGCCATCTGTGTTATGTTGTGATCCTGGGATACTCTTATTATCTTATAGCTACATTGGTGGGGAGGATGAGGTAATTTTGAGGGGGCATAGTCTTAGCCTTCCCCTGGTGTCCAGCCATGCCCGGTGTTCACGAAACCCCTTAGAACTTGTGCGGTGTTGGGAATACGGGGGTTGACGACTCTTCCCTCTCCTTGTTATCAAAATCCATGCCAGTGGGGCCTCGTAGTATATTACATAGATACCTTACTCCATGACTTGTTAATGTGTTTGATCCATGTATATATATTTGATATATGTATTTGTATAGTTGTAAGTGTGATAAGTTCGGTATCCCTAAACTAACCGGGTTCCTATTTCGTTTTCACCCTCCTCACTGCATGACCATTCAGTTAAGATACAACCGACAATAGAAAAAATTCTTTTTTCGAAGACATTGAGTCCTCGAAGATGGGAAGCAGTATACGTACACGTGGAAGCCCATCCATGGGTGAAAATGGCTAACTAGGGGCTTGGTACGCCTCTAGCCTTCCCTTCTTATTTGATTCCTTGTCATCTTCTTTTATGTGTATAATTCATTGTGTTTGCATTTGAAATTCCTTGTAAAAACTCATATCATATAGTGGAATCCTCATTGTATGAACTAGTCGTCTTAGGATAATGGTACCTATGCCGTTTAGATCGACCTTAAGTCCCCAAACGAATTTCGAAACACCAGATTAAGAGTAATGTTTTTTTTTTCTTTTTTAAGTATAAGGAGTAATAAAAGATGATTTTGATATAAGTTGAATAGGAAAAATTAAAAGGACTTCAATATTAAAAGTATCATGATATTTTCCCTCAACAAAAACATATCAGCTTTAAAAAAAAAAAACAAAGGGATACATTTTCTTGCAAATATGAATTGGGATTTTGACTACGTTGAATAAAAGGTTATATAATTTGGGCCAAGTCTAATGAGACAAAAAGGGATTTTTGTGTTGAAGCCCGTTTGGGAACAAAACAGTAAATTTTAAAATTTGTACTTAGAATAAATTTCAGAAAGATACATACATGAGTTTTACTTGGGCCAAGTCCAGAAAACAAGGATGGACCTTTCTTCTTTTAAATGGCACGTTATAATTTTTTGGGCCATAAGTCCAAGTCCGAACCAATTTTTATAGATTTGTAACAAAGGACGTACATTTTTAAGATAAGTATGTTTCAAACAAAACATTCTTAGACGAAATTTTAAAGATGAGGTGTTCTAACGTGATATACGGCTTGACCCGAAACTAAGTATGAGGACTAAGCATGAACAAAATAAAATGGACATATATTTATTAAGATTAATGTATTTTATAAACCAAAGTACATTATCCTTAAAAGGAGATTATTCTTATCCGGATATTATAAATCTGAAACTTAAATACCCTATATATAAAGGGGATATATTCAAAAAAAATCCAAAACTAAAAAATGACAAGATTTTTGAGGGAATAAACACTAAATAAAACAGTTCTAGCAAATACTCATACATTGGAATTCGAAGGTCAACTGTATAGTACGGATCCTTTATACTGGGGTGCCTAACACTTTCCCCAGGGGATTATTAGAACACTTACCTGGAACTCTGAACTACGAAGGATTTTTCACAGTATTTGAATAAACCCTTCATCATTGGTTTTCCTAATTTCCTAAAAATTAGGTGGCGACTCTTTTAAAACAAAGTCCTAAATAGTACCAACAAGTTCTTAGTAGCTTTTCTGACAGCTAACCCCACCCGCAAAAATGCGAACCGTTACAGCAGACACTCGGTCTAAGAAATCCCTTGCTCAGAAGATCCTGAAGCTGCTCCTTAAACTTTGTCAACTCTGCTGATGCCATACGATATGGCGGAATAGAAATAGGGCGAGTCCTTAGCTCTAAGTCAATGCAAAAATCAATATGACGGTCGGATGGCATACCTGGCAAGTCCGTGTGTCCCGATCCAATTCGTAAATCTTGATGGCACCTACACTGTCCCCTCAGGTAGGCGAACCATTCCCCAATCATTTTAGTCATTTATAAGAATTTTGCGGAAATGAATAATAATTAAGCTAACAAGTTCAAAATATATAAATGATAAGTGCGAAAGCATTAATAATCCCAAAATCTTGTTTAGCTTAGTACAAGAGCCACTATTACAGAGATACAAGTCTGATAGAAAGTAAATACAAATCTCAAATATCAATACTGTCTCAGAAATGCAAAGAAGACAGTTAATTACAAGGAAGAGTCTCCGGGTTGCGGATCTAGTCCAAAAGCACACCCTAGAATCTCTGTCATATAGACTCGGATCACCCTCGATGACAGGAACTGGAACTAGTAACAAACTCTACACTCAAAAGAAGAGTACAACAAGAGTAGCATCAATACAAACAACACATACAGAGTAAGCATCATAGGCCGATCAAGATTAGTTCACTCATACAAGCATAAAATCAACAGGATAAGCAGATAGGCACATAATACTCAATCCAAGGTCACAAATTATCCTATAACTAAATCACGAATTAAGAGGAAGCTTCTAAAACCACAAGTCTATCGAGTCTCCATAATCTCAATCGATAATCGCAAATCCAAGTCCTGAACCTGGGCAGAGTGACGACTTAGTAATCTGACCCAGTCCATAATCTGATCCATGCCAATATAATGATACTAACAAACCATGCCAAATCAAAATTAAAAGCTATATGATGAAGCAAAATAAAATGTAATGATGTGCAATGCAACGTACTGGCCAAATACCTCAAACCTGTACACAAATGCTAATGGTATTGTTTGCCTAACAGTCATGACCCATGGGGGACCCGCGAAGTCCATATACCCCTCTCTCTGAAACAGGCCTCGGATCACGAGTTCACACACAGGCCACACCCTCACCACCGTCAAATGTGCCTTTAGTATATATCAAGATAGGCCATATCCTCACCCCTGTCAGATGTGCATTTTAAATATATAATGTATGCAAGATGAGTATTCAAGATATGGTTCAAGTCTAGAATCCTAAGATTAAACATCAACTCAACAGTAGCATGGTAAATCAATGAAATCAAATGCCAATGAAAATGCAAGTCACAACGCCATAAGCTATATCAGGACTTAGCTAAATCAGCTCAACCATGGAATAAATCATGCAGCCCATCTCAATCGTCATAAAGAGCCTTTGAGACCCTTTACTTCCAATTATAACATGTACACCTCACAACTAAGTTTTGTGTCACCAAGTGCTCATCAGTACCAAGTCATAATTCGATATCAACATACATGTGAAATGAGAATGTACGCCATGCATGATGTCATCATAATTATACAACACGATTCAGGCCAAATCTCATTACCCTTCCCTTCTCCGATGATAAATGACCTAACAAGAGAAAAATAAGTGCAACACGTATCACAACACAACAAATTAAGTAACAAGCCTAATCACAATAATAGGGAAACAAACCACAATCAACAACACGAGTATGTATTAACTCCTTCCTCCTCATATCACAACAAATACACCTCCTATTCAATACATAAAGTAACGGTGACAGGCCCACATAATAAGAATTCATACCAACCTAGGTAATATCCAACCAAACATCTTGTCCGAAGACCTATTGATGCTTTCTCCTGTCAATTCTAAACAATATATATGTTTCTCTAATCAAAGTCTAACTAAAGCAAGCCATAACCTACCTGGAATGCAAACAGGAGCCACAAACTACTCCACACGAGCCTTCTGTTTCCAAAAAGCCTACGAATGATGGTAGTCTAGTAAATAATGACATACCATAATGCTAAGTAAGCCACAAACCATCTAATCAAACAAAACAACTATTGGGGAAGAACACCCAATTACTTCAACTCTTTTCAATCGGGTGAACCATCACTTAATGGTGAATTTGTCATAATCTCAATCCCAACAATCATACTATTCCAATTTGTGGGCTTTCTAATAAATTTAACCCCTTTTAAACAGATTTTAGGCCAAAGTTCTCATTTTGATTGGAACCCTAATCCTCAATACACAATTCCCAACACAAAATTAATCAATTTCCCATCGTAGAAGGTGATTACCCACCCTCGCAGATGATTTGTTAGATCTCAGAGATTTTGGATTTGTTGCATTCTAAGTAGACCAACGCGAGCTTAAGATGAACATGAAGTCCTCACGAGATAAAGAAGAGTATTTGATAACCTTAAGTGCGTACCATGAGATTTTGAAGTCATACGAACCGGTGGAACTAAGTTCGTCAAAGAAAGTGAAACACAAGTTATGTTGAGAAGGTTTCGTAACAATTTAGCTAATAATTATTTAGTAATGTCCTGAGGAGGAGCTATAGGGATCCTTAGATGGTTAATGAAGTGTTATGAAAGTTCCAATAAAGTTACATAAGGATTGGAGGTTGAACGAATCGACAGGAATGGGCTTCGAAAAAATTTGAGTTGTACGACCACTTATACGGCCCGTATAATGGTCCGTATAACCCTTCCAGAGAAGTGTAATTCCATGGTGGGATTATACGATCCATTTATATGGACCGTATAAGTTACACGGACCGTATAAATAGTCGTAGAATCGGGTCGGGCCAGTTTTTATTTTTATTTTATATATGGATGACCCTTGTTCATTTATTTCATTTCCAATATTTCCCCAAGTCTTGAAAGCTCTAGAACCTTCCTCCAAGAATATCCACACAAACCCATGAGAGATCATAGATCAAATAGCAAGAATCAAGAGATCCAAGTGCTGGAAGGCTCACTAGGGTTTGTAGAACTCAAGATTTTCTTTGGTGTTGAAGTTGGGGTTTCACTCAAGTGAATGATTTGATTCAAAGCTTGATCTTGTGTGATCTACACTTTCTTCCATATAGAGCTTCATATGGCTGTGACTCTCTTGTGTGAACTTGGATATTCAAGTAGGACCAAGTGAATTCACCACTGAATTCCAAGTCATGGAAATACTCGCCAATTACAATTTGCTTCTGGGAAGGCCATGGATCCACATGGCAGGAGCAGTACCATCCTCGCTTCATCAATCTGTAAAATTTGTCTGGGAAGGAGAAGAAGTGGTGATCCACGAAGAAGCCAGCATGCATAATTACCCAGACAATTCTGTACCTGTCATTGAAGTCATACCCAAAGGAACGGATTTTCATGTCAAGGAGTTAGTGGGAGCGGCCCACAGGATAAACCCCTGAAATTCCCACACCAGCGGTTTACAAAATGATTGCTTCCACTATGATCTTGAACTGGTATGAACCCGGGAAGGGTCTAGGAAAGAACCTACAGGGCATCACCGAGCCCATTCCCATTCTTCAAGTTAATTTTCGCTTTGGGCTTGCTTACATCCCAGCAGAAAAGGAGATACCTACCAAGAAGAAACAAGAGACTGCGGATCTTTGCAAACCCATTCCAAACCTGTACCAGTCATTTGCCCACAGAATGTCTATGCCTGGTGATGCTGACATTGAAGAAGGGATAAGGATGTTGTTCCAAGAGGAAGATTGCTCCGTGATTCATCGGTATAGAAAGATGAATTTATTTTGAAAATGAGGAGAATCGGTCGAGGCCCGATTACTCACCCTCTTGTCACTTACATACCTCGTAATTTTTTCAAAAACGGAAATGGCTTGAGCCAAGCCAGGACCACAACTTTTATTTCTGTATATTTTTAATTAATGAAAGCCTCAGTTTATCAAAACTGTTTTATTCATTTATGGCATGCATGTTTTATACTAACATATTTTGTCTTGAATTTGTTTTTAGTAATAAAAATAATAAAGCAACCTTAAATGTCATGACATGTTGAGAAACGAATAAGTCAGGCAACAGAGAGGAAAAAGAGTATGAGGAATCTGATGACACCACAATGCTACCCGAGGGTCTCGCGGAAGAAGTAGAACAATTAGAGAATGAGCAGACAACCGAACCTGGATGAAACAGAAGCCATAAATCTAGGTGATAAAGAGGATGTCAAAGAAACAAGGATAAGTGCACACCTAGAGACTTCTTTAAAGGAAGAATTGATAAGTTTGCTGAGGGAGTATGTGGATGTCTTTGCATGGTCATACGCCAACATGCTAGGGCTAAGCACTAGCATTGTATCTTACAGGCTACCCATCAATAAGGGTTTTGCTCCAGTAAAGTAGAAAACCCAACAATTCAAACCAGATCTTAGTATCCGAATCAACGACGAGCTGGAGAAACAGATTGAGTCAGGAGTGGTGGAAGTGACATCCTACCCCACATGGCTAGCCAATATAGTCCCGGTACCCAAGAAAGATGGCAAGATAAGAATCTGCGTGGATTACCGAGATCTTAACAAGGCTAGCCTAGAGGATTATTTTCCACTCCCGAACATCCACATACTCATAGATAATTGTGCTAAGAACGAGCTACAATCATTTGTGGATTGCTTCGCCAGCTATCACTAGATCGTAGTAGATAGAGAGGACGCCGAGAAAACAACCCTCATCACCCCATGAAGAGTGTACCATTATAAGGTAATGCCCTACGGCCTCAAGAACGCCGGCGCAACCTACATGAGAGCCATGACTACCATTTTCCATGAAATGATCCATAGAGAGATTTCAGTCTATATGGACGATGTCATTATCAAGTCAAGAGAAAGCTCAGAGCATACCACACATTTCAGGAAATTCTTCGATAGGCTTCGAAATTTTAACTTGAATAACCCGACCAAACGTGTATTCGAAGTACCAGCTAGAAAACTACTGGGGTTCATAGTCAGCCGAAGGGGCATAGAGCTAGACCCGACAAAGATCAAAGCGATCCAAAATTACCTCCTCCCCAAACTAGGAAGGAAGTCATGAGTTTCTTGGGTAGATTGAATTACATTGGGAGATTCATAGCTCAATCCACTATCGTTGTGGAGCCCATCCTCAAGCTTTTGAAAAAGGATGCTCCCACAAAATGGACAGAAGAGTGCCAAGAGGTGTTCGACACTATCAAGAAATACTATTCAACCTACCAGTCCTAGCACCACCAAGACCTGGAAGCCTATTGCTGCTATATTTATCAGTTGCTGAAAAGGCCTTTGGTTACGTGTTAGGGAAACACGATGAAGAAAGGAAAAAGGAGCATGTCATTTACTATCTGAGCAAGAAGTTCACAGCATGTGAGGCAAGATAAACGCTGGTAGAGAAAGCCTATTGTGCTCTAACTTGGGTGGCTCAGAAATTAAGGCGTTATTTGTATTCATACACCACTCATTTCATATCCAAGATGGATTCGTTGAGGTACCTATTCTCCCAGCCCATGCCCATTGAGAAGTTGGCCAAATGGCAGATGCTGTTAAGTGAGTTTGACATTGTGTACATAGCCCAGAAAGCCATCAAAGGATAGTCCTTGGCTAACTTACTAGCTGCAAGCCCGGTGGATGAAGAGCTTGAACCACTTCGCACCAATTTCCTAGACGAAGGGATGTTGGCCATAGAAGAGGAAGCAACAGAATCCTATACTGGTTGGAAATTGTTCTTTGCCGGAGCAGTAAATTATAAGGTTCCGAAATCAGAGCGGTGTTGATATCAGAAAATAGGTAACACTACCCCATGGCTGCCAAGCTCAAATTCCGCTGTACCAATAATATGGCTGAATATGAGGCCTTTATCCTAGGTCTCAAAATGGCACTGGATATGGACATCAATGAATTATTGGTCATTGGAGATTCTGACCTACTAATTCATTAAGTACAAGGTGAATGGGCCACCAAGAATGAAAAGATCTTACCATATGTGAACTTGGCACAAAGATCGTGCGAGAAATTCATAAAGACCAAATTTCGACATACGCCGAGGGCTCAGAATGAATTTACCGATGCACTAGCCACAATAGCAATGATCCAGCATCCTGAAAGCAGTCGTATCGACCCGCTAAGGATAAGTCCGAAAGAAGAACATGCCCACTATTGCCATGTGGAAGCTGAGCTAGATGGCAAGCCATGGTACAACGACATCAAAATGTATTTGGAAAGATGGGAGTATCCCGAAAGCATTACAAACAAACAAAAGAAGACCATCCGAAGAATGGAAAATGGCTTCTTCCTAATCAAAGAAGTGCTATACAAATGGACACTGAATTTGGGTCTGCTCAGATGTGTAGATGTCGGCGAAGCCTCCAAACTTCTAGAAGAAGTACACGCCGGAACATGTGGACCCCATATGAATGGATTCGTACTAGCAAAGACGATTCTATGAGCAGGATACTATTGGATGACCATGGAGAGTGATTGCTGCAAATATATGCAAAGGTGCCATCAATGCCAAATCCACAGTGATCTAATCAAGGTCCCTCCAAGTGAGCTTAATGCTATGAGCTCGCCATTGACTTTCATTGCTTGGGGCATGGATGTTATTGGACCCATTGAACCCGCAGCTTTAAATAGCCACCGGTTCATTTTAGTTGCTATTGACTACTTCACCAAATGGGTGGAAGCAACATCTCACAAATCGGTAACAAAGAAAGTGGTAGCGGACTTCGTGCGAAACCACATCATATGCAGATTCGGTATACCTGAGTCTATCATAACAGCCAATAGAGTAAATCTGAATAGCCAGCTGATGAAGGATATCTGTGAGCAATTCAAGATCACCCACCAAAATTCGACAGCCTACCGGCCGTAAATTAACAGAGCCATAGAAGCCGCCAACAAAATATCAAGAGGATATTGAGGAAAATGGCTAATAATCATAAAGGTTGGCACGAGTAGTTGCCTTATACTCTACTAGGATACCATACGATGGCCTGAACTTCGACAGGAGAAACTCCATACTTGCTGGTCTATGGAATTGAGCAGTCATACCTACTGAAGTTGAGATACCTTCCCTGATAATCATTCATGAAGCGAAATTAGACAATGCTAAATGGGTCCAAGCTCGTTGTGAGAAATTGGCTTTAATTGTCGAGAAAAGGATGGTTACCGTATGTCACAGTCAACTGTACCGACAAAGGATGGCAAGAGCCTTCAACAAGCGAGTCAGAATAGACTTTTTCAAATTTGGCAATGCTGTTCAAAAGAATTTTTCCACATCAAGGCGATACAAAGGGAAGTTTGCTCCCAACTGGCAAGGTCCTTATATGTTCCGCAAAGTACTCTCCATAGGAGCAATAGTATTGGCAGAAATAGGCGGACAAGAGTGGCCAACGTCAATCAACTCAGATGCAATCAAGCACTACTATGCATGAAGAAGGAGTTTCTTAGTTTGTAATAGTACTCTTCACTTATAATCGTTATTCTATTGGCTTGTATTAGTTATTTCCTTTTGCTTGAAATCATTTTGTAATAGATAGGCAAAACAAAACAACTTTTTTAATATGAACTACGCAATTACCTGATTTCCCCATAGTGAGATATGTAGGCAGTCCATCTGGGACCCGATCGTATTATCAGTAAAAACCAAAAAGTCCCTTATTTTTATCAGAACTACGTTCGACCTGAATTCCTGGTGCGACAGGATACGTAGGCGCTCTTTGAGCTCGGTCGCACCAAAATAAAAAACCAAGAAACCCCTAGGGAGCCTCAGAGATAGGAATTCACAAAGGAGCAAGGATTGCTGCATGCTTGACTAGGGCAGAATTTTTTAGAAGATCTCAAAAATTCGCACCGTCAATCCGCTACAAAAATTCAACTAACCCGGAGTTTCAAACTGGGTCAGGTGTTTTGAGAAGCTCCCGAAATTCCTCATTTACTCAACACTAAACTGGGGCAGGAAGGATTCGGGATGAGAATTCGTAGATCTAGATTTCAACTGGCGCAAAATTTTTAGGAAAGGGTCTCAAAAATTTCGTGTGAGGAAGCAAAGAACGAATACCATGAGGATTAAATATCCAACCATGAGGGCTATGAAAGATTTTGAATGCCAAAAGGACGAATATCTAGCCATAAGGGCTATGAAAGGATGAAAAATGCCACAAGGGCAAAATATTAAGCCCACAAAGACTACAAATGACTGAAATTGCCACAATGGCAAATGTTTTGCCAAAAGGGCCGTAGTAAAACAATAAGGCATTTCTGACAAAGAGGGTCACAACCGGCACAAAGAACGAAAGAAAGACGATTTAGCCAAAAGGGCCGTATCTATCACTTGCCATCACTTCTTCTTATTTGCCAAGAGGGCCATTGCATGTCTACTTTCTTGCTGCCGAGAGGGCCATCACTTCTTCTTATTTTCCAAGAGGCCCATTGCATAACTACTTTCCTGCTGCCGAGAGGGCCATTCATACAAACATGCCAAGAGGGCCATTCATACAAACATGCCAAAAGGGTCATTCGTGAAAACATGTCAAGAGGGCCATTCATACAAGCATACCAAGAGGGCCATTCATATAAACATGCCAAAAGGGCCCTTTATTTCAATTGCCAAAAGGTCCATGCATATAAACTACCAAATACAGCAAGAAAACAAAGCGATATAAAACCGGTCATGAGACCGCAGTATTCGCTCAAACAGTAAGATGATGTAAACCCAGTCCGATAAGCACAGTATTCGTTACCCAAAAATCAACGTTACTCAGCAGATGGAAGCAGATTTATAGCCTCCAAACAAAGCAGGTTGATCAAATCAATTCCAGATAGATTGCGGAGCAAACATTGAACCCTTTCTTACGTAATTGGTTGAGATAAGGTGCCCATAAGAGTCAAGCTCTCCGACCATGACTTGGAAGATCACTCCCCACCATGCTCAGCCACACAAGATTGTTTATTTGCTTAGATTCTTTGTTTGTTTATTATTCCGCAACCAGTCGGACACACACCGACACACATAAAGGCACTCCCATATAAGGGATGACCTTTTTCTCCCGATCGAGTCGAACTACAAGTGACTTGATTCCCAAGAACAGGGATATATAGGCAGACTCAATACCAGCGAGTCAGTCACAACTCCAACCAATAACTCCAGATTGCCCAGTTTGATAACTCGAAAAATCTAAGATCTCTTTAAATTTGCATTTATAAGTCATAATTGAGTCGAATTACAAGTGGCCTAAATTCTCATGAAACCTGAGATATATAGGAAACTCAGAAACCAGGGTCCGACGACATATTTGAAAAATTACATGAAAATGAGAGGAGATATAAGTTGGGTCAGTAAAAAATCAGGGTTATTTAAATATCGTTGCTCAGGGATGGTCCCGCTATCCCCGAACACCGAAGGGGCAGTTGTTGACACCTAATTTTTGACCTCCCATAATTTTCTCTAACTATCCAGAGTCCTTGAAATATTAAACAGAGGGAAATGTGTTTTTAGAAAATTAAATAATTTTCTAAAATTTATTGAGCCTATATGTGGCCAATTTTGTTTGATAAGATAATTTCTATAATATTATAAATTAATTTAATTATTTTTTACAATTATTACACTTTTTACTAACTTAGCCAAGAGAGGATAATTTTCCATGATTATTCACTTAATTGACTAAATTGTTTGAATAGCAATTTGCAAAGTATTTTACTCTGTTTAATTGTAAGGAATCTATTTAATTAAGTAAATTAGCCACTTTTCTCCTTGAATTCTTATTTAATTAATTTATTGTATTTTTATCATAGTTAATTGAGTTTTAATTTTAATTAATTTTGAAAATTGCCATTAAGCGGCTATAATTGAAACAATAAATATTAGCCAATTATCAAATTATTTTAAACTAGTCAAATTTAATTAATGTCTTCGACAAGGTTTATTTATTTCTTTTTATTTTTATTTTTATTATTTCACTGATATTGTTATTTTCCTTTTTTGAATTAGACAAAATTAGTTTAAATGAGGTTATATATTTTTTTTAAATTATCCAATTTGTGGACATGTTTTAATTTTGGCCATTTATCAAAAGGTTGAATTTTTTATTTTACCCTCCCTATATACGCATATACACGAATATAGACCTGTGTATACATATACACATGCATATCGCGTGTATATGCGAAATATTAGGCCTACCCCCTTTTTTTCATTAAGTTCCGCCGGGCCTAGTCCAAATAGACTGACCCGACCCACCATCTCTCTATACACACATATACATGCAAACAGATCCTAAGGGTCTTATTTTGTAAAAAGTGAAGAGGAACGAGGGGCAATCCTAGCCGCCCTTCAATTCCTTTCTCTCTCTTACGACCTTTGCCGGAAACAACAAATTTTCGCGGGAACTCCATGCTTTGTGGTGACTTGGCATAGCTGAGAATGGAAAGAGCATTTATTTCTCTGCCACTTCTCAACCAAACCCACCGCATTTCCGCCCCAAACAAGGCATTACTTATTTCCTTTCTTTGCTTTTTCTGCATATTGTGGTCAAAGGAGTATGAATCTCTTAATGAGTTTTGTCTCGACTTGTTTGAAATACTCAAACCCCATTGGTTCATGAAGAACCAGTTGAATCGAGTTGTGTGAGTAAAATTTGACTGTTCGCATTTTGTTTGCTTTACTTTTTAGCTGTTGATACATTGAATTGAGGGATTTGTCCCCCAAAATTTACAATAGTCCCACATCGGACTGAGATTAGTGTTTTTAAGAATCGGAGTTTCTATATAAAGAACCCCACTTCTACGAAAAAAGGAGGACTTTGGAGATCTGGCATTTGAATATTTTCACTTACATATATAAAGGTTAAATACCTAGGGTTTCTAGCTTATTTGCCTGAGACCTTTAATTATCAACCTAGATTAAAATTTTAAAAGTCTATTTTTGTTGTGGTTGTGTGGTTTCTGTGTGATTCTGAGCATTTGGGGGGAACAATTAAGGTCTCCAAGTTTGAATCGCAATCAAAGGGTTGCACACGAAGGAGGTAATTCCCCTTTCACTTTTAATTTTGTCTAATTCCTGTTCCTTAGTTTGTTGTGTGCTAGTCTATTTGTTGCTTCTTCTTTTTTTCAGAAATTGTGTGTTTTATTATTTAAGTAATGTAGTTTAATATGTCTGTATGTGGGATTAGCCCAGTTTAATTAGTTATGTGAGTTATATTTCTATTTAGTTTAATTTCAGTTGATGTAGATAGGATCATGTGAATTAGATTTAAGTGTGGTGATCATATAAACATTAGTTCTACCTTTAATAACTAAGTCTACTTGATATGTTTAGATAGTCAGGTTTAGTCAAAATATGCCACATGTTGATTTTTGCTTTAATAACATGATTGGTCCTAATCAAACATGCCTCATTTGTTAGTCTAATCTAACCTGCATGTAATAAATGTGATTCTATAGTTTAGTCTTGATATAGCAAAGGAATGATGCTTATGTATTGTTTAATGATGCTTATGTATTGTTTTAGTCTAATTTGGATTAGCCATTTCATGTGCTGTTGTAGTTTGCCTTGACTTAGTTAAGCATAGACTCTTTAAGTCCGACCTGTGTGGTCAAATATGCCCTTCTTTTATTTATTTCATGTCTAAGTTCACTTATGTCCAACATTCACTGTGTTAGTTGAAAAATGTGTGTACTGTTATCGTGTTGGGAGTTAGTTAAATGATTGTTAGATGTTGTTGGCTTGAATATGTTAGTGAGATTAAGTGTTAGCCTGATTGCTGTGCTATCACTTGCCTAAGTAGTTTTGGTTCTGTTGGCCTAATGGCTTATGTTTAATGGGTAACACTATAGAAATGTTAAGTATGGAGAATGTTACCTAAGTCATGTGGTTGATCCTGTTCAAATTTGTTACTCCTATCTTATGGTAGCCTCTATTGGATCTGGTGCCTTGAGATATCATGTTTGGTTTTTCTTAAGATGGATCACTGTAAGAACAACTTGTTTAATCCTTGCACTTTCTCTGAAATTGGGAGTCTCTTGTTTGGTTAATAATGACACTTGTCTAGTTGTTTTTACATGACCTGAAACGGCCTGCACATCACTCCTAATGAGCTTTAAAGCTAAAATTGTACATGAGTCTCCTTGGTGTTTTGGTTATACTGAGACTGCACCTTTTAAAACTAAAATGACAGGTCTATGGTGACCAAGATCTTTTACATTCTCCCCTTGGATAATTATGAGGCTTAATCCATTAGGTTGGTTGATTGGTCTCATATCAAAGGTCCCAGAATGTGTTTCAAGTATTAGAATCCAAATTCAGTATTTTTAAAAACCTGCATTCATAATCTGTGACGCTTATGATATTTGTTAAGAGTCCTGTGTTTGGTGAGATGTGATAAAAGGATGATATGTTGATCCTTTTGAACCTAGTTACAAGTTGTCTTATGAGACAATCCTGTATAGTGTATGTCTTAACTTGCAATAGCTATAGCATTATCATATGGTACTTGGTTTAAAATGACTTTAAGGTCTGTTGTCATGCTTGTATAAGCCCTTGTCTTGCAACTCTACATACCTGTTTCCCTCTGTCTGTGTCGAATTAAAGAACTGTTTGCAAAAGTAGGTTTAAGTGTAGTGTATGGTGAGTGTGTGATCATGAATTGGAAAGACTAAGTTGGTAAGAGGATGTCACTTGTTGTTGAGTAACTATGGGTGTGACTTACCTAGGGTTAGGAATAAGAGTGATGAAGCTTTGAGTTTTCTAGTCAAAATTCAGCCTAATCTCCTTCGTTCTAGACTGCTGGGGTTCCCTCATATGAAGTTACATCCTATGGGATCCTCTGAGTAAAAAAGAGAGTAGAAATATGTGTGATCACATATTTCATTGATGTTTGCCTTGCCTATTCCTCCCTTCCTTGATTCTGTTTGACTTTGCTTGGTCGAAACCTCTATATTTGAAGGTCTATCAGTTTTTTTTCTACCATCTCCTTTGTATGATTGTTTGTTTTCTCAATAATGAAGGAATGGATATACCCAGATATACAAGGTATATCTAAACTCTATACACCTCACAAGTGTATAGAGGCTAGTATATCTAGTATATATGATGTATATCACTAATCAAACCTGTTGGCATTAATTAATATTGTATCAGTTTGGGGTTTGGGGCCAGTTTCTTTCATACTAGTGGTTGGGCCTTCTTTATATACTAAGTGTAATTCATGGTTAGCCCAGTTTTTTTATTTATGATATCTGATACTACTTGGGCTTAAAGTTCTTCCCACTATTATTTAACCTGAGCCTGACTGTCTCCTAATGGTGTTACACCCGTAAATTTTGTCAAACATTCGACAGGTTGTATATTATGTGTGGATAAGTCTAAGTAGTTTTTATTGTAAACTTTGCATATAAATATTGATACTCCCTCCCCCATATACCATAAGCTTAATACATAAATGGAGATGCTTAGTAGCACTTAAGGATTAAGCTTAGGCCTTCCCTGATGTTTGCCATGCCTGGGATTCCTGGAAATCCCTTGGATCTTGTGCGGCATCAGGAATAAGAGGGTGAAAGCTTTTCTTTTTGGGCTATTTTAGCATCTCCATGGGTGTGTATACCCACGGTATATTGGCTTGAAATTGTGTATATTTGTATGGCATTGCCTACTTTTATTTCAAGAGAGAAGATCTTGTGGGCTTTTCTATTTATTTTTGGAGAAAAGACATGTTTTGGCCCCTGAACTTGGCAGCAAAACTCACTTTAGCAACTAAATTTAAGTTGTATTTATTTACCCCCCTTAACGGCCTGGACCAGATGAGATCTTGGTGTTGTTCACCACTCGCCTGGTGATTGGTCCACGTCATTAAATATTTTTTTAATTATTTTTATTTATTTAATTTTTCTCTTTCTTGTTCATCCCTTCTCCTTCTAACCCCCAACCCCCGCTCACTCTCCTTCTTCCCCCAACTCGTTGCTGCTATCTTCTTCTTTCTTCAACAACATTCACGTATGAGCAACACCCAGAATCAACACCAAATTGAAATACATTCATTTCTTCAACACAATCCCAAACCAAAAAAAAAAAAAAAAACTAATTGTATAAAATTAACAAAACTCCATCCGTTCCCTAATTCATAGCACAATTCATCACTAACCCACCCTATTCTTCTTCCATGGATTAAATGTTGGAGAGAAATAAATTAATAAATTAACCACTATAAATATAATAATTTTGTATAAAATAAATTGACACTGTCAAAGAATACCACGAAATAAAGTATACCAAGAATTCTTCATTTTTGTGTTGTTGCTGCTGCCCCCATCCCTCCGCCCCCACTCACCCCTCCTCTCCCTCTCCTTATTCCCTATTGTTTCAGCTGTTGCTGCTACCCCCATCTCCTTATTCCCCACAACAATTCAAGTGAGTTTTTTGCTTTGTGTGCTTTGTAACTGAAGATATGAAGCTTCAAAGGACGAAATTGTAACAAAAAGTGGAAAAATAAGTGATTTAGATAAGTGGGTATTGTTTAAATTGGGTTTGAACAACAAACATATCTAGAAAAAGAATATCTACTCTGTTCAATTTATCGTTTCAAGAATATTTGCTCTCTTCAATTTATCTAGAAAAAGAAAGGAAAAAAAATTAAAAGAAGAAGAAAGAAGATGCGGATTGAGAGCAGAAGCGAGAGGATAGAAAAGAAAGGGAAAGGGAAAAGAATAAGAAAGAAAAGAAAAAGGAAAAGAATAAGAAAGAAAAGAAAAAAGTTAATTTAAAATGGAAAATAAAATATTAAGAAAATATTAATATATCATCCAATTAGAAGATGACATCTGTACAGTTGGGATCAGTTTTAGTGTTTTTTTTTCATCCCACGCGCTTTTAAGAAATTGAGTACACATTTTTGCCACATCACCCGTTAAGGGGGGTATTTAATTAACTTGAAAGTTATTAAGGGGGGTAAATAAATACAACTTAAGTTTAGTTGCTAAAGTGAGTTTTGCTGCCAAGTTCAGGGGCCAAAACATGTCTTTTCTCTTATTTTTTATCATTTGATCTATTTCTATGCTGTCTTGATTTATATGGGCTTTAAAGTTATAGGCCTTTGGTTACTCGCAAATTTTGGGCCTATTTAGCTTGCTGTCTCTGGTCTATGTATACTTCTATTCTATTAAATGATGTCTATTTTAGAATGACATGCCTTGTATATATATATATATATATATTGTATGAGTCTCCTTTTATTTTCAATCTTAACTTAAATATGTCCTAATCTATATCCCCTTTTCATTTCGCTTGCATGAAATACCATTGCTTGGGTGATTTTCATTTGCATAAACCCATTGGGTTGAAGGCCCAATAACTCCTTCTTGATCGAGTCCGTCAGAAAAATTGAAAAGGAAGCTAAATTATTTGAAGGCCCAACTATGGGTGAAAATAGTCTACTGGTGGGCTATGGTAGGCCCACCAGCTTGAACTTCCTTCCTTTATTTTCTATACCTGTTTATGTATGTGTACTTGTAAAAACTCTTGCAAAAAATATTGAAACCCTATGCATGTGTAGAACTTAGGAAATCAATGTTTAGTGCTTTAGGAAGTCGCTAAACCATTTTTCTAAAACTGGGATAACAAGTAATTTTCACGTGGTAAATCAAACATAGATTGATTTTTCAAGTTGTTTTTAGTGACACGGTTAGTGGTAAAGAATGCAAAAAATGGGATTTTTGTTAAGTTCACAAAAGGAAAAGGAGAGTAATGACTAATGTTTTCTTCACAATGGTTAAATAGTGAAACTTTGGGCCATCCTCCGTGATTTCAAAAGGAAGTTGTTTGGCTCATTTTCGGAACTAAACCATGTTTAAATAAGTTCTTTGCAAACTCAAGGAACTGTTTTTTCTTTTTTATTTTTTGGGTTGGACGTCTTGAAAGATAAAGAATTTGTACATTTTGAAAGCTGGAAATGGGTTGTGAGTTTAACAAAAGATCTTATGAAAAAATAAAGATTGATTTGGGCCTAGAATCCTAAAACCAAATGGATTGAAAATAAAGGGAAATACAGTTGGACCAACTTGAGGTATGATGGACTTTGGGGACTTTCTAAACGGTTGGACCTTATGGGCTTCAAAAGGATAAAAATTAGGACCTAACGAGACTTTCTTTTCACATATAACTATATATATATATATATATATATATATATATATATATATATATATATATATATATATATATATATATATGTGTGTATAAATGTAGGAGAATACTCCATATTTTCTTTAAAAAAAAAAACCGTAAGAACTAAACTCATCTTATTAGGACTAGAATAGTAGCGACTCTACTCGAGAGAAATCCCGAGTGTGTCCTAGTCCGGCAATAAAGTGAATTGAACACTTATGTGGATTTTTAAAAACCCAAAAACCCCTTTTCTAAGGGGAATTTTTGCCAGATCTTTCCTTGAAGTTATGCTATAGATATGAATGACATCTTTTTACGGAAAATCAAATCATTTGTAAACAAATAAGTACATTAATCACACTTTGAAACTCGTAGGTCAACCGTATTCTACGAATCATTAATACTAGGGTGCGTAAAACCTTCCCTAGAGGATCACCAGAACCCTTATCTCAAACATTGGTACCAAAAGATTTCTCTCTTGCTTGAAAAATATTTTACTCGATTTTTCTAGTTTTCCATTAATAAATTAGATGGCGACTATAAAAACACTAAAATCCAATTAGAGCACCAACAACCTCGTGGTAACTTTTATGCCTTAACCTGCGTAAAAGCGAATCGTAACACAGGTGGCCTGAATTCTCGTATGGCTCCAGATATGTAGGAAACCCAGAAGCCAGGGCCCGGCCGCATGTGTGAATTGCATGAATTGGAGGGTGAGATGGGTCGGGTCAGTAAAAAATTAGGGTTAGTCTGCTCATGGATGGTCCCGCCATCCCCGATCACTGAAGGGGCAGTTGTTGACACCTAATTTTTGACCTTCCGTAATTTATTTTAATTACTCAGAGTCCTTGGATAATAAATAAAATAAGTTGTGCACCTTAAAGGGTCTAAGTAGATTTTTATAAAATTGTTCAGGTCAATGTTTTACTCTTTTAAACTGATAAAAGAGATTTTCATGACAATATAAATTATTTAGAAATTAAATAATATTTTATGATATTTATGGAATATTTTATTAGAATTAATCAAAAGCAAAGCAGTTTTCAATAATTATTTATTTAATTGTTAAGTCAGAGAAAAGTCTAATTAGCAAATAATTTATCCTATTTTATCCAAGGTATTTGAATAATTAAAGAAATTGACCATTTACCCCTCAATCTTTAATTCTGTGTGTTTGCATAACTGTTTGAAATTGATAATTGTCAATTTGGTTAATTAGTTAATTGGAGTCATTATTGCAAATTGGTTTTTAAGTATTTAATTATTTACATATGCGACCACATTCGAATTAACCAATTCATGGTTTAAGGTGATTGGGGTCATTTTTGCAAATTTAGCCTCCTAGTGGCTTTAATTGAGATGACCAAATCCATTGGCAATTCAATTGAGGTCATTATCGCAAAATTAGATTTAATTGGTTAATTATGAAAAAATAAGGCTAGATTTGAAATATTTAATCGGATTAAGATTAGTCAAGGATACTTTTGCAATAAGCTAGATAAGAGGTTATAATTGCAACAATCATTTAGTTTTAAAGCCAATTGAGGCCATGTTAGCAAAAATGAATTTAATGGTCGTGTTTTAAATTAATTACGTCTTAATTTGACCATGATTTGATTAACTACGATCAATAATTAGTCATTTTGAGTGTTTTTCTATTTCTATAAAATGCCTGCCTTCTACGTATGTGTATACACTTGATATACACGCGTATACGTATATTGTATACACCAAGGGCCCATCCCCTTTGCTTTTTATCTGGACCAGCCCAAGACCAATTACCCAAACGCGGCCCAAACGCCATAAAAATATAATACTCCCTCCTCAGTTAAAACAGACCGCAAAGGGGTCATTACCCTTTTCAGCGGCTAGGGTTTCTCATAAACCTAGTGTCGCCCCACCCCCTCTCCCTCTCTCCTTCTATCCCATCGCAGATTATAGGGTGAGGTAGGTGTGTAAGACGCGGTAGTGGCAGAAGATTCTGAAAGATGATTCAGGAAATGGAAATGGGGAGGTGATGACCCCACCCTGTCCTGCTTCCCTTTCAGGACCCTGAGGCTTCTTCCTATTCTTTTGAACCTCCTTCTCATGGTTCTGGGACACACGAGGACCTTAGGTGGATTAGGAAAGCTTAGCTATAGGGGTACAACTAGAACTAAATAATGTCATGCTAGTACTTGTAAAGCTTAACTCTTGTATTTAACTATGTCTTCTAAAAGGGATTTAATCTGAGGTGATTGGTTGTCTGTGATATTGTTGTTTAAGTTAGGTGTTTTATAAGGAAAGGATTAGGGAGTGTGCCTAGATGGATTCAAGTCACATTGACCGTGGGGAAGTCTTTTAAAGGCACCTTCAGGCAGGGATTGGGAAGAACCAAGGTTAAACTTGGTTTATAGTACCTTTCCCTCAAATAAAAGGTTCCAGGGCATGACTCAAGATCTTTGGGGCATATATTCACTATGCACACCCTTTGATCCCTGTTTATCAATGATCGAAAGGGTGAAAAGGAGGGGGGAACCAAAGTTGTTTGCATGAATGACCTTGCCAATGCTTAATAGGGAAACTATGTATGTAGAATTGGTCCTTTTTAATATATATATATATATATATATATAAGAAGAGTTTAGCCAAAGAATGGGATTTGAATGTCAAAATTGTTTAAGGATGGGGGCTAGATGACATAAAGTCTAGGGAAATCTCCTTAGATCCTTTGTACCATTCATTTTCTATTTTGAGTTTGCTTGTACTCTTTAAATATGGTTGTTTCTTACTCTCTTTTAGATTTCAGCATATTGCAGCATGTTTGAGCTCTGTCCATGTTCCCTCCCCATCTATTCAAACTTGTTTGAGCCTTTAAGTGTTATTTTCTAGCCATTCATGGAAAGATGGAACCTGTCTACCTCCTGTTTCTTCCTTTAATATTGTATCAACTTGTTCAGATCTTAAGTCTCACATTGTTGAATAATGTCATTGAAGATCTGGTTAGGAGAGAATGTTGTACTGTTTTGCTTCTATTGTTGATCAGCATGCCAAATTTTTCTCATGATACCCCCCCCCCCCTCTTTTCTGTTATTTGTTTGTTTTCTCTCTGAAGTTAGTATCCCTCATGTGTATGTGACCATTGCCACTCTCAGCATGAAATAATTGACCTGTTAAAATAAATATCCATGTGAACCATCACATTACTTGCTAACGATCGAAGATTTGGTATTCATTCATGACTTCTTGCCCTGTATGTTACATATTCATCATATGTTTGCTTAACCCACAGAGATTTGATCTTTCCTACTTAGTTTCTATTATGAAGTTTAGTTAATTTCCATCTGAACCATGCCTATATGTTTGTGATTTGCCTATGTCCTTGCCATGTCCACATACCTGAACTTGCTTCTGTTTGCCTCTTACCTACAAGATGCAGCCTGTTCTAGTCAATTTCATGGTTATGTGTACTTGCTTTGTTTGCCACTTATCTACGTGATTTAGCCTGTTCTAGTCCATTTCATGATTATGTGCTTTAGTACTTGCTTGTATTTACCTCTTTAGCATATTACAGTTTGTGTGTGTTCATCCATGATTATGTGCTTTGGTTTCTTGTTTTTATTCACCTCACAGCTGTATACTACAACTTATGTTGTTTCATCCATGATCATGTGCCTTGTTCTTTGTTTTTTTTACCTTACATTTGTATGATGCATCTTGCTTTGTTCCCCTATGACTGCATATTTTGGTCCCTGTTTCTTGTTTACTTCAGCCTGCTTTGTTTCATTCCATGAGTATATGTTTGGTTTTTCTCCTGGTTACTTCATGTCCATGTCCTAAAGTTTGCTTTGATTAATCAATGGTCAAATGTCCTTGATTTTCTTCTGTTTACATTGTACTCATTAGGTCTAATACTACTTCTGGCTACATTATGTCTATATATAGCCATCTGTGTTATGTTGTGATCCTGGGATACTTCTTATTATCTTATAGCTACATTGGTGGGGAGAATGAGGTAATTTTGAGGGGGCAAAGTCTTAGCCTTCCCCCGGTGTCCAGCCATGTCTGGGGTTCACGAAACCCTTGGAACTTGTGCGGTGTTGGGAATACGGGGTTGACGACTCTTCCCTCTCCTTATTATCCAAATCCCTACTAGTGGGGCCTCGTAGTATATTACATAGATACCTTACTCCATGACTTGTTAATGTGTTTGATCCATGTATATATATTTGATATATCTATTTATATAGTTGTAGGTGCAATAAGTTCAGTATCCCTAAACTAACCGGGTTCCTCTTTTCTTTTCACCCTCCTCACTGCATGACCATTCGGTCAAGATACAACCGACAACAGAAAAAATTCTTTTTTCGAAGACATTGAGTCCTCGAAGATGGGAAGCAATATACGTACACGTGGAAGGCCCAGCCATGGGTGAAAATGGCTAACTAGGGGCTTGGTACGCCTCTAGCCTTCCCTTCTTATTTTATTTCTTGTCATCTTCTTTTATGTGTATAATTCATTGTGTTTGCATTTGAAATTCCTTGTAAAAACTCATATCATATAGTGGAATCCTCATTGTATGAACTAGTCGTCTTAGGATAACGGTACCTAAGCCGTTCAGATCGACCTTAAGTCCCCAAACGAACTTCGAAACCCCAGATTAAGAGTAATGTTTTTTTTTAAGTATAAGGAGTAATAAAAGTTTATTTTGATATAAGTTGAATAGGAAAAATTAAAAGGACTTTCAATATTAAAAGTATCATGATGTTTTCCCTCTACAAAAACATATCAACTTTTTAAAAAAAAAAAAAAAACAAAGGGATACATTTTCTTGCAAATATGAATTGGGATTTTGACTACGTTGAATAAAAGGTTATATAATTTGGTCCAAGTCTAATGAAACAAAAAGGAATTTTTGTGTTGAAGCCCGTTTGGGAACAAAACAGTGAATTTTAAAATTTGTACTTAGAATAAGTTTCAGAAAGATACATACATGAGTTTTACTTGGGCCAAGCCCAGAAAACAAGGACAGACCTTTCTTCTTTTAAATGGCAAGTTATAATTTTTTGGACTATAAGTCCAAGTTCGAACCAATTTTTATAGGTTTGTAACACAGGACGTACATTTTTAAGATAAGTATGTTTCAAACAAAACGTTCTTAGACGAAAGTTTAAAGATGAGGTGTTCTACGTGATATACGGCTTGACCCGAAACAAAGTATGAGGACTAAGCATGAACAAAAGAAAATGGACATATATTTATTAAGATTAAGGTATTTTATAAACCAAAGTACATTATCCTTAAAAGGAGGTTATTTGTAACGACCCATTTGGTCGTTTTGCACTTTTAGACCTAGTATTCCTAAAACACCCTTTCCGTGGTCTTATTTTATAGTTTATAGCTTGTGGTAATGGGTGACTCGGTTATTTAATTGGTGGGGAAACATTTGAATATTTATTTATCTATCATGTGTGAATAGTTTATTTATAGGAATATGTGTTTCACACATATAGGATATAAGTTGGTATATAAGGTATTTAACGGAATGATTATATTTTATACATATGGTTAAGTGAATAAGTAAATTGTAGAAATTATTGAAATAAATTATGGGGCTTAACCCACTTTTTATGACCCATATATCTTACAAGCCTAGGGTTTAAAAATAATTCATTTACTTTGGGCAAAGAAAAAAAATAATAGAAAAGCTTTGGCACAATAGCGGAAGAAAACCACCACAAACTTTTTCGTGCACAACAGTTAAGAGACATCAAGAGACATCAGGTAGATAGCCTTTACATTTTGTTCTTGAAATTTCATTGTAATCATTACATAATGATCAATGGGCAATGACTAAATAAGTTCCTGGCATGTGTAAGGGTTTAACATTGTTTTTGAATTGGTTTAGCCTAGTTTCGTTAGTCACTGGTTTAGAGGAAACCAAATGTGAATATTGAAAATTTACTTTATCTCTTTAATGTTTGTTTCATATTCATTATGTTGTTGTTTCGTTTTTCGTGCCTGTGTGATTCCACACTGTTAATGAGAGTCTATAGGAGTTTCTAACAACTCTCTGTGTTGTGGAAACAATTTTGATATCATGACTAACTTTAGTTATACTACACAATTATCTTCTTTAAAAATCTTGAATCTACAAAGTTCTTATTTATTATTGTGGTTACTGTAGCATATTGGGTTTATGAAATTAAATACTAGATGTATTGAATTGTAAGTACACCTTTGAATTCACGGTATTTGAGTTGTGGAAGTTAGATTTTAATCCGAAGTTAAGATTTTGGGGTAATTAAGGGTTTCTATCCTAGTCTTAAGAATTGAGAATTTATGACCCTTAAGTTATGAATGAAACTATTATTATTTTAAAGAAAATTCCAGTTTTACCCTTGTGGGTCTGTGGTCACTTTTCGGGGTATATTTTTGGGTTTTGGATATAAGTATAGCAATATAGGTGTCCTTAGATTCGTATTCTAACGTATATCGCATATTTGATAGATTTTGATAGTTCAGAGACTCTACGTAAAGGAAAGGCATTGGTTTGATTGTTCGTGGCACTCGCTCGGCATTGAGGTAGGTTACGGCTTACCTTTTTTGTTAGACTTCAATTAGCGAAACATATGTATAGTTAGATACTGTCGGAGAAAGCATGTACGCTTTCGGGTACGAAGTTGGGATGGACTAGGTTGGTATTGTTGACTGATTTGTTGGCTTGTAACCTTATATGGTTGTGTTGTGACTTGATCGGAAGTGATGATAAGGAAGAGAGTACACGAGGCCCAAGGTTATTACCGGGATCGTGAGAGTACACGAGAACCGAGGTTCTTACCGGGATCGTGAGAGTAAATGAGTCCCGAGGTCCTTACTGGGATCGTGAGAGTGGTACATAGACTTCGCGAGTCCCCCATGGGTCATGGTTGTTGGGCGACGATCTACACCGCCATAGCATGTGTGTACGGGCATTGCAGTGCATTGTATTGTATTGCCTTGCGTTGCGTATTCATTCTTCATATCATTCTTTTATGCCTTGGATTCTGTATATGTCTTTCTCTATTTAGACTGATATAGTGGATTGTGATTTCTACTTGTACTTGATTGCGAGCATGTCTATCTTTCAGTTTCTTCCTGTGTATATGTTAGCTAGTTGTTGTCGGCCTATGATACCTACCAGTACTTTTGTTTGTACTGACCCTACCTTGCTGCATTCTTTTTAAGTGCAGAGTATGAGATCGGTACCACTTCTGCACCAAGACATTGATCCTGAGGCTATGTGCGGATTTTGCTAGGGTGAGCTTATTAGACGAGTCCGCCACCCCTGGGACTCCTTCTTTACTACTTGTCTTAATTTGATCCTTAGACAGTATTTCTAGTTTTGAGACGCATGTATTATTCAGACAAGTTGATCAGTGGCTCTTGTACTATTTTTGACCATTTTCCTTGGGTGGTATTTAGAATTGAGAATTCCGCACTTGGTATTTATAATATATGTTAGACTCTTCATTAATTTCGCTTTATTTAGTAATTATTGTTGTATAACTGATTAAGGGAAGGGTTCTCCTACCGAGGTGGGATATGGTAGCGGCATTTGGGTCATGACAAGTTGGTATCAGAGCCTAGGTTACTCGGTCTATAAGTACAAGAGCATGCCTAGTAGAGTCTTGTGGATGGGTACGATGAGCTCCGTACTTATCTGCGAGAGGCTATAAGGCATTTAGGAAACCTTAATTTTCTTGATTCTTTCGTGCTACTTTATTCTGATTGGTATCTGGAACGCTTGAATTATCTGATTCCTCTCTATTCTCTCTCAGATGGTGATGAATACACGAGCTGGTCATGCGAGGGATGTTGAGCCCGAGCCCGTTATTGTGGCCGGCACTCGAGGTAGAGGTCGAGGATAAGCTAGGGGTCGTGGCCGTGCCAGAGGTCGCGGTGCTGCACTAGTCAGGGGCAGGGATCCTACAGCTGGACAGAGACGGGCGCCCTCGCTATCTCCTGAGCGTGAGCCCGAGGTTGAGGAGCAGGATGGGAGAGGTTTGGGGCCAGCCCAGACTCACCCCTAGTATATGTCAGACCCAGCGGTTCAGGATACGTTGCCCGTATTCTTCTTCATTTGGAGGGCCAGCGGACTACTGGGGGTGCTGCTACTAGAGGTTCTTACACTCAGGCCGGTCTGCACACTCCGGAGCAGGGACAGACTCTTGGGATGCAGCCTGCTATTGTTATGGCCCCGCATATGGTTGGATTTTGTGCCCCCGAGGGCATTCCGAGGCCAATTGCCTTACAGACATTGACTCATCGTGATAAGGAGCTCATTTAGAGGTTCCTGAAGATGGCGCCGCCTAGGTTTCTCGGCTCCCGGGGTGAGGGCGCATACGAGTTTATTGTAGATATGCATGAACGTCTATACCAGATGGGTATTGTGGAGACCCATGGAGTTTACTACACTACTTTCCAGCTTCGCGATGATGCGAAGACTTGGTGGAGGTATTATGTGGAGAGTAGGCCAGTTGGTTCGCCTCCTCTCACTTGGGCTCAGTTCCAGCAGGTTTTTCTTGACAAGTATGTACCTCGCCCCTTGAAAGAGCAACGTAAGGAAAAGTTTACTCACTTTCAGCAGAGGGGGATGTCTGTAGCCGAGTATGAGGCTAGGTTTCTATTTTTAGTGACGTATGCTACCCATATGATTCAGACGGATGAGGAGAGGGTCCGTAGATTTTTGAATGGACTCTCTCTTGATATTCATGTTCACTGTCTTCACTATATGACTCCTGAGGCTTCTTGGCAGAAGGTTGTTGATCATGCCATTAGTATTGAGGCTACCCAGGTCCGAGCTCAGGGAGGATCGAGTGAGAAGAAGGCCCGTTATCAGGGTCAGTATAGTGGCGCTTCTAGTTACCGTGGTGGGGGTCAGTCTTCGAGGTCCTATCATTCGGTCCCCAGTCATTCGGTGCAGTCAGCTTTACAGACTTCTTCTAGTGGTCATCCCAGGCAGAGTGGATAAGGGGCTGGCCAGTCTCAGGGAGGTTCATTTTCTAGGTCAGCTGCCCGTGAGAGCCCTTCCGGATCTTCAGCCTCCATTCATCAGTCTTCCGAGCCTAGGGTTTGCTGGGGTTGTGGCGATTCGGGGCACATTTCTAGATTTTTCCCTCGTGCTAGACAGAGTGGGGCTCAGCAGGGTTCCAGGTTTTAGGCTCCGAGGACTCCGACGTCTACGGGTACCAGGGGTGGTTCTTTATGGAGGGGCGACGCTCAGTCAGGTCGCGGTGGTTTTCAGTCATCGAGGGGAGGACACCTATCCAGGAGAGGTGGTACTCATGGCTCCAGAGGTGGGGCACAGTCTGTTCAGAGTGGTCAGGGCGGCGCGCAGTGTTATGCTTTTCCGGGTAGACCAGAAGTAGAGGCTTCAGATGCTGTGATCTCAGGTACTATTTCTGTTCGTCGTCGGCCGGCTTCGGTTTTATTTGATCCAGGGTCTACTTATTCATATGTGTCTACTTATCACTCTGTGGGTTGGGATTTGACTTGCGACCATCTTGACCTGCCTATGTATGTGTCTACTCCAGTTGGGGATTCTGTGTTGGTTGAAAGAGTCTATCGAAATTGTCTAGTTATTTTCATGGGGTATGACACGTGGGTATATTTGATGATCCCGGACATGTTAGACTTTGACATTATATTAGGCATGACTTGGTTATCTCCATATCACGCCATCTTGGATTGTCATGCCAAGACTGTTACGTTGGCCATGCCCGGTATTCACAGATTAGAGTGGAGGGGTACTCCTAGCCCTGCCCCGAGAAAGATTATTTCCTACCTTCGTGGGAAGAAGCTAGTGGATAAGGGTCGCTTAGCTTACTTAGCGCATGTTCGTGATACTAGTGCAGATTCCCCGTCTCTTCAGTCTGTGCCAGTGGTTTGTGAGTTTGCGGAGGTATTTCCTGCCGATTTTCCAGGCATGCCGCCCCATCGTGATATCGATTTTTGTATAGATTTGGAGCCTGGCACCCGTCCTATCTCTATTGCACCTTATAAGATGGCGCCGACTGAGTTGAAAGAATTGAAGGAGCAACTTCAGGATCTTCTGAACAAGGGATTCATTAGACCGAGTGTCTCCCCTTGGGGTGCTCCTGTACTATTTGTGAAGAAGAAAGATGGTACCATGCGGATGTGTATTGACTACCGACAGCTGAACAAGGTGACCATTAGCAACAAGTACCCTATTCCTCGCATCGATGATCTATTTGACCAGCTTCAGGGTGCTTCTGTGTTTTCAAAGATTGACTTGAGATCGGGCTACCATCAGTTGAAGATTCGGGTCGAAGATATTCCTTAGACAGCCTTTAGGACTCGTTATGGTCAGTACGAGTTCCTTGTGATGTCTTTCGGGCGTACGAATGCCCCGACAGCTTTTATGACCTTGATGAATGGCATTTTCAAGCCATAATTAGACTCCTTCGTTATTGTCTTCATTGATGACATTCTGGTATACTCAAAGAGCCGGGAGGAGCATGAGCAGCACTTGAGGATTGTCCTTGGTTTGTTGAAAGAGAAGGAGCTTTATGCAAAATTTTCTAAGTGTGAATTTTGGATGGAGTCCGTGGCATTCTTGGGGCATGTTGTGACGAAGGAGGGGATCATGGTTGATCCCAAAAAAGATCGAGGCAGTTAGAGATTGGCCGAGGCCCACGACCGTGATTGAGATTCATAGCGTTGTGGGGTTGGCCAGTTATTATCGCCGGTTTGTGAAGGGGTTTTCCGCTATTGCGTCACCTATGACAAGATTGACCCAGAAGGAGGTTCCCTTCTAGTGGTCTGATGGTTGCGAGGAGAGCTTTCAAAAACTCAAGGCTTTGTTAACTGGGGCTCCGATTTTGGTACTGCCCGTAGAGGGAAAGGACTACTCTGTTTATTGTGATGCATCCCGTATTGGTTTGGACACTGTGTTAATGCAGGAGGGTAAGGTCATCACCTATGCCTCGAGACAGTTAAAGGTTCATGAGAGAAACTACCCTACGCATGATTTAGAGCTGTTGGGAGTGGTCTTTGCCTTGAAGATCTGGAGGCATTATTTATATGGGGTCTGTTGTGAGGTGTTCACTGATCATCATAGTTTGCAGCATCTGTTTACTCAGAGAGATCTAAATTCCAGGCAGCGTAGATGGATGGAGCTCCTGAAAGATTATGATATTACCATCCTTTACCATCCGGGTAAGGCGAATGTGGTGGCAGATGCCTTGAGTCGCAAGGCGGTGAGTATGGGTAGCTTGGCGAGATTTGCGGTGTCTGAGCGTCCCTTAGCCATGGAGGTTCAAACTCTGGCTAACCTTCTTGTCCGATTGGATCTTTCACATTCGGATCGGGTATTTGCTTGTCTTGAGGTGAGATCGTCTCTCTTGGAAGAGATTAGGACTAGACAGTTTGAGGATCCTCAGTTGTATAAGATTCGTGACAAGGTGTTACGAGGCGAGGCCAAAGAGGATGTGCTCGATGGTGAGGGGGTTCTGAGGATGAAGGGACGGCTATGCGTTCTTCGGGTCGGTGATTTCATTCACGTGATACTGAAGGAGGCTCATAGCTCCCGCTATTCTATTCATCCAGGTGCTACCAAGATGTATCATGATTTGAGGTAACACTATTGGTGGGGTCGAATGAAGCGTGATGTTGCAGACTTTCTGGTTCGATGTGGAAATTGTCAACAAGTTAAGTATGAGCACTAGAGACCCGGGGGCGTGCTTCAGAGGATGCCCATTCCCTAGTGGAAGTGGGAGAGGATAGCCATGGACTTTGTTGTGGGTCTTCCGAAGACCTTAGGCAAGTTTGACTCCATATGGATCATTGTGGATAGGTTTACCAAGTCTGCACATTTCATCCCGGTTCAGGTTACTTATAATGCGGAGAGGTTAGCCAAGATCTACATTCGTGAGATAGTGCGGTTGCACGGGGTTCCTATTTCTATTATCTCTGATCGAGGCACTCAATTTACTTCCCATTTCTGGAAAACCTTGCAGGCATAATTGGGTACTCAGTTGGATCTTAGTACTGCATTTCATCCCCAGACTGACGGACAGTCCGAAAGGACTATCCAGGTGCTTGAGGACATGTTGAGAGCTTGCGTTATCGATTTCGGTGGTCATTGGGACCAATTTTTGCCTTTGGCTGAGTTTGCGTACAATAATAGTTACCATTCCAGTATCGATATGGCACTGTTTAAGGCCTTGTATGGAAGGAGGTGTCGTTCTCCTATCGGGTGGTTTGATGCTTTTGAGGTTCGACCATGGGGTACAGATCTATTGAGAGAATCATTGGATAAAGTGAAGCTTATTCAGGAAAAGCTTTGGGCAGCCCAAAGTAGACAAAAGATGTATGCGGATCGGAAGGTCCGAGATATGGCGTTTATGGTGGGGGAGCAAGTCTTGTTGAAGGTTTCACCCATGAAGGGTGTCATAAGATTTGGGAATAGGGGTAAGTTGAGTCGCAGGTATATCGGCCCATTTGAGATCCTTCGTCGTATTGGCGAGGTTGCATATGAGTTGGCCTTGCCACTAGGCCTGTCAGGTGTCCATCCAGTTTTTCATGTTTCACTGTTAATGAGACTGTATAGGAGTTTCTAACAACTCTCTGTGTTATGGAAACAATTTTCATATCATGACTAACTTTAGTTATACTACACAATTATCTTCTTTAAAAATCTTGAATCTGCAAAGTTCTTATTCATTATTGTGGTTACTGTAGCATATTGGGTTTATGAAATTAAATACTAGATGTATTGAATTGTAAGTACACCTTTGAATTCACGGTATTTGAGTTGTGGAAGTTATATTTTAATCCGAAGTTAAGATTTTGGGGTAATTAAGGGTTTCGATCCTAGTCTTAAGAGTTGAGAATTTATGACCCTTAAGTTATGAATGAAACTATTATTATAAAGAAACTTCCAGTTTTACCCTTGTGGGTCCGTGGTCACTTTTCGGGGTATATTTTTGAGTTTTGGATATAAGTATAGCAATATAGGTGTCCTTAGATTCGTATTCTATCGTAGATCGCATATTTGATAGATTTTGATCGTTCAGAGACTCTACGTAAAGGAAAGGCATTGGTTTGATTGTTCGTGGCACTCGCTCAGCATTGAGGTAGGTTACGGCTTACCTTTTTTGTTAGACTTCGATTAGCGAAACATATGTATAGTTAGATACTGTCAGAGAAAGCATGTACGCTTTCGGGTATGAAGTTGGGATGGACTAGGTTGGTATTGTTGACTGATTTGTTGGCTTGTAGCCTTATATGGTTGTGTTGTGACTTGATTGGAAGTGATGATAAGGAAGAGAGTACACGAGGCCCAAGGTCTTTACCGGGATCGTGAGAGTACACGAGGCCCGAGGTTCTTACCGGGATCGTGAGAGTAAACGATGCCCGAGGTCCTTACCGGGATCGTGAGAGTAAACGAGGCCCGAGGTCCTTACCGGGATCGTGAGAGTGGTACAAGGACTTGGGGAGTCCCCCATGGGTCATGGCTGTTGGGGACGATCTACACCGCCATAGCATGTGTGTACGGGCATTGCAGTGCATTGTTTTGTATTGCCTTGCGTTGCGTATTCATTCTTCATATCATTCTTTTATGCCTTGGCTTCTGTATATGTCTTTCTCTATTTAGACTGATATAGTGGATTGTGATTTCTACTTGTACTTGATTGCGAGCATGTCTATCTTTCAGTTTCTTCCTGTGTATATGTTAGCTAGTTGTTGTCGGCCTATGATACCTACCAGTACTTTTGTTTGTACTGACCCTACCTTGCTGCATTCTTTTTTAGTGCAGAGTATGAGATCGGTACCACTTCTGCACCTCGACATTGATCCCGAGGCTATCTGCGGAGTTTGCTAGGGTGAGCTTATTGGACGAGTCTGCCACCCCTAGGACTCCTTCTTTACTACTTGTCTTAATTTGATCCTTAGACAGTATTTCTAGTTTTGAGACTCATGTATTATTCAGACAAGTTGATCAGTGGCTCTTGTACTATTTTTGACCATTTTCCTTGGGTGGTATTTAGAATTGGGAATTCCGCACTTGGTATTTATAATATATGTTAGACTCTTCATTAATTTCGCTTTATTTAGTAATTATTGTTGTATAACTGATTAAGGGAAGGGTTCTCCTACCGAGGTGGGATATGGTAGCGGCATTTGGGTCATGACATTATTCTTATCCGGATATTATAAATCTGAAACTTAAATACCCTATATATAGAGGGGATATATTCAAAAAAATTCCAAAACAAAAAAATGACAAGATTTTGGCGGGAATAAACACTAAATAAACAGTTCTAGCAAATAATCATACATTGGAATTCGAAGGTCAACTGTATAGCACGGATCCTTTATACTGGGATGCCTAACACCTTCCCCAGGGGATCATTAGAACGCTTATCTGCAACTCTGAACTACGAAGGATTTTTCACAGTATTTGAATAAACCCTTCATCATTGGTTTTCCTAATTTCCTAAAAATTAGGTGGCGACTCTTTTAAAACAAAGTCCTAAATAGTACCAACAAGTTCTTAGTAGCTTTTCCGACAGCTAACCCCACCCGCAAAAATGCGAACCGTTATAGCAGACACTCGGTCTAAGAAATCCCTTGCTCAGAAGATCCTGAAGCTGCTCCTTAAACTCTGTCAACTCTGCTGATGCCATACGATATGGCGGAATAGAAATAGAGCGAGTCCTTAGCTCTAAGTCAATGCAAAAATCAATATGACGGTCGGATGGCATACCTGGCAAGTCCGTGTGTCCCGATCCAATTCGTAAATCGTGATGGCACCTACACTGTCCCCTCAGGTAGGCGAACCATTCCCCAATCATTTTAGTCATTTATAAGAATTTTGCGGAAATGAATAATAATTAAGCTAACAGGTTCAAAATATATAAATGATAAGTGCGAAAGCATTAATAATCCCAAAATCTTGTTTAGCTTAGTACAAGAGTCACTATTACAGAGATACAAGTCTGATAGAAAGTAAATACAAATCTCAAATATAAATACTGTCTCAGAAATGCAAAGAAGACAGTTAATTACAAGGAAGAGTCTCCGGGTTGGGGATCTAGTCCAAAAGCTCACCCTAGAATCTCTGTCATATAGACTCGGATCACCCTCGATGACTGGAACAGGAACTAGTAACAAACTCTACACTCAAAAGAAGAGTACAACAAGAGTAGCATCAGTACAAACAACACATATAGAGTAAGCATCATAGGCCGATCAAGATTAGTTCACTCATACAAGCATAAAATCAACAAGATAAGCAGATAGACACATAATGCTCAATCCAAGGTCACAAATTATCCCATAACTAAATCACGATCTAAGAGGAAGCTTCTAAAACCACAAGTTTGTCGAGTCTCCATAATCTCAATCGATAATCACAAATCCAAGTCCTGAAGCTGGGCAGAGTGACGACTTCGTAATCTGACCTAGTCCATAATCCGATCCATGCCAGCATAATGATTCTAACAAACCATGCCAAATCAAAATTAAAAGCTAGATGATGAAGCAAAATAAAATGTAATGATGTGCAATGCAACGTACTGGCCAAATACCTCAAACCTGTACACACATGCTAATGGTATTGTTTTCCTAATAGTCATGACCCATGGGGGACCTGCGAAGTCCATATACTCCTCGCTCTGAAACAGGCCTCAGATCACGAGTTCACAAATAGGCCACACCCTCACCACCGTCAAATGTGCCTTTTGTATATATCAAGATAGGCCATATCCTTACCCCTGTCAGATGTGCCTTTTAAATATATAATGTATGCAAGATGAGTATTCAAGATATGGTTCAAGTCTAGAACCCCAAGATTAAACATCAACTCAACAGTAGCATGATAAATCAATGAAATCAAATGCCAATGAAAATGCAAGTCACAATGCCATAAGCTATATCAAGACTTAGCTAAATCATCTCAACCATGGAATAAATCATGCAGCCCATCTCAATCGTCATAAAGAGTCTTTGAGACCCTTTACTTCCAATTATAGCATGTACACCTCACAACTAAGTCTTGTGTCACCAATTGCTCATCAGTACCAAGTCATAATTCGATATCAACATACATGTGAAATGAGAATGTATGCCATGCATGATGTTATCATAATTATACAACACGATTCATGCCAAATCTCATTACCCTTCCCTTCTCCAATGATAAATGACCTAACGAGAGAAAAATAAGTGCAACACGTATCACAACACAACAAATTAAGTAACATGCCTAATCAAAATAATACGGAAACAAGCCATAATCAACAACACGAGTATATATTAACTCCTTCCTCCTCATATCATAACAAATACACCTCCTATTCAATACATAAAGTAACGGTGACAAGCCCATATAATCAGAATTCATACTAACCTAGGTAATATCCAACCAAACATCTTGTCCGAAGACCTATTGATGCTTTCTCCCGTCAATTCTAAACAATATATACTTTTATCAAATCAAAGTCTAACTAAAGCAAGCCATAACCTACCCGGAATGCAGAACAGGAGTCACAAACTACTCCACATGAGCCTTCTATTTCCAAAAAGCCTAAAAACGATAGTAGTGTAGTAAATAACGACATACCATAATGCTAAGTAAGCCACAAACCATCTAAGCAAAAACAAAACTGTTGGGGAAGAACACCCAATTACTTCTACCCTTTTCAATAGGGTGAACCATCACTTAATGGTGAATTTGTCATAATCTCAATCCCAACAATCATACTATTCCAATTTGTGGGCTTTCTAATCAATTTAACCCCTTTCAAACAGATTTCAGGCCAAATTTATCATTTTTATTGGAACCCTAAGCCTCAATACACAATTCCCAACACAAAATTAATCAATTTCCCATCCTAGAAGGTGATTACGCACCCTCCTAGATGATTTGTTACATCTCAGAGATTTTAGATTTGTTGCATTCTGAGTAGACCAATGTGAGCTTAAGATGAACATGAAGTCCTCATGAGATAAAGGAGAGTATTTGATAACCTTATGTGCATACCATGATATTTTGAAGTCATACGAACCGGTGGAACTAAGTTCGTCAAAGAAAGTGAAACGCAAGTTATGTTGAGAAGGTTTCGTAACAATTGAACTAATAATTATTTAGTAATGTATTGAGGAGGAGCTATAGGGCTCCTTACATGGTTAATGAAGTGTTATGCAAGTTCCAATAAAGTTCCATAAGGATTGGAGGTTGAACGAATCGACGGGAATGAGCTTCAGAAAAATTTGAGTTGTACGACCACTTATACGACCCGTATAATGGACCGTATAACCCTTATAGAGAAGGGTAATTCCATGGGGGGGATTATACAATCCATTTATCTGGACCGTATAAGTTACACTGACCGTATAAATGGCCGTAGAATCGAGTCGGGCCAGTTTTTATTTTTTTTTATATATGGACGACCCTTGTTCATTTATTTCAGTTCCAAAATTTCCCCAAGTCTTGAAATCTCTAGACCTTCCTCCAAGCATATCCACACAAACCCAAGAGAGATCATAGATCAAATAGCAAGAATCAAGGGATCCAAGTGTTGGAAGGCTTCCTAGGGTTTGTAGAACTCAAGATTTTCTTTGGTGTTGAAGTTGGGGTTTCACTCAAGTGAATGATTTGATTTAAAGCTTGCTCTTGTGTGATTAAGGTGATTTTTTATACTTGTTTCCATGTTATTAAAAATGTCTAGTTGTTGAATAACTTGATTGAGGGAAAGAAAGCAAAAGAGGAAGTTCAAAGGTGGGTTGATGATGTTATGGGTAATAAATTGACTTGAGTTGTAATTGTTGGAGTACTTTGGGTATAATCTTGCTATGAATGGTAGTAATGATGATGAGGAAGTGTGGTATACGAGTGTATATAGAGTTGTATAGAAATTGTTGTTGTGTGTTGGTTATGAAAGGAGTTATGGGCATGTAATGAAGTCTCTTAATTACGAAATTGATGATAATTTCATTGCTGATTGGGGAAAGGTTGCCCAATTTTCGCTAGCTCATGAATTATTCTAGTTTGAACTTAAGAGTGTCTTTAAGACTTAACCTTAGTATGATCCTTTTAAATGTAGATCTTGTGAATGTGGAAGGAGAACGTTAAATGATTAAGGAGACGTTAAGGTATGTTAAGGCTATTCCTTTTTCATTTTGGCATGATCCTATGTTATGAGACAACAAGCGATTAAATGATCTTCTACGTTACTCTACTCTTAGAAGCACTAGGAGTATTTCAGTCTTTGATGTCCCTATACCCCGTATGATTATTCCTTCTGTTCATGGGTCTTGAGATTACTTATGTTGATGATGTTAGCTCAAAAGTTGTCCATCAGAGGTAATATGACCTTATGTCACTCCGAGAGTTCTATGCATACATTTAAGTTATGTATTGCATTCATATACATATGCATATTGACCCATGACCAGAAGGCGTTATATACGCGTATATTATATGTATATAGGGTATGGGAAAATGGATAGGCGTTATATACGCATTACCACCTGATCAGCTGGTGCACCTTGATGATGATATATGGATCGAGCCGTACGTTCCTCGGTATTATTATATGATATATGGATCGGGCCGTACGTTCCTCGGCACTATTATATCGGATATGGATCGGGCTGAACGTTCCTCAGCACTATGACCTGTATTTATATACATGAGCATAATTATCATTGAGAGCATGCAAATTATGCGTCCACAAAGGCTTTGTCAGTTATACAAATACTTGTTAATACAAATCTATGTAGACAATCAGTTTAGCTTTGAGTTCCACATTCCGTTCATGATTCTTATGCTTATACTTATGTTAATCTTATGCCTTACATACTCAATACATTGTCCGTACTGACTCTCCTATTACTTGGGGGACTGCGTTCATGCCAGCAGGTACAGGTAGACATACAGGTGGTCCCGCTTAGTAGGACCTTTACTCAGTAGTAGTTGGTGCGCTCCATTTGATCCGGAGTTGTAGTCTATTTTGGTATGCCATTCTTTTGGAGATGTATATGCATATGGGTAGGACGGGGCCCTGTCCCGTCCTTTCTACAGTTTTCTATTCTACTAGAGGTCTGTAGACAGGTGTATGTGTATGTCAAATGATGTAGCCTTGTCGGCTCCTATTCTTTTGTGTACAGTATATGTAGCGACCTAGTTAGCTTGCACTGTTCTTTCAGCTTGTATTTATGTAAATGTACAGAGTTCATTATGTCACCCCGTCATGAGGTAGTATGAGATTAGTTTAAGTCACTTATGGGCCCTTGATGTTCATTATGGTTCAGATATGAGTATCGGGGTGTTTGGTCACTAGAGGTCAGACACTCGTCACGACTCATCGGTTTGGGTCGTGACAGAAGTGGTATCAGAGTAGTTCCATCCTAGGATTGTCTACAGACCGTGTCTAGTAGAGTCTTGTTTTTGGGTGTGTTGTGCACTACACCTATAAACAAGAGGCTGCAGGACATTTAGGAAATTGTCATTCCTTCTCTCTTAGATCGTGCGATAGAGCCATGTGTTAAGAGTTCTTCGTCTAATGATTTGTTTTGATTTCAGCGATGCCTCGCAAAAAGCTACAACTGCCCAGAAGGGCAAGGGAGTGTCTGGTGAGGCTAGGGGTGGCAAATGGGTGGGTTTGGTTGGATGTTTTTTGGTTGAAAATGATTTGAATAAAAACGGGTTGGGTTTCAAACCGCCCATATTTCATATGGGTAAGTATGTGTTACGTGATAAATAGGTGGGTTAGTTATGGGTTAGCCCATATTATACAAGTGTAATATTATTTCAAGTGTAATGTCTACAATTGCTTTTTCTTTTGTCAAGTTAAATTAATCTTTTCATATATTCATAATCGATATTATGAAATAGAAATTTCAGGGGTGGGGTGGGGGGTATTTATTTTTTTTTCCATTTTTTATAAAAGTAAAATATATGAAATTGCATTTTTTTTGGGAGGGGGGTTTGTGGGGTGGGGTGGGGGGTATGAAATGTTTTCCATTCTTTTATAATTGTTTTATAAAAGTAAAATATATGAAATTGAAATTTACCCGGGGAGGCAGGGGGGAGATTTTTTTTTTTTACATTTTTTGTAAAAGTAAAATATATGAAATTGAAATTTTGGGGTGGGGTGGCGTGGGGGGTAACACATTTTTTTCCATTTTTTATAAAAGTAAAATATATGAAATTGAAATTTGAGGGCGAGGGAGGGGGTGGGGTGGGCAGTAAGAATTGTTTTTCATTGTTTATAAAAGATGAAATGTATGAGACAGAAAATGTGGTTGTTAGGGGGGGGGGGGGGGGGGAGGGCGTTGGTGGTGTTAGGGGTCGGAGTGGGAGGAAGAAAAAAAATTCTCATTTTTTAAATTTTTATAAAAGTAAAATAAATATATGAAATTAAAAAAAATATGCGAGGGGGAGGGGAGGGTTAAGAAAAAATTTCTCACTTTTTATAATTTTTTAAAGAGGTAAAATAAATTAATATAAAATATTTGAGGGGGGGAGGGGGGCATGGCGGGGTGGGTGGTGGGGTAAGGGTTTGGGTGGGAGGTAAGAAAGAAATTTCTCATTTTCAAAATGGAAAAGGGCCAAATATACCCCTGAACTATTGGAAAAGGGTTAAATATACCCCTCGTTATACTTTGGGGTCACATATACCTCTACCGTTATACTTTGGGCACAAATATACTCCTCATTTTAACGGAGGACACGTGTCATCATATTATTGGCCTATTTTAACTATTTTTAAATTAATTAAAAATTGGAGCAAGCTTACACTGCCGCCGCCACCTTCCACCGCTGGCGCAAGTCAAAGACATATTCACCACCAGCCCGCCACCCTCTTTGCAAGAAACTCCCCAAACAAACACTTCTTATGTTGATTAACAAGATTTCTTTGTCAACTCCAATACTGTACCCACAAATATAATGCACTCCTTAAATCTTTTTTATTCTGTAAACCCAAAAAGAGACAATAAATTTTAACTCATATTTTGTGTTGTGCAAATCAAGAAGTCAACTTGAATAGTAATCTTGAAAGAAAAATACAGTTTCTTGATTTTTATAGAATATATAAAAGTTTCCCTTTCAATGGCGGGAATAGCTATAGTGTTGGATCTACTTAGGAAAAACACAAGCTTTAGTGGTAAAACCCTCAATTCACATGGTGTTTTCTTAGCCAAACTAGCTGCTTCAACTGCTGCTGCTTCTGTTGATGCTACTTATCCTTTTGCTGCTAGGGCCTTTTTTGGCTATGCATATATTTGCTCTTTTGAGTCTTTAGAATATGCTTCTATGTTTATTTTCTGCCATGTTATAGAGTTCATGTTGTCACTGTGTTCATGTTATAGAGGGTGGCGGACTGGTGGTGAATATGTCTTTGACTTGAGCCGGCGACGGCGGCGGAAGGTGGCGGCGACGGTGGTGGCGGCAGCGTCATCTTGCTCCAAGTTTTAATTAATTTAAAAATAGTTAAAATAGGCCAATAATATGATGACACATGTCCTCCGTTAAAATGAAGGGTATATTTGTGCCCAAAGTATAACGGTAGGGGTATATTTGACCCCAAAGTATAACGAGGGGTATATTTAGCCATTTTTCAATAGTTCAGGGGTATATTTGGCCCTTTTCCGTTTTTAAAATGTGTTGTTATTGGGTGTAGTGTGTTCTTATATGGGTACCCATATTTGACCCATATTTGCCCATATTTTTATGAGTTAAAAAGAGCCCTTTAGCCCATATTCACCCACCTGAAATATGAGTGACCCAACTCACTAAAATGTGAGTTAAGTGGGCTAATTTTCTAATTATGGGCTCAAATTGCCACCCCTAGGTGAGGTCACTACCCGTACCTAGCGGACTACTAGGACTCGGGATGAGATTCAGAGTGACAGCTCATCTCAGACTTCACATACCCCGCCTCCAGCACCTGCCCCAGTTCCTCAGCCAGATGCACTAGGCCAGGATGTGCGGGATCCTAGAACGTTATAGACTAGATTAGTAGCCGCCCAAGCTCAGCGGCAGGAGGTTGGTGTTGATCAGGCAGATAGGGTTGGTAGTTCGAGGGTTAAGACTTTTCTCGGATTAGACCCTTCAAATTGTTTGGTGATAAAGCAAAATATGGACCCCTAGGACTTCATTGATGGTATGCAGAGGACCTTAAGCGTTATGCATGCGGATGAGGTCGAGTCTGTGGAGTTGGCTTTGTATAGGCTTCGTGATATTGCAGTACAGTAGTATTAGACTTGGGAGTTATCTAGGGGAGAGAATGCCCCTTCAGCTGTTTGGCGAGACTTTTTAGATTCTTTTATTCGCCATTATTTATCTCCAGAAGTCAGACGAGCCTAAGCAGATAGGTTTCTGCGTATCGAGCAGGGCAGTATGAGTGTCCAGGAGTATTATGTGTATTTTGATTCTATGGCTAGATATGCCCCAGCCATAGTGGCTGAGATAGAGGACAGAGTTTATCATTTTGTGGCGGGTTTAGGGATGCATTTGATAGATGCTTATACGATAGCTGCATTACAACCGGACATGGATATCTCCCGTGTACAGGCATATGCACAGAATTTAGAGGACCGCAAGAGTCAGCGGAGGACAGAGCGTGACCGTGACTAGGGCCATTGCAAGAGGGCCAGATCTCAGAATCATCGTTATGCAGTCTTTACTATCCGAATGCTCATAATCATAAGACAACCCTTTTTTATTTTAAAACATGATTACTTTTATATATATGAGCCTTTCGACTATCAAAATGACAATACATATACAATAGTAACATCATGAGACCATAATACCCACACATGCGTATCTACGAGCCTCTACAGGAGTGCTAGACATAGGGAAGGGACAGGACCCCGTCGTGCCCAAAATATACATATGTACACAAACGAATAATCAAAGGCACCTCCGGAACAATGGAGTGCTTTCAAGTCAGCTAACAGCTCTTACGAGTCTGGATCAAGCTCACCTCCCTGTCTACCTGTGGGCATGAACACAACGTCCAAAGAAAACGGACGTCAGTACGAACATTGTACTGAGTATGAGAGGCATAAGTAATAATAATACGTCAATGAGATAAAGGAAACATCAAATAAGGAGAAACTGTAACTGACTGTCAATTATAAAAGAAATAATGCATGTTGGCTTACTTCGTAGTCATCATCATATCATGTATGCATATATGTATAAGCGGTGCATCCAGGCCTCCTGCATCCGGGGTACCATCTCATGTCGCCCACTAGTGGTGTCTGCCCATGTCACCTAGACATGGTGTATATGCTGCTCGCCTTAGCGGTGTCTGCCCGGCCATATAGGCGCGGTGTAATATCATCAACATGTACTCATCATAATGCATGCATAGAAACTCATAGACACCTATACTTTATCGAGGTGACGTAAGGTCGTGAACCCCCGATTCCATTATGGAGCATTTATAAGCACTCTGCCTCACCTTGAAGGAAATAGTATATAAGGTGAGTGTATACAATAAACAACATCACTAACTTTGTAGGAACATAATATCATGAACTCTAAAATCTTTAGACTTAAGCTGATCATCATCATTATTGGGCTCATAATGTATCTCTTATCTCATATGGCTATTTATGAACATAGACTCTTAGCTTTTTGAGATGTAGAGGATTCATAGAGAAGAAGGAAAAATCATGTCATAGGATTCATGCCATAGAGAGAAAGGACTAGCCTCACATACCTTTTTCGTTTAACTAATCTATCGCTTGCTTGTTCTCCTTCAATGCCCACGTTGTTTACCTTCAAGAGAATTCACATTAACATTAGCTAATCGATTACTTAAACATGCTTACTATTTCTAGGGAAAATTGGGCAGCATTTCCTTTGTTTCTACTACTTTATCCCTATCATATATCAACTCCCAAACATCCATAACAACATTCACAATATAATAAGCAACAATCATCATTCATCTACATCATCCGCATTTCACAATTTCTCCATAATTGTGGTTATAGTTCACTATCGCGTTTTCTCACATGTAATACTTACCCCATGTTCTAAATGTCATTTATAGCGTACTTATTATCACAACATATCAATATTCATGATTCATATTAATCTACTATTCACAATTGCCACTAATCTCATCTTTTGTAATCCATTTTCCATCTTCTTCCATAATCCAAGTGTTTCAACTTTTCAATACTTTAACCAACATGGAATAATCATAAAAACTCACCTTTGAATGCGTAGGAACAGGTTTTGGTTGACAATGCTTCACTTGAAGAAAACCCTAGCTTTAGCTTCCAAGGGATTTCTAACTTCCATAACCCTAGCAAGCTTCCATATGCTTGATTTCGCTTGAATATTGGTGTTTGATCTTTGGTTTCCCTTGATTTTTATGTTGAAGATGTGTATGGAATATTCTAGAAGCTTGGAGAGAAGTGGGGAAGTGGAAAAGAATGAGAAAATCAAGTGGGAACATGCATTTATAGTTGCGACTTAATCAGTCCGTCGGGACTTATACGGACCACTTATACGGTCCGTATAAGTGTCCGTGGTTCACCACCATGGAAAAAATTGTTGTTGTTGGGTTATACGGACTATTATACGGTCCGTATAATGTGGTCGTGTAACTCACAGAAAATCCTCGTCGTTTCGTTTGACCTCCAATCCTCACACAACCTTCTTAACACTTGTTTAGTACTTCATCAATGATCTAAACATCCCTATAACTCTCCCTCAAGGCCTTACCAAACAATTCTTAACGCAATAATTTACGAAACCTTTCCTAAACCCCACTTATACTCCGCTTGCCCTTACTAATCCTTATTCTTGTCAATTCATATGACTTCAAAATCTTAACGTATGCATTCTAAGACCACTAAATATCCGTCGTATAGTCTTAAGAACTTCCTCTTATCCTTAAGCTCGCAGTGGTTCATTCACTACACGACGACATGAAATTTCCAAGGTGTAACATTCTTCCCCCCTTTTGTAACATTCGTCCTCGAATGTTAATCACTCGGGAATTCTACGAAATTTTTTGCCAGAGTTTCCCCTGTAATATGGCATTACCATCCTGTCACAACAACCCACAATAACATTGCCTCACAGGGCTATAATACAATATCAATATATTTATGGCCACACACGACCAAAAGCATGAAAGGAAAGCATACATACCTCATAATCTTGGTGTTTTATTATCACACCCTAATGCCCTAGGGTGTGATGGGCACCCGACCCCATATCCGGAGCCGAGCGAACCCGTAGATTCTTATTACGCACATAATTTCTTCGGACTCTGAAAATCAAATAAAAGTAAAATACATATTAAGCTTTCGAAATCTTTCCTTTATCGTTCTCAAAATTAAACAAAATCTGTAATTATATAAAATTTATTACATAACACAGAATGACATATCGGCTGATGGAGCCGCTTACAGACTGACAACCAATACCCACGACGCTATCTGCAAAGTCTCTAACATCAATCCAGAAATCAGAACATACATATACTCTGACTCGGCAACGCTCCAGAAATAAATGGAGCTCGTCAATCCTGCTGAAACATCTTCTGACAAACCTTCTATTCATCTGTAGGTACCTGCGTGGCATGAAACGCAGCCCTCGAAGAAAAGGGGTCAGTACGGAATATGTACTTAGTATGTAAGGCATAAGATACAGAAAACGGAACCATAATCGAAACAAACAGTACAAAAGGTACGTACATTACCCAGGACACCAAATACTTAATTTCCAAACGCGAATCATGTATCAGAAGAAGTACAGATCCAAAATACCAAAACACCAGAATATCAAGATGCTTGTTGTTTTTCCGGACACAAAACATGGATGCCAATGTCATACGTAATGTAATAATGTCGCGGAACGTACGGCCCGATCCATACATATATATACATATATACCGCTGCGGAACGTGCAGCCCGATCCATATAACATATCACATGTGTAAATAACGTTTCCCGGCCCTCGAGTGAGGGACTCGGTGAATAAAATCATGCATGTCACATCAAATATCATGTATGCATGTAACGCGTACCGACCCGCCAGTGAGGGACTCGGTGGATAACGTGTCCCGGCCCTTTAATAAGGGACTCGGTAGAGGGGATCCGGTCCGGATCTGGCGCCATCATCATATAACGTGTCCCGGCCCTTTACTGGTGGGTCTCGGTGAACAATGCAATGGAATACGCACGAGAACATATCCTGGCCCGGGACTCAGTGAATAGACATACAGAGACTTGCACGAACAGAGTAGTGCGAAACCACATACACACATATCAAGACTCGATATATACACACACATACCGACCTTTGAAGGATCATAAACATATTTCAAGTTAATCGGAGTTAGTATGTGAAAGTTACGGACATTTTTACCATAGAGCTTTTACGAACGTTTCAAGCAAATCCAATATCCTTTACAAACGTTGGGGACATTAAAAACTTACAGAACTCTTTCAGAACAAACTCTTTATTCTCATCTCATTATTCGATCATATAATAAGCTTGATCATATCAGACATACTTATATCAGAAGTGAATCAGAATCATAGGCAACCTCGGGAACATATCGAACAGAGTCTCGGAATCACGGATACATATCATACCATATGAAGTAACTTATTCATTTAGTGATCATACAATAGACTCAACCATACGAAACATACTCATGACAAAAGAGAATAGACATCATAACCAAACTCGGAATCAAAGAGTAGAATTACCCCGAGATGCGTGTCATGTCATGCCTTACTTAGCTCTAGGACATGCCAAAAGAAAGAAAGGGTAAGCCTTACATACCTGTGCCACGCCTTATTAGCTACGCTTATTTATCCAAACTTGTTAGTCTACATTCAAGAAAGTTGACATGATCATTAGATTCATCGACATATACTAGTCTTATTATTTCAAATGAATTCATTTATATTCTGCCGAAATTTCGGCAGCATTTCCCCTGTAAATACACCATCCCCGAGAATCTAACTCGGTCAATTTCACAACAACAAATCCGAGAATGGAACTCGGCCACATTATCAACAATAATACCAACAATTATATTCAATCCAACCGCATACGATCAAGCCAATATGGTTGCTCACATATTCAAGTATTAATCCAAAACCATTCGAACGATACTCACGAATACTTCAAGCAACTCACACAATATTTTAAACGGCCTAGCCAACTTACAACATAGTCCGAAATCTTCCAACTTCAACAAGGACAACAACAACACATTTTCCTTATTATAGATTCATAAACTATATCAAAATTCACATGTTACAATACCGTCCATACAATTATAAGAATTCATGCTAGTGTCGCATTAACCTCTTCAACAATCCTACAACGATTACAACTTCATTTCAAGCCATCAAACTTTCATTCTCATCGTAGAATCCACATCAACAATAACTAGAATACCAAATGAAATCAATTTACCATAACTTACCAAAACAACCCCTTATTCGGCCACAACAACAACATACATATTTTCATGAATTTTCATCTATTTCTATACATTACAACAACAATCTAAATACTAAGTAAAATTAATCCATTCTTTCTACACCACACCACTTCCATTCGGCCAACACATATACACACATATTTCATGAATTTAATCCTTTTCTACACACTTCAACATACATAAATCATCCATAACATATAAAAGGAAATTAATTCTTACCTTTTTCCTTCAACTTCTTCACTTGACCATGGTTATGAACTTGCAAGAATAGATGTTTTTCTTGCTCCAATAGGTACTCCACTTTGCTAGGGACCTTCCAATTAGTAGGAAAATAATTTTTGAACAAATTTTTCTCAAGGTTCTTGTTGGGGTGCACATGGCCGAATGGCCTTCAACTTGGGGCTTCTCCAAGTTTCTTGATTTCTCTTAAGGAAAGAAGATGAGAAATATGTCTTATTTATCCTTCTTTTTCCATCATTTATCCTTATTTATTTTTAAGTCCCTCAAATAAAAGTTATGGACTCATGAGTCTTCTCCCCTTTTCTAGAATTTTCTGAAAATAACCAATACATCCACTTGTCTTGTTGTATAAACTTTGGTCCCTTAAGTAAGAACATGGACACATGGCTATGGGCGGGGCCCACTTTTTATGTCACATGGCCAAAGTGACATTTCAAGAATTTTCTTGAACACTCTGTGAAATTCCCATTTTACCCCTAGCCTTTCCACAATATTACCATAAACTCTTTTGTGAATTTCCATTTTTACCCTTAACCTTTCTCAATATTTCCATCCCAATAATACTCATAATAACTTGTATTTTAGAATAACTTTGGAAAATGGTCTTGCCCTTAACTTCTCGCAATTATCTCGAATTATCCGAATGTACAAAATGCAGGATATAACATTTATCTTGGATCTCTTCTGGGGGTTGGAATAAGTGCGGGTATGTGGATTTCATTTTCTCTTCCGCCTCCCAAGTCATTTCTTCTCGGTTGTTATTTCGCCACAAGACTTTGACTGAAGCTACTTCCTTATTTCGAAGTCTTTGTACTTGCCTGTCTAATATGGCCATGGGCACTTCTTCATATGCTAGCTTTTATTTCACTTGAACATCATCTATTGGGACAATCATCGTAGGATCTCCCACACACTTGCGGAGCATTGAGACATGAAAAGCTGGTTGGACTGATTGAAGCTCTGAGGGCAAGTCCAATTCGTAAGCTACATGACCCACCTTGCGGATAATTTTATAGGGTCCAATGTATCGAGGACTTAATTTCCCTTTCTTGCCAAATCTCGTCACACCTTTCATTGGCGACACCTTTAAGAATACCCAATCATCAACCTGAAATTCTTTGTCTCGCCGGCGGTTATGCGCATAAGATTTTTGGCGACTTTAGGCTGTCAGTAATCGGTCTTGGATCACCTTGACTTTTTCTACTGCTTGCTGAATCAGCTCAGGGCCTATTAGTCGTACTTCTCCTATTTCAAACCATCCAATCGGGGATCTACACTTCCTTCTATATAGAGCTTCATACGGAGCCATTTGGATACTGGAATGGTACCTATTGTTGTATGCACACTCGATTAGAGGTAAGGGGTCATCCCAACTACCACCGAAATCTAGAACACATGCCCTTAGCATATCCTCCAAGGGCTGAATAGTACGTTCGGCTTGTCCATCGGTCTGCTGATGAAATGCCGTGCTAAGCTTTACTTGAGTACCTAGACCTTCTTGGAAGGATTTCCAGAACTTGGCTGTAAATTGCGCTCCTCTATCTGTGATAATGGATATCGGTATACCATGGAGTCGCACAATTTCTTTGAGATACAACCTTGCATAATCTTCTGCTGAGTATGTGGTTCTGACTGGAAGAAAATGAGTTGCTTTCGTCAATCTGTCCACAATCACCTATATAGAATCATGCTTGCCTTGGGAGCGAGGTAACCCCACAATAAAATCCATGTTGATCACTTCCCATTTTCAAGTAGGGATTTCCATTGCTTGCAATAACCCTCCTGGCTTTTGATGTTCGATTTTCACTTGCTGACAATTTGGACATTGAGCTACAAAGTCGGCTATGTCTCTCTTCATGCCATCCCACCAATATATCAATTTAAGATCATGATACATCTTCATTGTACCTGGATGAATGGAATACTGAGAATAATGAGCTTCCTCTAGAATTCGACGGTGTAATTCTACAACGTTCGGAACACATAGCCTGCCTCGGTATCTAAGAATCCCGTCCATCGAAATTTCAAATGGAGACTCTTTTTTTTCATGAGATGTGTCTCTGTAATGGCACAAATGAGGATCTTCATACTGACGCTCTTTCACTTTCATACTCCGGGACGAAACTGTGGGATCATTAATACCGATTCCTACATTCCCTGAATCCATTAAACGTACTCCAAGATTAGCTAGTTGGTGGAGCTCATGAATCATTTCTTTCTTTCCCGGAGGAACTTCACATAGGCTGCCCATTGATTGACGGCTAAGCGCATCAGCTACTACATTTGCCTTTCCGGGGTGGTATACAATACTCACATCATAATCTTTCAATAATTCTAACCACCGCCTCTGCCGCAGATTCAACTCCTTCTGTTTGAAAATGTATTGAAGACTCTTGTGATCTGTATAGATATCAACATGCACACCATACAAATAATGTCTCCACATTTTAATGCATTAATGACTGCAGCCAATTCGAGATCATGAGTTGGGTAGTTCTTTTCATGTTTCCGCAGCTGTCTCGAAGCATAAGCAATGACTTTACCGTGCTGCATTAACACGCATCCTAACCCAACACCGGAAGCATCACAGTATACGACATAACTATCTGGCCCTTCTAGAAGTGTTAAGACTGGAGCTGAGGTTAATTTGTCCTTCAATTCTTGGAAGCTGCATTCACAAGCATCATTCCACTGAAATTTAACTAACTTCTGGGTTAGCTTCGTCAATGGGGAAAAAATAGACGAAAATCCTTCTACGAACCTTCTATAGTATCCTGCCAATCCCAGAAAACTATGAACTTTTGTAGACGTCGTAGGCCTTGGCCAAGTCTTCACAACTTCGATTTTCTGAGCATCAACTCGAATGCCATCATCTGAAATAACATGGCCCAGAAATGTCACAGAATTCAGCCAAAACTCGTACTTTGAAAATTTTGCATATAATTCTCGGCTTCGAAGAATTCCAAGGACAATACATAAATAATCGGCATGTTCTGATTCTGTGCGAGATTATACCAGAATATCATCAATGAATACTATCACGAATAAATCCAAAAAGGGCCTGAATACATTATTCATCAAATTCATAAACACTGCCGAAGCATTGGTCAACCCAAACGACATCACCCGGAATTCATAATGGCCATATCTCGTTCTGAAAGATGTTTTGGGAATATCTTCTTCTCTAACTCTCACTTGATGATAACCCGACCTCAAGTCTATTTGAGAGAACTACTTGGCACCCTGTAGTTGATCAAACAAATCATCAATCCTTGGGAGAGGATATTTGTGCTTTATTGTCACCTTATTCAACTGCCTATAATCGATACACATTTGTAGGGAACCATCTTTCTTTTTCACGAACAAGACTGGTGCTCCCCACAGCGATGAACTGGGTCTAATAAATCCCTTCTCAAGCAAATCTTTCAACTGTGCCTTTAGCTCTTTTAATTCTGCCGGAGCCATTCAATAAGGAGGAATAGAAATAGGCTTGGTGTCCGGCAACACATCAATGGAGAAATCAATCTCTCTTTCTGGAGGAAGGCCTGGAAGTTCATCTGGAAATACATCCGGAAATTCATTCACTACCGGAACGGATCGGAAAATTGGCGACTCTGCTTTGGTATCATGAACTCGGACTAGGTGATAAATATAGCCTTTAGCTATCATCGTTCTTTCTTTAAGTGTCACGACCCAGCTAGGGGCCGCGACCGGTACCCGGGGCTAGCCGCCGAGCACCATTCGTTCTGTTACTCATCTTACTCACTTAATGCCCTTTTTATCATATTTCCTAAGAAAACATGAATACCTTTATATATGTATACCTTTAGGATATCAAAATAATAAATGTACATATATCTGTATCAGCGCCTCGTGAGACCATCTAATCCACACTACGCATCTACGAGCCTCTACTGACATACTGTACATATGGACGGAGCAAGACTCCGTCATGCCCCAAAATATACATATATATACCAAAAGAATAATCATAAGCACCTCCGGACAATGCAGTGCTCTCAATCAGCTGACAGCTACTAAGAATCTGGATCAAGCTCACCTCCCTGTCTACCTGTGGGCATGAACACAGTGTCCAAAGAAAACGGACGTCACTACGAATGTTGTACTGAGTTTGAGAGGCATAAACAATAACAATACATCAAGAAAATAAGGGAGGTATCAAATATGGAGCAAACTGTAACTGACTGCGAGTCATATAAGAAGTAATGTATGTTGACTTACTTTTATGCTTATCATCATCTCATGTATGCATAACATGTACATGTATAAATAACCTGCCCGACCATATAGGTGCGGTGTGATAATCAATAACATTAGCCCGCGTCCAGGCCTCCCGCGTCCGGGGTATCATCTCATGCCGCCCACTAGTGGTGTCTGCCCATGCCAATTGGCCATGGTGTATAAGCTGCCCGCCTTAGCGGTGACTGCCTGGCCAACTAGGCGCGGTGTAATATCATCATAACATGCTCATCGTAATATGCTCATCATAGTATGCTCATCATAATATGCATAAAGATTCTAGAACAACTACACTTTATCTAGGTGACGTAAGGTCGTGAACCCTCGATCCCATTATGAACATTTATAAACATTCTGCCTCACCTTGAAGGGACTAGTGTATGAGGTGAGTGTAAGCAAGGAATGACATCATATCACTACTGAACTCATGACATTGCTCTTATCTCGTATAACTATTTATGATCTTGGACTCTTAGCTTTTAGGAACATAGGAGAGTCGTGGAGAGGAAAGAAGAATCATGTCATAGGATTCATGCCATAGAAGAAAGGACTAGCCTCACATACCTTTGTCGCTTAGTTAAGCTATCGTTCACCTGTTCTCCTTCAATATCACGTTGCTTCCTTCACGAGAGAATGCGTATTATAGTTAGTCAATCGACCATAAGAACGCATCGTTATTTCTAGAGAAAATTGGGCAGCATTTCCTTTGTTTCTACTACTTTTCCCATGTTCTATTTCAACTCCCAAACATTTACAACAACACTCACAATATTGCAATCAACAATCATCATTTATATACTTTAAGCAAAATCCACCATTTCTCTCCAATTTCTTCACATTTATGGTTATAGCTCGTTATCGCGTTTTCTCATATATAATACTTATTTCATGGTCTAAACACCATTTACAACGTATTCATAATCATATCATATCAACATTCATGACTCCATTCAACTACCATTCAATTGTGACACTATTCACCCATTCAAGACCCAATTTCTATGTCTTTCTACAATTCAAGCATCTTAGCTTTCCCATACCTTAGACAACATGATAAAGTCATGAAAATTACCTTAGATGATGGTGGAAAAAGTCTAGAGTGGAATCCTTCCTTTTGCACCAAAGCCCTACTTCACCTCTTTTGGGATTTGTTGGTTTGGATGAACTTCACTTGAGTTTCATACGCCTTGTTTCATGGATTTAATGTTGTTGATCATTGATTTCCTTGGTATTCTTATGGTTGAAGTGTTTGGAGGGTTCTAGAGCTTTCTTGAGTTGTGGAGGTGAGGAAATGAAATGGATGAAATGAAAAATGGTCCCTCACACTTAAACTTAAATCTGGCCCGACCGTATTATACGGACCAACATACGGTCCGTACTATTTATACGACCGTATGTGTGGCCGTATGTTTGGTCCAGAATGTTGTCTTCATCTTGGCCAATTATACGGTCCAACATACGGCCAGTATAATTTATATGGACCGTATGTTTGGCCGTATAATGCCAACTGAAGCGATTTTCGTTTTCGTCGACTCGTTTGATCTCCGATCCTTATGAAACCTTCTTAGCAATTGTTTAACACCTCAATACCAATCCAAGGGACGTTATTACTTGTCTCTAAGACAACATTATGCCATCACAGAATCGTTGCTTGTTATTCTTATCCGATACACACTATGTGACTCGCTTTCCTTAACAACTTCCTTTCCTTACCTCGCATGCTTTTGAGTTCTCATTTTAGGGTCATAAAATACTATTTATTACTCATCAAAATACCGTATACGTAATGACCTTCGTTTTCCTATTCACAGTACATGTACGGGGAATTTTCCAAGGTGTAACATTAAGGTAGGAAATAAACCTACCTCTTGGAGATGCTGTATTACCCTTCCATTCAAGCACAGGCTCTCTCGGAAATTAGAATCGAACTATTTTCATCCGACAATCAACATTAGCATTACATGAGGCCAACCAATCCATACCCATAATCACATCGAAATCTAACATTTCCAGCTCAACTAGATCAGCTTTAGTCCGGCGGTCGCATATCACAATTACACAATTTTTATACACTTGTCTGGCTATCACGGGATCACTAACCGAAGTAGATACCTCAAAAGGTTTAATTGGCTCAGGTTTCACCCCAATACAACCAGCAACATACGGAGTAATATAAGATAAGGTAGAACCCGGATCTATCAATTCATATACATCGTGGGAGAATATGGGTAATGTACCTGTAACCACATCCGGGGAGGACTCAAGATCCTGTCATCTGGATAGAGCATACACACGGGGCTGAGTGGCACCTGAAGTAGATGCTCCCCCTCTACCTCTACCTCGACCTGCTGACATCTGGGGAGTCTGCCCTACCGGGCGCACTGAAGATGAACCAACCACTGATCCTGTGGGCTGAACCCCAACTCTACCACTCATCGACGGGAAATCTCACATCATATGTCCAACCTGGACGCAGGCATAACAAGCATCTGAACCTTGGCGACACGGTCCGAATGTAGTCTACCGCACTGGCTGCATCGCGGTACTGGGGGTCTCCTCTGACTATAATATCCCCTAAACTGAGAATCTGAGGCCCTCGAACTCTGACCCTGTCCTGAACGAAAGGAGCGATCAAATATCCTACCTGCAAATCGTGGAGGCGCACTAGTCACTGACTGGCCTGAGTGTCTGGAATGTGTCTGCCTTGATCCCCTTCTATAATCACTTCCTGCCCCCATAGATCTGGCCCTCTTGCTTTGCCTTCTATCGATATCACGATCACCCCTTTGCGGAGGTTGTTGTCCTTCTAAATTCTGGGCATGGGCTTGTATTCGGGAAATATCCATCCCATCTTGCAACGAAGCCGTCAAACAATCCTTAAATAAATGTGGCCCTAAGCCACTCATAAACCTGTGTACCCTATCTCCCATATCGGCCACCATAGCCAGGGCATATCTAGCCAATGAATTAAACTGAAGGCTATATTCCCGGGCACTTATATTTCCTTGCTTTAGATTTAAGAACCTATCCGCTCTAGCTCGGCGGACCTCAGGCGGCAAATAGTGGCGGATGACAGCATCTACAAATTCTTGCCATACGGGAGGAGGCTCATTTTCTTTTCTTGATGCTAGCCAATTATTGTACCACAATATCACCACATCTCGGAGTCTATAAGATTCCAACTCCACAGATTCAGTTTTGGAGGCATGAATAATCCTCAATGTTCTCTGCATCTGATAAATAAAACCTTACGGGTCTTCATCCGGCTTTGACCCAAAAAATTCCGGAGGATTCAAACTCATGAAGTCATGGGCTCTGGTACTAGATGCCCTATCACTCGGACCCGCATTCTGCCGCTGTGCCTGGGCGGCAACTAACTGTGTCAATAGATGGATGGCCTCGGTCACTTGTTGACCCGAAGCAACCGGCGGAGGAACTGGAGCTGAAGCTCCTCCTTGTTCTTCTACATTGGGCGGGGTGGAGGAAGTATTAGATGGGGCCTCATTATATGACTCGCCCTCTTCTACATTCATTGGCGGCTCTGTTTCTATCCGCCTTTTCATCGTAGTCTTTCCCTTCTGGGCGGCTGTAGCTTTTCCCTTTGGCGGCATTTCTGAAATCATAGGACACTATTAGGGAGGAGAAAATCTCATAACACCGCTCTATCGCACGATCTCTTAGGATGAAAGATGGTCATTTTTCCTAAATGCCCTGTAGCCTCTTGCTTATTAGTATGGCGCGCAACACACCATAAACAAGACTCTACTAGACACGACTCGCAGACACTTCCTAGGACTGAACTGCTCTGATGCCACTTTTGCCATGACCCGACTAAGGGCCGTGACGGGTACCCGGGGCTAACCACCGAGCACCACTCATTCTGTTACTCATCATCATCGTTATGCACTCTTTACTATCCGAATGCTCATAATCATAAGACAACCTTTTTTAATTTTAAAACATAATTACTTTTATATACATGAGCCTTTCGGCTATCAAAATGATAATACATATACAATAGTAACATGGTGAGACCATACTACCCACACATGCGTATCTACGAGCCTATACTAAAGTGCTAGACATAGGGACGGGACAGGACCCCGTCGTGCCCAAAATATACATATGTACACAAAAGAATAATCAAAGGCACCTCCGGAACAATGGAGTGCTCTCAAGTCAGCTAACAGCTCCTACGAGTCTAGATCAAGCTCACCTCCCAGTCTACCAGTGGGTATAAACACAGCGTCCAAAGAAAACGGACGTCAGTACGAACATTGTACTGAGTATGAGAGGCATAAGTAATAATAATACGTCAATGAGATAAAGGAAGCATCAAATAAGGAGCAACTGTAAATGACTGTCAATTATAAAAGAAATAATGCATGCTGGCTTACTTTGTAATCATCATCATATCATGTATGCATATATGTATAAGCTGCCCGACCATATAGGTATAGTGTGATAATCATTAGCCTTTGTCCCGGCATCCCGCGTCCGGGTACCATCTCATGCCGCCCACTAGTGGTGTCTGCCCATGTCACCTAGACGTGGTGTATACGCTGCCCGCCTTAGCGGTGTCTGCCCGGACATATAGGCGCGGTGTAATATCATCAACATGTACTCATCATAATGCATGCATAGAAACTCATAGACAGCTATACTTTATCGAGGTGACGTAAGGTCGTGAACCCCCGCTTCTATTATGGAGCATGTATAAGCACTCTGCCTCACCTTGAAGGAAATAGAATATAAGGTGAGTGTATACAATAAACAACATCACTAACTTTGTAGGAACATCATATCATTAACTCTAGAATATTTAGACTTAAGATGATCATCATCATTATTGGGCTCATAATGTATCTCTTATCTCATATGGCTATTTATGAACATAGACTCTTAGCTTTTCGGGATGTAGAGGATTCATGGAGAAGAAGGAAAAATCATGCCATAGGATTCATGCCATATAAAGAAAGGACTAGCCTCACATACCTTTTTCGTTTAACTAATCTATCGCTTGCTTGTTCTCCTTCAATGCCCACGTTGTTTACCTTTAAGAGAATTCGCATTAACATTAGCTAATCGATTACTTAAACATGCTTACTATTTCTAGGGAAAATTGGGCAGCATTTCCTTTGTTTCTACTACTTTCTCCCTATCATATATCAACTCCCAAACATCCATAACAACATTCACAATATCATAGGCAACAATCATCGTTCATCCACATCATCCGCATTTCACAATTTTCTCTTCAATTTCTCCATAATTGTGGTTATAGTTCACTATCGCGTTTTCTCACATGTAATACTTACCCCATGTTCTAAATGTTATTTATAGCGTACTTATTATCACAACATATCAATATTCATGATTCATATTAATCTACTATTCACAATTGCCACTAATCTCATCTTTTGTAATCCATTTTCCATCTTCTTCCATAATCCAAGTGTTTCAACTTTTCAATACTTTAACCAACATGGTATAATCATAAAACTCACCTTTGAATGCGTAGGAACATGTTTTGGTTGACAATGCTTCACTTGAAGAAAACCCTAGCTTTAGCTTCCAAGGGATTTCTAACTTCCATAACCCTAGCAAGCTTCCATATGCTTGATTTCGCTTGAATATTGGTGTTTGATCTTTGGTTTCCCTTGATTTTTATGTTGAAGATGTGTATGGAATATTCTAGAAGCTTGGAGAGAAGTGGAGAAGTGGAAAAGATTGAGAAAATAAAGTGGGAACATGTATTTATAGTTGCGACTTAATCAGTCCATCGGGACTTATACCGACTACTTATGCGGTCCGTATAAGTGTCCGTGGTTCACCACCATGGAAAATATTGTTGCTGTTGGGTTATACGGACTATTATACGGTCCGTATAAAATTCCACGGTCCGTATAATGTGGTTGTTACACCTCGGAAAATTTTCCGTTGGTACGCAAGTGAATGAACTAGTGAGGAGTACGAGTATACGATATTTCCATGAGTATGAAATGACATGGATGACCCTAAGTAAGATTCCAAAGGCGATTGCATTAAGAGATAGGTTATGCTCTATGATGACTAACTATAGATTCTACAAATGTGGAAAGTTGCAGATTTGCACTTTGGCCAGTTGAACGTAAAATGAAATACGAACCGTAAAGTAGTATACGGCCTGTAAACTGCCATGTCGTATTTTGACTTCCAAAACTTCAACTTTCTGTCAAATGTCCAAATGGTTAAATACGACTTGGAATATGGACTGTAAATTGGAATACGGCCCGTAAACTGCGATCGTAAATCACCATGATCCCCAGCATACTTTCTGGTTCTGTGATGCTTAAATACGCCCACAGAATATGGACCGTAAACTGGAATACGGCCCGTAAACTGGGTTTACGACCACTGTGCACTTTCGACGACTGTTCATTTCAGATCAGATTTTGGGTTATTAAAAAGGGGACCAAGCTTATTATTTCATTTCCACATTTCACACCTTCTCTCTAAAACATCTCTCTACATTTATTCCAAAAGGATTCAAGGATTATTAGTGATCAACAACATAAACCAAGTGAATCAAGTGTAAGAAAACCATCAAAGATCATTCAAAGTCAAGAAATCTCATGGAGGTAAACTAGGGTTTTTGCTCAAGTGGAGTATTATCAACCAAGGCTTGTTCCTACAACATCTAAGGTAAGATTTATGATATTGTTGTTTAAGGTATTTAAGAGTTGAAATACTTGGATTGTAGAAAGGTATGGCAAAATGGGTCATGAATGTGGAATAGTGCCATTTTGAGAAATAGTTTGAATTGAGTTATGAGTCTTGATGTATTGTGAGGTAAATGTGTTATAAATGATGTTGAGAACATGAGATGAGCAATGTACGTGAATGGACATAGTCGTGTGATGTGACCATGGATATGGGGGATTGAAGGTAAATTAAGAAATATGGATAATGTGGATGAATAATGACTATTGCTATGGTATTGTGAATGTATTATTGACGTTTGGGAGTTGATATACGTTATGGAGGAATGTCGTATAAATAAAGGAGATGCTGTCCGATTTTCTCTAGTTTTAGTCATATATGCTAGCTATCGATTCTAATGATAGTATGACTTTAATGGAGGTAGAAACGCTAGCATTGGAGGAGAACGCGCAAGTGTAAAATAGTTGAACGGAAAAGGTATGTAAGGCTAACCCTTCTTTCCTAAGGCATGGTTCTTTGGCCAAATATCTAAATCTTCTATGAGACTATGATATCCTCAAATGATTTGATCTTCCGAGCTAGTAAGCTCACGATTCGTGATACGCCACGATTGTACTAAATCCCTCGTATGACGAGTAAGCCTATAGGGATAAATGTGATGAATGACGATAATAGTAATAATGATGTTGATGACGATTATGATAATGATGCAAACAGTAAAGATGCTTATGAGCTATTTTGTATATGTGTCTATGTATGACTATTATGGAACCCCGAGCTTATGAGGCCGGGTAAGATATGTAAATAAGTATGTATATGATTACGTAACGCGCACACACCTCTGCAGATGGTACGGATAACCCTGATGCCTTGGTAGGGCCAGGTAGATGTAACCCTGAAGCCTTGGTAGGGCCAGGTATGTGTAACCTTGAGCCTTGGTTGGCCAAGTATGTATGAAACACCGATCCTCCATGGTCGGGTATGCTATGTAAATACTATGTATATGATATGATGATGCATATGATATGATGATGTATATGATATGGAAATGAGTATGAATATGAATATGGTACGATATGAATGTGAATAAGGATATGTATACGAATACGAGTACTAATATGGAACAGATACGATTATGGATACGGATATTGATGTATGAGCACAAATACGCATTTGAATGGAAAGTTCCTATGAAAGGCAAGTAAGTGCCCATGACGATGATATTACCATCTCCCATCTTGTGCTATTTTTCATGATGTTCATTATGCTTCTTTATTGATATTGATCATGCTTTACATACTCGGTACATTCTTCGTACTGACGTCCTTTTGTTTGTGGACGCTGCGTCATGCCCGCAGGTGCACAGGGAGACAGGCTTGATCCATAACTACATTCTCAGAGACTACATAGCAGAGCTCCACTTCATTCGGAGCTATAGCTTTTGGGTACTTATTCTTTTGTGTACATAGTTATGGGCATAGCGGGGTCCTGTTCCGCTTATGTGATATGTTATACTCTTCTTAGAGGCTCGTAGGCATGTGAATATGGTTAGATGTGTCTGGCCTTGCCGACCTATATTTTGTATATTATTTTGATAGCCTTGACGGCTCATGTACATTGACGTGGTATAGATGCCAACCATGATATGAAAGCATTGTCGTCCAATGGGACTAGCATGAATGGTGATTAGAAATGTATGTTTAATTATGTGGCTCACCTAAATGTAAGTGAAGTGTAAGCCAAGGGGTGCTCGGGGTGGGATAGCACCGGACGCTCGTCGCGGCCCTGTAGACGGGTCGTGACAGTGGTCGTGTAACTCACAGAAAATCCTCGTCATTTCGTTTGACCTCCAATCCTTACACAACCTTCTTAACACTTGTTTAGTACTTCATCAATGGTCTAAAAATTCCTATAACTCGCCCTCAAGGCCTTACCAAACAATTCTTAACGCAATAATTTACGAAACCTTTCCTAAACCCCACTTATACTCCACTTGCCATTACTAATCCTTATTCTTGTCAATTCATATTACTTCAAAATCTTAACGTATGCATTCTAAGACTACTAAATATCCGTCGTATAGTTTTAAGAACTTCCTGTTATCCTTAAGCTCGCAGTGGTTCATTCACTACATGACGACATGAAATTTCCAAGGTGTAACACTTAGAGTTGGTTCAATATAAGCACAAATTATTTTTCTGGTCAGATGGAGTCATGACTTGGACTCGAGGTGTATGACTATGTGATTTTTAGAAATTGCTTTGGAAGGTGAGAGAGGAAGATAAATGAGATTGAGGTACTTTGCGAGTGCAGTTTGACAATGGGTTACGACTTCAGATAGAGGATTGTGGCTACTACGATGATAATTATGAGATTAACATATTGCGTTTAGGGTTTTGGGTATAATCAAATCGGGTCTCTCGAGTGGAAATGGTCAAATGTAAAAGTATTAGACTTTTGAGCTAAGCTAGGAAGGTTTGACAGATTAAGTGAGCAAGAGCATTTCTATGGACTTCGTGGTAAGATTTTCGTGGTATGTGGGAAAATTTTGATGTCACCTGGATCGTGGTGGACCATTAGACTAAGTTGGCTCATCTCAAACCGATTCAGACTACTTGCGATTTAGAGAAATTGGCTAGAATTTACATCGGAGAGTTGGTTCGTTTGCATGGGGTGCACATTCCTATCACTGCAGACTTATTCCTCATTTATGGCGTCCTATACGGAAAGAGTTGGGATATTGGGTGGAGCTTGGTACTGCCTTCCACCCACAGTTTCATGATCCGGCCGAGTGGGCTATTCAGGCCCTTGACGTTATGTTACAAACCTGCATGACTAATTTTGGGTGGTGATTGGGATCAGTTTTTGCCTTCTGCATGGTTTGCTTACAACGACTATCATCATCCGAGGCTCTGTAGGGTAGGAGATATCGATCTTTGATTGGTTGGCTCAATGCATTTGAGGTTAGTCCTCGTGGTATAGACTTGTTACGAGATTTTTTGGGACAGAGTTAGGAAATTTCAAGGGGGATTTCTCACAGCTCAGATGTAGACAAAAGAGTTATGGAAATCGGAAGATTCGTGATTTGGAGTTTATGGATATTGAGCTGGTTTTATTGAAGGGTTCACTCATGAAGGGGGTGATGAGGTTTGGCAAGAAGGGCAAGTTGAACCCTAATTGCATTGGTCTTTTTGAGATTGGTCAGCGTATTGGTGAGGTAGCCTACAAGTTTAGCTTTGCATCTAGGTTGTCGGGTGTTCACCATGTGTTTCACATTTCCCTGTTGTAGAAGTATCATCCAAATGGTTCTTGTGTGATTCAGTGGGTTTCAGTGTTGCTTGATCAGAATTTGACTCTTAAGGAAGGGCCATTTGCTATTTTGGGTAGACGGATTTGTGGATTAGATATCCCTAACTTTTCGGTAATTCTAGTGTATCCTTTTTTCTTCCATGTTCGAGGACGAACATGTGTTTAAGTGGTGGGTGATGTAACGACCCGTTAGGTCCTCGAACATGTGTTTAAGTGGTGGGTGATGTAACGACCCGTTAGGTCGTTTTAGCACCATTGACCATTTTACTCCTTTTGACCTTCCCCATAGCTTTGTTAGAGTGTATTTGACTTGTGGGGAACGCTGGCGCAATTTCCAAGGCAATCTTATGTATTTTTAGTGAGAAATTGAGAGTTTTGGCATTTCATAAGTGTTGGGTTGGCTAAAGTCAATATGGGGGTAAACAATTCTTTTTGCGAATTCCGTCAATTCCACTAGTTTCGAAATGTCAATTATAGGTTAGTTGAGTGGCTGGTTCAGTTCCTGAGGGTCTCGGGGGGCATTTTGGTCTTTTGGTTGCTGTCGCGACCCAACCTGTCGTGATAGCACCCACACTAACCCTGTGGTGGGTAGGGGTGGGCATGGCACGGTATTTGAAACTTCGGTTCGGTTAATTCGATTTTTGATTTCTAAAAATACTATACCATTACGATACCAAAATAGTTCGGTATGGTTCGGTATTTCTAAGTTCGGTTTTGATATTTTTTGGTATGGTAATTCGGTAACCATAGTTTGTTTGACTTCAACTTACATATATACTCATATAATAAAGGATTATGACTTCGACTTTTCAAGGAACGTCTCAATTATATTAAACTAACACCTTACACATATAGACATATTCAAAAGAAAGTACAAGCAATTTTCTTCATTATTCAATTACACAAAGATGACATTTGAATCACGATAGAGTAGTCGAAGTTACAAAGTCTAAACAACATCAACCGAACATAATCCTTAGTTCTGTAAAATTGTACATCAAAAATTCCATTTAGTGACATCCAAAATCTAACTTGAATGAGATGTTTTCTTTTTTGTACAAAAACTAGTCTATATATTTTTTTTTGGTAACTAAAATATTTTATTACCAAAGTGATCATTATAGCTCAGAGAAACTGGGACCATGGAAGGTCTCAGTTCACACACTTTGCCTCTCTACTGTCATATCTATCAACTCCTATACAGTAACTAGTGGTAAAAATTTAATAAACTAAGCTGATTGTACATCTTTAAGCATCTATTTCCCTTATGGTGAATCTCTTGAACCAGCATCATGCATATTTTCTCAGGTCTCCTGCACTTTTTTTCAAACACACATGAGTTTCGTTCTTGCCAAATGTGATAGACATCCCCAGCCAATGTCATGCGATATATTTCTTCCTGCGCTCTATTTCCACTTGCTCATTGGGTCACCCATTGTAGCTATTGTGACCAGCCCATTACACATCTCCTAATGCCTAACCAGTTCAACAGTTTACTCCAAACTATTGTAGAGTACTTACAGCCGAAGAATAAATGTTCAATGGATTCATATGCACACTCACACAATGGACAACTCCTCTCCGTTGTTAGTTTCCATTTGTATAGTCTATCTTTCGTGTATAGTCTACCATGAGCCACTAGATTCAGGTTAAATATCCATTTCGGATATCCATCTGTATTTCATACTAACCTCTTCCATTCTACTTCCTGTATGTCCCCTCTCAATTCATTGTATAACTTCTTTGTGGAAAACTTGATGAGGTTAGTGAATGTTTCATAATTGTAGCTAATATCCTCCAGGTGCTTCTTTTTGAATATCTTTCTTATTACCCATGAAGCTTGTTTTGGTTCTACTGTCCATGCTGTGTTCCTCTTGATGTAGTAGCAGTGGATCCATTTTATCCATAGGTAGTATTTTTTCTGGCATAGTCTCCAGAGATGCTTGCTAATTGTTGCCCTGTTCCATACATTTATGTCCACTACATCGAATCCACCCGCTGATCTTGGCATGCAAACTCTATCCCATGCTAACAGTGTTTTTTTGGTGATACTATTACTGCCACTCCATAGGTAGCTCCTAAGCATTTACTCTATCATTCTGATAATCTTCTTTGGGAGGATAAAGATTTGCCCCCAAAATGTTTGTATGGAGAACAGAACACTCTTGATTAATTGTAATCTTCTAGCATATGATAGGAATCTTGCTGTCCATGAAGTAACTCTTCCTACCATCTTATCCAATAATGGCTGACATTGTGCAACTGAGATCCTTTTTGTACTTAATGGTACTCCAAGGTATCTCACAGGTAGTTCTCCGTTTGACATTCCAAGCTCAGCAAGTATCTCCTCCTGTATTTCATGAGGGACCCCTCCAAAGAAGATGGAGCTCTTTGCTTTATTAACCTTTAAGCCAGAGGCTTGTGAGAAGTCCAGGAAGCATTTATACATTAACTTCATAGAGCCCGTATCTCCCCTACAAAAAAGTAGTAGATCGTCAGCAAAACCAAGTTGCACAATATGAAACTTTTCACATCTCGGATGGTAGTTAAAATCAGGCACATCTCGGAAGGTCATGAGATTCCTGTGTAGATAGTCCATTGCCAGTACAAACAGGAAGGGGGATAGAGGGTCCCCCTACCTTAGCTCTTTACAAGCTAGAAATGGCATAGTAGGCTGTCCATTTATCAGTATGGAGTATGAGACTATTTTGACACATTGCATGATCCATTTGACAAACACTCTGGGAAAAGCCAGACTATCTAGTATCTGCTCCAGGAAGTCCCATTCGATGGAGTCATATGCCTTCTGCATATCTAATTTCATCATACACCTTGGAGAAACTCCTTTCCTGCCATATCCTTTAACCAGTTCATGGCTTAGGATAATGTTGTCAGTGATTACTCTACCAGGAACAAATACAGATTGTGATTTATCCACTAGATACTCCATGACCTGTTGGAGTCTTCTAGTCAAAATCTTAGAGATAATCTTGTATAGGGTGGTGCAGCATTAGATGGGCCTGTATTCCTTTATGGTTGCTGGATTCTTAACTTTCGGTATTAGAGTAACTGATGTACAATTTATATTTTTCAGCATACTAGAGGTTTTGAAGAATTCTAAAATAGCATCAGTCACGTCTTCTCAAATAATTGGCCATGCCTTCTTAAAGAAATAAGAGTTCATACCATCACATCCAGGAGCCTTTGAGTCATCGATATCCTTTAGGGCAAGCCATACTTCCTCTTTAGCAACTGGTTTGATCAATTCTCTCTGTTGGGTAGCATTTAAAATTGGACCAAGCTTTACTATGTCGGGGTTGATAGCAGGCAGCCTACTAGCGGATGAGCCTAGCAATCTTTTGTAGAAAGTGATGACCTCCAGTTAAATATCTTCCTCTATTAATAAAGTGTTTCCTTGTTCATTCATCAATCTTCTGATTCCATTTGTGGCATTCCTATTCTTCACTTGAGCAAAGAGATAGGCTGAATTTGAATCCCCTAGATTTAACCATTGGACTCTGGACTTTTGCTTGTATATGCTTTCCTCGATGTTTCCCCATTTCTCTAATTCTTTCCTCAGATCTAGTTCTTGTTGGATACTTGTAGTGTCATGTGGGATGTGAGCCCTCTGTTGTTGAACCTGCTTTAATTGGGATCGGATTTGCTCCAACTTCTCTGATGTTTTCACAAATTCTTTAGCATTCAGTCCTTTGAGCTCCACTTTGAGGCACTTTATTTTTTGCCATACTTGATTCATTTTCCCCCAGTGGCAGTTTTGGACCACCTTTCTTGTACTATAGGCATGAACTGCTGGTGCTCAGCTAAACAGTTAAAGAATTTGAAAGGTTTCCTTCCACCTGGTGTTTCTCTATGTATATGTATCTGTAGGGGTGTATGGTCTAAAAAATAAGGCTCCATAAGGACAATTTGATGTGTAGGCATATGTGTCATCCACTCCACATTAACTAGTCCCCTATCAATCCTGCTATAAGTGTGATTATTTGTCCATTTATAGGCCCTCCCAGTAGTTTGCAACACCATCATTCCAGTATTGATAACCATATCTCTGAAATCTCTCGTTTCCACATCCTGAACCTTGACACCACATTGTCTGTCTTATGTGATCAGTAATGTGTTAAAGTCTCTTATGACAAGCCATGGTCCTTGTTGAGAGTTATTTATTTGTTCAAGTTTTGCCCAGAGTGGTTTCCTATCATGTATTGTGTGCAGCCCATACACTGCTTTTACTGAGACTGCGATATTCGATCTATAGAACCTGACCACACCATGGATGTACTGGGGGTCCATTTCAATCACTGAGAAATCCATGATATTTGGATCCCATAGCACCCATACTCTACTATTTGTACTAGGGCTGCTATTTGATGTCCAACACCATCCAGGGGCAATTTTCTTTATTACACTTGCTTCATTTTGTTCCTTTACCCTATGCTCTATGACTGTTATTAATGCAATTTTATTCTTTCTAACAAACTCCTTCATCTCCTTTTGCTTGTGTGCTTTATTTAGTCCCCTCACATTCCAGGTTATTATCATACTGGATTTAGAATGGGGTTGTTACCAACTTCTTGCTCCATATGACCCCTTTCCTTTCCCCTTCCTGTGCCGCCACAGCTAGGTCCTGCAGCATTTGCCATCTGAGTAATCAAGGAATTAAAAGCATTTTGTATTTTTAATGCCATACTCCCTCTTGGACTTTTGTTTGGAGATCTTGCCACAGCCTTGTCTATCAATTGTGCCCATTCTATTTCTTGTACACTCTCATCCATTGATTTGTCATTTGGCCCAATTCTGCCCTCCACTGGTTTCTGTTGAGTTATTACTTTCCCATTCGTTTGCCATCGCTGCGACGATTTTGCTTGCCTTTTATCATGTTGATTAACTAGTTGAATTTTATTCCCCTTTTCTGTTTGCTTTCGTTTCTCAACCTGCTCAACCTGTTTGAGCTGACCTTCCTGAGCCCCTTGATTCTGCTGCCTGTTAGTCCTACAGCAGTGGCCTACTTGCATACATGTGGGGAAATATTCATGTTCCCACTCATAATGTAGAGGCTGATCAAACACCTTTCCAAATGGGTCCTAGACTTTCACCACTCTAGAAAGAGGCTTCGTAATGTTCATTTCAACCAGGAGCCTAGGATAGGATATTCGAGCAATATTAGTGGTGCACTCGTCTGCATATATAGAATTTCCTAGTGTGCTGCCAATTTTGCTTAGGGATGACATACTCTAGCAGCTTAATAGCAAGTTTGGGAGTTTAATCCATAGTGGTATTGAGCTTAAGACCTCCTCATGGATATTGAAATCAGGAGACCATGCTTTAACTACTGCAGGCCTCTTATTTATTGTGTGGAGGCCCGAGTAAAGGATCCCATCCTTTTCTTCCATTATGTTGAATTGAATCACAAAATAGTCCTCGTTGTGGTAAAATACTTGTGGTTTCTGGGAGTACTTACCATTCGATGCAAGAAATCTGTCGATAGCACCCATCGACGGCGAGTTTCCTATCACATATAGCACCACTGATAACTTCCATTTCGCCACCTCTGTCTCTATATCCTCCATCTCTAATTTCTCAATTTTCACTCCATCTATAATTTCCGGTGCCACAAATTTTAGGTCCATGCCCCTAGCTGCTATCTTATTACCAGTAACAACGGTTGCCCATGTCTGTTCACCCATTCTAGTAGCTTGAGTTTGTGACTCATTCGTCGTGGGTCTTCCCTCCTCTAATTCTGCTGTTGTACTCCACCTCCATTCTTCCGGCATCTTTGCTGTCTTGAAAATGACATTAAACAACCCAGTCAGCCACTCCAAGCCTACCCCGCCTGCATTCCCGTGTGCAAGAACAAGGGAGACATTCAAAGCTGCAACAACTATAGAGGTATCAAACTGCTAAGTCACACTATGAAAGTGTGGGAAAGGGTGGTGGAAATGAGGGTGAGGAGAGGTGTATCTATTTCAGAGAACCAGTTTGGATTCATGCCGGGGCGCTCGACTACCGAAGCCATTCATATTGTAAGGAGATTGGTGGAGCAGTATAGGGAACGGAAGAGGGACTTGCAAATGGTATTCATGGACCTAGAAAAGGTCTATGACAAAGTGCCAAGAGAGGTCCTATGGAGATGCTTGGAGGCTAAAGGTGTACCTGTGGCGTACATTAGAGCGATAAAGGACATGTATGATGGAGCTAAGACCAGGGTAAGGCGGTAGGAGGAGACTCGGAGCACTTCCCTGTTATGATGGGGTTGCATCAGGGATCGGCTCTTATCCCGTTTCTATTCGCCCTGGTGATGGATGAATTGACGCGACAAATGCAAGGTGACGTGCCTTGGTGTATGTTGTTCGTGGATGACATAGTTCTGATTGACGAGACTCGCAACGAATTTAACGATAAGCTGGAGGGCTGGAGACAGACGTTGGAGTCTAAAGGATTTAAATTGAGTAGGACCAAGACAAAAGACAGGTTCAGTGGCCTACCACGTGAGGCTGACGGGGAAGTGAGGCTTGGTACCCAGGCCATTCAAAAGAAAGGAAGTTTCAAGTATCTTGGGTTTATTATACAGGAAGATGAGGATATCGACGATGATGTTTCACATCGTATTGGTGCAGGGTGGATGAAATGGAGGCTCGCCTCCGGAGTGCTGTGTGATAAGAAAATGCCACCAAAACTTAAAGGCAAGTTCTACAAAGTGGTGGTTAGACCGACTTTATTGTACGGGGCAGAGTATTGGCCAGTCAAGAAATTTCACGTTCAGAAGATGAAAGTCGCGGAAATGCGAATGCTGCGGTGGATGTGTGGGCATACTAGGAGGGATAGAATTAGGAATGAAGATATCTGAGACAAGGTGGGAGTGGCATCAGTGGCGGACAAGATGCGGGAAGCGAGGCTGAGATGGTTTGGGCATGTCAAGAGGAGAGACACAGATGCTCCAGTGCGGCGGTGTGAGAGGTTGGCTATGGACGGTTTCAGGAGAGGAAAAGGGAGGCCGAAGAAGTATTGGGGAGAGGTGATTAGACAGGATATGGCACAGTTTCAGCTCACCGAGGACATGACCTTAGATAGGAGGTTGTGGCGGACTCAGATTAGGATAGAAGGCTAGGTGGCTTATCCTTTTACCATAGTAGTTGTAGTTTTGCTCATTTGTTTATTACCATTTGATTTCTGCATTTGATTGCTGCTTATATTTGTTGGGCTGTTGTACTTTGGTTATCTTATTTATCTATAGTAGCTAATGCTCCTTTCTTTCCGGACTGTTCTATCATGACTTTCTCGCTTTTGTTATTCCTTGTTTTCATATTGTTTCGATATGCTTGGTCCTATCCGACCTTCTGTCTTGTTTTCCTCTCTTGTTCTCCTCACTTGAGCCGAGGGTCTTTCGAAAATAGCCGCCCTACCTTTCAAGGTGGGGGTTAGGTCTGCGTACACTACCCTCCCCAGACCCCACATAGTGGGATTATACTGGGCTTGTTGTTGTTTCTTTTTGTGGCAGAATTCTCGTTGTCGCTATATTTCCCATTTGCACAATCTCTGCTGTTGGGTTAGGAACCTCAGTATTTATCTCCGCCATTACTGGGCCCTTTTCTATTTCCACATCTGGGTCCATATGTTGAGGGTTGAACAACACCAATTTGGGATCTGGGAGCGGGATCGGTGAGTTTTGCAGCCCACCCAACAATCCACCTCCTGTTATCTGAAGACTATCTCCCTGCGTCATGACTGGTGACTGCGGCATTCCCGTGGCATTTTTATTTGCTCTTCCCCACCCCATAGTTGCCGACGGTGCCCATTAGTCAGGATGCTAACTTGCGCTTAGAGGGTTTAGAGAGCGGTTCCTATGTTGTCCAGTTAAAAGCTCCTTCTTTAGAGCTCGGTATTCTTTTTATAAATACTAAATACCGTACTGATTACCAAATAATATTAAAATGCATGCCAAATATTATACCAAGTATTGTAATATTGAACCCGCGGTATTAAAAATTTCGATTTTGGTATGGTATTCGGTATATATCGTACCATGCCCACCCCTACTGGTGGGCCCATCCTCTAACCATTCAATTTAGTTATACAAGTATAAATCCATAGCAAAAAATAAAACCATAAAACTGTATAGTCATGCCATAAATAAAATAAAGATGCGGAAGTCTAACTGTTACAACCCCAAAATCCGAAAGCCATCGTACAAGGACTCTAAAACATAAAGTTGTCTAGCAAATAATAGCTGTCTGAAATAACATAAATGTTTGAAATGAAGTAGACATCAAGATAGGAAAGATCTTCAGGAGGCATGGAATGGTTAGGAGCTCACCCTTTGATCTGGACAAGAAATAGCCCCAAGCTAGATGTGAGATCTAGACGAAGTCTCTGGCACACAATCTACACTAAAAAAGGGTGCAGCAAGGTAGTTGTTAAAGCAAAAAAATTCCGCGTCGTTTGCATCGTAGGTTATCCTCTTACCGGCTAGCTCTAGAGCCGAGCCTATCCTTATGAAAAGACAACCAACCAAGAAATTGGGGGGCGCTCATCTCCACTTATGGTATCCTTTACCTTCCTTCAACACATGCACAAGTCCTAGTTCATAGCTACATCTTTCTTAGTCTACTACTGACTTTAGGGTTCCTTTACCTTTATTATTAGTGCTAAACTATCCTTACCTTTATTGCCTTAGCCCCTTGAGTACACAAATGCCCAACTTTTTTTTCCCTTACATTCTCCTTTATCACAGTTCTGTCGTTTGCACCTATGTAGCCTCTTCCTTTCCGCTTTATGGTTTCCTGACCTTTTTCGCACTGTCTTAACTTCCTTATGGTCTATCGAGGTGAAATTCGGTTCGCTAAATGTACATTGCTCATTCTCCTCACTTGTAAGGTTACTACCTCCTTTCAGCCCCCTCCTTGCTTTTCTTGAGTCGTTTTGTTACTTTCAATCCCTTTCTTCCAGGAGAGCCAATTGCTATTAGGGTACATATTTCACACTAGGGCGGCTCCGACATCCCTCAGGTGTTTAGCAAGACCTAAACATGCATACATACTTTATTTGGCCGTGCTAAATATCATTTTACTTCACAATATGTGCTCATAATATTGTCCGTCATGATTGATTTACAAGGACTTTCCTTTCATCGCTTATCAATATTCTTTCCCATGTCTAATTGTTCGTCTGTTTATTCTTAAGTCATTGTCTAATCATAATGAATCCCTTATATCCATATTTTGATGTTAGCTCTGACTCAACTTACTTTCATGGCACTAGCGTCCTTTTCCCTTCTTTAAGAGACGATCATTCCCCCGCGGCACTTATCACATTTAACAGCTCACTTCTCTATCTATCGTGCAACTCGTTCTTGTTATACCCCGTATTTTTGTACGTCGAATTATTCGTAAGCTAATCGACATAAGTTAAAGACGAGATTATTTTTGGGATATGAGACAAGGGCTTTTAATCCCCGATTTTTAATGAGTGCACGATTGTTTGTAAATTTAATTAGTGTAGAAATATTAGTGGAGATTAGGGATTAATTAACGACGATTAGATTATTAAGTGGGGATTAGTTGTTAATTAAGATTAATTAAGCAACTAATTAGGTAATTAAAGTGGGCCCCACCCGATTTACTAATTAAAAAAAAAGGGTGATGACTCATTATAGGGGGACATGTGTCCCATAGATATACAACATCTATAACCCTTAGATGATGACTAATTCATCATTCATGCAATTCATTTTCAATGTCAACAAATTGAATTAGGAAAAGAGGAGCTCATGGCCATGGCTGCTCACGGCCATGGTTGCTCATAAATCAGCCCACGTTTTTGATAAAAAAAATATAGTTTAAGTTAAGTTCCAAGGTACTTTACATGTTCAAGTGATTAGCAACGCGAATTAATTCATTGAGGCAGCAAGAACGTGTGTTAATTAAATCCACAAATTTTAGCAACGTTAAAGAGCCAAGCTTGTTGAGGTAAGGTTTAATACTCTCCTACATGTTTTAGAGATGATTTGATCCTTGTATGAATTGGTGGATGTAGAATTGGATGCAAAAAAATTGGGTATGTTGATGCTGGAATTCGGTTGGGGCCGTGTAGGGGTTGTTTTAATTTGGCCATGGTAAATTAATTTTAATTAGTATTGTTGTTGTGTTGTCAAGGAGAAAATGAAGAAAGTAAAGGAATTTCATGGATAAAGTTGAGGTTATATTTGTTGTAATTGTTGGGATGTTATGAGATCGTTTTGGTGAAGTGTTATGACTATTGTTTATTAAGAATAACTTGAATATGTCGTAGTCGTTATGTTGACGAGTATCGAATGTTGTAACGTATGGGCTGATTTGAGATGGTGTGGGTTGTTTGGAATCTTGGGTCTTGTTTTAACTAGTTCTGGATACGATAACTTAGACGTGCCTCGGCTGATGCTATGTTGGTTGTTGTATAGTTGGCTTAAATGTGAGGAAAGTAAGCAATATAGGTGAAGTGTTGCCTAATTGTCTGGAAATAAGTTACTAACGTTAAAGTACGTTTTATGCCATTTCGTAGCTTAACTATAGTCTTGACGTCTTAATATAGGTTGAGATATTTTGGGCAACGTATACATATCGAGTCACGGATTAAGCGCCAAAGGTATGTAAAGCTGTCCCTTCTTTCTTTTGGCATGATCCATATGAAACGAACAAACGACAAATGTATAAGTTCCTATTCTTAGAAACACTAGGATGGTTAATGTTCTTGATTTCCATAAGCTATTTCATATTGTCTAATACGTGTCTATGATTCCTGAAGTTCTATTTGACATAATCCATAATGACATTCGAGGGATACTTGACATGACTATCGCCGTTGATACTCAAGTGTTAGTTCATTCTACTTATTCTATTGAGTCTCATATGATGATTTAGTTTGCATATGGTTGCCCACTACTCTGCTCGTGCATGCTGTTATTATATCTTTCACCGAGTCCCAGGCCGGGTATGTATTCGTGCACAGTTTCACTACATTGTTCACCGAGTCCCTCACTAGAGGGTCGGGTACGATATATGTATATGATGATATGATGATATTATTATGGCACCGAGTCCCATGATGAGCCGGGTATGGTATACGTGTACACGACTTTATTCACCGAGTCCCATAATGGGCCGGGTACAGTATATGTATATGATGATATGACAATATGATGATATGATGATATGATAATATGATTTTATTCACCGAGTCCCATAATGGGCCGGGTACGGTATATGATAATGATATGCATGATTTTGTTTCGTAAGGCACAGGTACAGTGATTTCTTGATTATCATACTTGTCTCCTGGAATCTCTGCTTCGGTTATGATCTTCCTTAATGTATTTCATGCTTTATATACTCAATACATATCTCGTACTGACCCCCTTTCTTCGGGGGGCTGCGTTTCATGCCCGCAGGTACAGATAGTCGGTTTGGTGACCCTTCAGCATAGGACTTCCACTCAGCTGTCTTGGAAAGCTCTGTTGTTCCGGAGCCTAGACTTTCGGTACAGATCTTATGATGTATGTATATGTTTATCCAGGGGTATGGCGGGGCCCTGTCCCGTCATATTTCGCTATCGATACTCTTAGAGGTCTATAGACATATGTGTGGGTTATGTATAAGTTTTGTTCAGCAGTGTATATATGGCTTATGTATGGTATTGACATGTTGTGGCAGCCTTGTCGGCTTGCGTTTTATAACGATATATAGTGGCAGCCTTGTCGGCTTGCGTATTTTATCACGATGTGATTGGTTGTGACTCCTCAGGAGACAGATTATCATGATATGTGACCTTGTGAACATTTGGATCTTTGTCAATTCCTATATTGTCTATAGTGTCAGCCTGACTATGTTTAACAGGTACGTATACGAGTGTCCATCTCTGACACTGGTCATGGCCCACGGGGTTGGGTCGTGATAGTTCTCAGCCAAATTCATCTTACATAGTTATCCCGGTTAATATAGACGGGACTCTTATGCTTGCGTGGTCTACTTGTCAACCTAACTCATTTTTATCTATGATTCTTCGTCATTATCGCACCCTGACTCTTCTTTTCCCCAGGCCCCCTTGTTCCTTTATACTTATTTGACTTGATTACCATCTAATTTATCTGTTAGCACTTTATGTCATAATCATTCTTAAAACTTGCCCGAGATATCCTTAGCATTACTAATTCTTATTATTTATGTTCATCCTTACTTGAATCCTGAGCTATCTTTTTACCAACGTTACCCACTTCGATGAGCTCTTACTTACATATTTGTACCATGTATCCTTCCTAAGTATCTAAGCCCTACTTCTGACTTCCCTTCGATCGGGTACTCGGCATAAGGTAAATCTAGGGTCGCTTAGTCCGGTGTCACCAAAAGTAAGGGGGAAACCATACATTATATTTCCCATGTTAGCAAAATCCCGTATCTTATTCGATGTCGTGGCTTCGTCACTTCTACATTGATCCCCCTTCATCCTTAAAATTTTATTGTTTTCATCTGACAAGTAATAAATGGCATTCTAGGTCCCACAATACATACATATACACACAAGAAATTTCTATGAAGGGTGTAGTATACCTGTAAACAACTTGCCCCGGCCATATACATGAGACCTCCAATCAAATATACTTCGAAGCAGAACCCTCCTATCTTTATTAAATACTCTCCCCCTCTAACATACATCGGGGATCAGTTAACAGACTCCCAAGACTAAGGACTATCCGGTAACTCTGTGACGCTGACGTCCGTACAGCCCTAACATAATGTTGGAACTAAGGGGAAACCAGTCGTGTCAACCATTGTACTGCTCCTCTCACACCTTGCTCAACAGGCCCCGAATGCGAAACCAAGAACTGTAGTGAGGTCATTATCAAAGTCGCTTGAACGGGTGCCTCAGATGGATCCTCAGACGGATCCTCCTCAATAGAAGTCATGATCTCCGACGAGTCTGACTCAATCGTATATCTTATTTTCTCTTTATCTCTTCCATTAACCTCTGACTCGTACTGGTGGGTGGCGTTGGTCTAATATCCACCCTCGTAGCTGTCCCCACACTCCTACTAACTGGGGTTTTTCTCCTTATCGACATTGTTGCAATTCAAACGAAAAAATAGAATTAGAATCGAACTTTCCTACATTTCAGCTCTATCGTACGATCTAGATCATGAAGAAAAGAAACATTCCTAAATGTCCTGTAGCGTCCTGTTTATAAGTATGGTGCACTTCATGCCCATAAACATGACTCTACGAGACACGGCTCATAGACATCCATAGGACTGACCTGCTCTGATACCAAGTTTGTCACACCCCGACGAGGAGCATGACCGGCACCCGGCCCTATCGACCGAGTACCACCTAGCGTATACTGACATAATCTCAATATAATTATCCTAGCTTGAAATTTGAGCTCACTGTAATGTAGAAAGACACCTGCATGGAGAAAAGGCCCAATACAACGGAAAACATATGTGTGTGTGTGTGTGTATATATATACATATATATATATATATATATATACACGCTAGCCGACGAGGCTACACATGACAGCTACATGCATCATTCTATCTATGAGCCTCTAGCAGTAAAAATGCATTACATACTGGAAGGGACAGGAATTCATCGTACTCAAAAGATACATATACATAACATGTTAACATAGCATATACCAAAAGAGCAAGCCCGGTATAATGGCACTTGCTGATGACCCGCTGAAGAGTCCTACTGAAGAGATCCTCCGCTCTATCTGTCAGGACCTGCAGCACAAAATGCATTGTCCCATAGGATGGGACATCAGTACGGATAAAAGTACTGAGTATGTAAGGCAGGAAACAACAACATAAGACATAAATATAGAAGGATAGAAGCAACCTGAGCCATCTTAGGATGTGCAATATGCAATGCATGAGTTTAAAAATCAAATGCAAGTACATACATGTAGTACATAATCATCATATCATCGTCATCCTACGTCCGGGGTACATCATAACATGCCCACTGCAGTAGTGTGCATATCTACATGCCTGCCCGACCGACTATAGCGCGGTGCGGCATGGTAAAATAGTGCATATATATATATATATATATATAATGCATGAGGAGACAATGAATTAACATCGGGTCTTTCGGAGTGACGTAAGGTCAGTAACCTCCAAATGAATTATGGAATTCGTATCAAATACAAAGAAATTACTTAATGATGGTAAACATGATTATATATCAAGAATCATTGAAGAAATACATCAAACTAATTGGGAAACAAGTAAATAATCCAATAAAGAACATCTGTAAGAAGTGATACATGATTGGAGTGAATTGTTATGGATGTTTGTGTTCATGTTCTAGTTGGATTCGTGCCAAAGAAAGAGGAAAACGAACACATTACATAACTTATTTGTCAAGCCGTGACCTCGAACGAATCCTTATTTTGATGCTCGCCCTTTACCCCTACCTATATTGAAAGGGACATCCTTAGTCATACTCCACTATGTTCGTATATCAACTTATATATTGAAGGATGATTCGGTTACGGTAATTCGGGCAGCATTTCCTCTGCTTTTACTACGACCCCAGGATTATAACAACAATAACCAACTCAATATATAAATAATATCAAATCTAATTCCTCATATAAATCATCCAATCAACAACATCTATATCTGATTATTCTGTCCTTTGCTCTATTCAGCTAAGTATGTTATAATTTAACTAATACAATCCCGAATCAATGTGATTCCATGCATGTAACGAGGGGATCTTACCTTATTTACTTCTAATTGATCCTTGATGGCTTCAACCAAGATCCCGCCATCTTTAACCTTGCTTCGCAATAATCACGATAATACGATGTTGCCACAAGCTTCCTGAGCCTAGATTACATAACCTCCTTAAGATTTCTTGGTTTTAATGATAAGGAATGTTGGGAGAGGTGTCCTTGATGTTTCTAACCTCTAAGGGTGTAATAATGGGGAGTAAATAGGTGGAGAGAGATATTTATAGTGTGGAAAGTCGGTTTCCACTGCCTCATCAATTGGCCTTCTTGATTGCGAGGCCTTTGGCTCGCGAACGCGAAGGTTTGCAAGCCTCTAGTAGTCTGTCTTAAGACGCCCATAACTTCCTACTCCGATGTCCTATCGATGAACGGTTTGTTGCGTTGGAAACTAGACTCAATGCACTTCAATTTGCATAGATTATGTGTTCCATAACTCCTCATATTATAGGAGGTACACCTCCTCCCTCAAGTTGGACAAAAACTTCTATCCGAAATTCTGTCAAGTTTTCCCAAAATTTCGACAAAATTAATTCCTTCATTTTGCTTGATCCCAAAACCCTTAGCTACTCTCTTATTACTTGTTAAAGGTCTTGCTTAACCTTATAAGAGTTCCATAACCTCTCTAGCTTACGTTACTTTACTTACGACTGTTACGGTTCACTTTTACGCGGGTTAATGCGTAAAAGCTACCAAGAGGTTATTGGTGCTCTAATTGGATTTTAGTATTTTAGAGTCGCCACCTAATTTATTAAAAGAAAACTAGGAAAATTGGGTAAAATATTTTTCAAGCAAGAGAGAAATATTTTTGGTACCAAAGTTCGAGGTAAGGATTCTGGTGATCCTCTAGGGAAGGTTTTACGCACCCTAGTATTAAAGATTCATAGAATATGGTGGACCTACGAGATTCAATGTGTGATTAATGTATTTATTTGCTAAAAATTTTAACTTTTCGCAAAAACTATGATTCATTTTTATCATGAACTCAAGAAAAGGTTTGGCAAAAATTCCCTTTAGAAAAGAGGGTTTTGGCGTTAAAAATCCGCATAAGTGTTCAACACACTTTATTGCCGGAATAGGACACACCCGCGATTTCTCCTGAGAAGATTCACTACTATTCTAGTACTAATAAATGGCTTTAGTACTTATGGGTTTTGTTATAATATAGGAAATATGGAGTATATCTCCATTTTATACATATATATAAGAAAAAGTGAGGGCTTTAGTTAAGTCCAATTTCACTCATTGAAGCCCACAAGGTCAAAAATATTCTACGTCCAGATCCGTCATGCCTCAAATTCAGTCCAACCAGTCTGTTCCTAGGGAATTTTGGAAGACTGCAGGTAGGGCAGGTTTGGAGTGGTTGACTCGGTTATTTAATGTCATCTTTAAGACGGCTAAGATGCCTGAAGAATGGCAATGCAGTACAATGATTCCATTGTACAAGAACAAGGGCGACATTCAAAGTTGCAATAACTACAGAGGGATCAAGCTACAAAGCCACACTATGAAAGTGTGGGAAAGGGTGGTGGAGATAAGGGTGCTGAGAGACGTGTCTATTTCACAGAACCAGTTCGGATTCATGTCGGGAGACTCTACTACAGAAGCTATTCATTTTGTACGGAGACTGGTGGAGCAGTATAGGGAGAGGAAGAGGGACTTACACATGGTGTTCATCGACCTAGAAAAGGCATACGACGAAGTGTCGAGAGAGGTTCTATGGAGATCCTTGAAGGCTAGAGGTGTACCTATGGCATACATTAGGGCGATCAAGGACATGTATGATGGGGCCAAGACCAAGGTAAGGACTATGGGAGTAGACTCGGATCACTTCCCAGTTATGATGGGGTTGCACCAGGGATCAGCTCTTAGCCCATTTTTATTTTCCTTGATGATGGATGGATTGACGCGAACAATTCAAGGTGAGGTTCCATGGTGTATGTTATTCGCGGATGACATAGTCCTGATTGACGAGGCTCGCAGCGCATTTAACGCTAAGCTGGAGGTTTGGAGACAAACTCTAGAGTCTAAAGGGTTCAAGTTGAGTAGGACCAAGACAGAGTACTTGGAGTGAAAGTTCAGCGATATAGTGCATGAGGCTGACGTGGAAGTGAAGCTTGGCACCCTGGTCATAAAGAAGATAGATAGTTTCAAGTATCTTGGGTCTATTATACAAGGAATTGGGGAGATTGATGATGACGTCACACATCATATTGGTGCAGGGTGGATGAAATGGAGGCTTGCCTCCTGAGTGTTGTGCGACAAGAAGGTGCCACCAAAACTCAAAGGCAAGTTCTACAAAGTGGTAGTTAGGCCAACTATGTTGTATGGGGCGAAGTGTTGGCCAGTCAAGAAGTCTCACTTTCAGAAGATGAAAGTGGCGGAAATGAGAATGTTGTGATGGATGTTTGGGAACACTAGGAGCGATAGGATTAGGAATGAAGTTATCCGAGACAAGGTAGGAGTAGCCTCGGTGGAGGACAAGATGTGGGAAGTGAGGCTGAGATGGTTTGGGCATGTGATGCGGAGAGACGCAAAAGCCCCAGTGCGGAGGTGCGAGAGGCTAGTTATGGACGGTTTCGGAAAAGGTAGAGGTAGGCCGAAGAAGTATTGGGGAGAGGTGATTAGACAGGACATGGCGCATCTCCAGCATACCGAGGACATGACCTTAGATATGAGGGTACGGAGGACTCAGATCAGGGTAGAAGGCTAGTAGGTAGTCGCGTTTATCCTTTCTTGCGAGTAGTTGCACTGATCTTTAGTTTCTTGTCCCCTGATTTCTGTGAGTATCTGTTTGCACAGAGTGGTTTATCATGGCTTATTCACTTTCTTTGTTTTCATTTTCATAATTGCTTTGAATTGTTTACCCGTATCTAACCTTTCCTACGCTTTTTCTTGAGCCGAGGGTCTTCCGGAAATAGCCTCCCTACCTAAGGTAGGGGTAAGGTCTGCGTACAATCTACCCTCCCCAGACCCCACATTGTGGGACTCACTGGATATGTTGTTGTTGTTGTTATTGTTGTTGTTGTTGTTGAACACGAAATTTATAAATTTTTGAAGCCCACACATTTCAAAAAACTCAGTTTTCTATTTACAGGCAAAATTATACAATCATTCATCATTTAAATCACGAGCTTAGGTCCAAAGTCTGTTATTTAACATTTGAAGGAACGTTTTTGCCTTGTTTTGATCTTGAACCAATTCAACTTAACCAAATCCCATTTTCTAGACATAACCGTAACTTTGAAACAGTTTTAAACTTTAACAATTTGTGGTTAAGTTCCAATCTTAGAAAATGGCTATTATCCGAATTTTAAAACCAATTTGGTGACTTCCATAAATCACTAATCATTTCCTAAGTTCTACATCCATACAGTTCCAATAATTCACTAGTGTTTTTTACAAATACATTTTTCACATAAATAAATGTAAAAGCAGAAGTTTAGGCTAGTGGGCCTACCTAAGCCCACCAGTTAACTATTTTCACCCATAGCTGAGCCTTCACCATTTTCACCCATGGTTGGGCCTTCATGCAAATATTAGCTTCCGTTTTGTCATACAGACTCAATGAAGAAAGGTTGTTGGGCCTCTGGCCCAACAGGTTTAATGCAGAGTGGCCCGAATGCCCAAGTTGAGTTTACAGGGAACAATAAGGAATAATGATTTGTATCTACTTCTAAGCACTCAAATAACATGTAATTAGATAAGTAAAACATGCAAACCCAGCAAACATGTAGATAAAATAAGTGGCATAAAAAACCAACAAGCCTCTATTAAGTAAAACAAATCCAGGCCCAAATGAGTTGTCAAAGGCAAAAACAAATAGATCGAGACGAACACATATCATATTCAATACAACGGCCCAACAAGTATAAGAGATGAAGCAGGCCTCAAAAATGAAGGAAACACTCAATAGCAGCCTATACTAATTAAAGTGATACATACTATATACACCAAATATACATACTGGGTGTATACAGAGCTGAATATACTCTGTATAATCGAGCACATCCCCTTTCTATATGTCACGACCCAACCCCGTGGGCCGTGACTAGTGCCCGAGTTGGACACCTATACACACTTACTTACCGAATCGACATATCATTGACTTATCCATATCCAACATATATTAATCTATACAGATACTGAGAACAGATGTCATCTGAAGCGGTCGCATATAACATACTTATCATACAGAAGCCACCAAGGCTGTCATAGAACATATCGTCCAAAACATATATATACGTATATATACATACAAGCCGTTAAGGCTGTCATAGCAAACGGAATCGCTTAGACGCAAGCCACACACACATATCCGAACCACATCGACCTATGACCCACATACATGTCTACAGGCCTCTAACAAACACAACAGAATCATATGACGGGACAGGGCCCCGCCGTACCCCTGAATATACACATACATATGTATAACGGAAGAGTCTGTACCAAAATATGGGCTCCAGAACAAGGGAGCACTCCAAGGCAGCAGAACAGATAGCCTAAGCTGTCGGGTCACTCACACGAACGTCTGTACCTACGGGCATGAAACGCAGCCCCCGAAGAAGAGGGGGGTCAGTACGGAAAATGTACTGAGTATGTAAGGCATGAAGTACAGTACAGGGGATCATAGTCAAAATAGAAACTCACCAGAACTAGTATGTCTGTTAAATGCATCAATATGTTTCCTTTATGAAATAAAGTCGTGTATTTCAAATCATGAATCATACACATATACATTTATATACATAACGTGTCCCGACCCTTTAGTGAGGGACTCGGTGAATAAGGTCATGCATGTCAACATCATACACCATATATACATATAACGTGTCCCGGCCCTTTATTGAGGGACTCGGTGGATGGAATCATGTATGTCAACATCTTGTATCATGTATACATATAACGTGTCTCGGCCCTTTATTAAGGGACTCGGTGGATAGAATCATGCATGTCAGAATCATATACCATATATACATAACGTGTCCCGGCCCTCTATTGCGGGTCTCAGTGAATAAAGTCATCATATGCCATCCTGGCCGCCATCCCCGTATCATCATATCATCATATACATATACATATAACGTGTCCCGGCCCGCAAGTGAGAGGGACTCGGTGAACAATGCAGAGGAGTGCGCACGATAACATATCCTGGCCCGGGCTCAGTGAAGGACATACTGAGGCTTGCACGAACAGAGTAGTGCGAAACCATATGCACACAAATCAAGACTCGATAGATACGTACACTTACTGACATCTGAAGGCTCAGAAACAAGTTTCGGGTCAATCCGACTTAGTATGAGAAAGTTACGAGCGTTTGAAGTACAGAACCTTCTACGAACATTTCAGAAGCCATTTCTGGAAAATCGAAGCAATAATCATATCAAGTAACTCTCGGATATCGTATGGGTCAAATCAAATATAGCTTTTGGAATCATATGTACATATCAAAGCATATCAAAGACTCAATAGAATAATCGGACGTGCTAGCATTTGAAGATCAAAACTTTAGTCATATCAATTGTCTTTCGAATGCCATTCGGAAACATATCAAACAAACTTTGGACATTATGGATACGCATCAAAACCATAAGAAACAGCTTATGGAAGTCAAGAATATTAGCCATCCTAGTGGCTCTAAGAATAGGAAATTCTTTGAATTCATACATATACGTCATTTGCTCGTTTCAAAGAGATCATGCCAAAAGAAAGAAAGGTAAGCCTTACATACCTTGCCCGCTTTCTATGCTAATCCGAACTTAAGTCTTTGCTTTCGCAAGATCTACAACAATATTCATATATACCAAACATTAGCAATAACACTTAAGAGTCCAATTCTAAACCGACACTTTATTTATAGAAATTTCAGCAACATTTCCCCTGTAAATACACCATCCCCGAGAATTCAACTCGGCCAAGAATACAACAACAAATCCGAGAATTTAACTCGGCCAAAATATCAACAATTATTCTAACAATATCCACAATCGATTCAAAACGCATACTAGCATTAGCAACTTCTTTCTACAAACTTCAACGGCGTTTCACTTATATTCAATTCATATTTGCTCACACATTCAAGTACTAATCCGAAACCATTCAAACAGTGTTCAAGAACGCTTCAAACAATCCGCATAATATTCACAATAATACAACCATTATGTCATTCCATCCGAAACCTTCCAAATTCAACAAGAACAATAACGACACATTTCTTCCTTTCAAATTCATGAATTATACTAACAATTCACACATTAACAACACTACCTTCCATAAATACAAAAAGTGACATTAAAATCACATTAGCTTCTAAAACAACTCTCCAACACTTACAACTTCACTAGAATCATTAAACTTTCATTTCCATCATAGATTCCATTACAACAACAACCAAAATACTTAAGAAAAATTGACTCATTCTTTTCCATACCATACCACAACCACACGGTCACAACACATAATCCATATTTTCATGAATTTCACCCATTTCTACATACTACAACATACACAACCATCCATAACATATAGAAGATGATTAATTCTTACCTTTTTCCTTTAACTTCTCACTTGACTAGAATTTGTAGCTTGCAAGAATAAATGTTCTACTTGCTCCAATGACCACTTCACCTTGCTAGGGACCTTCCAATAATAATTTTTGAGAAATTTTTTTCCAAGGTTCTTGTCCAACCAAGCTTGGCCGAATGGCCTTCTACTTGGGTCTTCTCCAAGTTTCTTGATTTTTCTAAGGAAAGAAGATGAAAATTATGGCAACTTGTCATCTTTTGGGTTATATTTATTTATCTTCCATATGGGCCTTGGCCCATACTCATTTGGACGGCCACTTTGGCCCTTTTGTTTCAAGCCCACTTTTTTTTCCTTTTTTTTTTTTTTGTAGTTCATGAAAATTTATTTTCCAAATTCCAAGTTTTCCCTTAGCCTTCCTCCATATTTTCTATGAGTCATCTTGCGAATTTCCCTTTTTGCCCCTAGCCTTTCTTAATATTTCCACATCAAAATTTTCATAAGCAACTTGTGTGCTAAACAAAATTAAAATATAACCTTGTCCTTAACTTTCCGCAATTATCTTGAATTATCCGAATGCACAAAAATACAGGATATAACACTATACCACAGAACATCAGTCACAAAAATGAAGAAACAGAAAAGGGATATCATGGCTGAGGCATTTAATACTAAGGGGATTGTAAGCATCAACAAATAGGATTAAAATAACAACAAACAATGTACAACCTTAATATGTATGATATACTGGTTCCTAAATCCAATAGAAGTATAGTTATATGGGACAGTAACACTAAACTAAAAGGGGGAAACTCGGGATTCAAATAAATCTATTTCACTAGTTCATTTAACTATTTAGGAGGGTCCCAGAAGACATGAATTCACATGAGGGAACCCCAGCAACTTAGGGAAAGGGATTTGAATTGATTTAGTTAGAAACTCAAAGTTCTCCTCCCTTCCTTTTAGTCCTAGGTAAGTCACACTCATGTTTTATCCACGCCCTAAGTGCCAACCTCCGTTAATCTTTAGTCGCTCAATTACTCAAACAAACAGACATCAACTTCAAATCATACATCTTGACCCAGTGATCATGCTCAGCCCTACCTCAATAAAGACACATGAGGGGAGAGCAAATACACAATTTTACAACTATCAAGTAAGGCAAACAACATCAGACAAGGCTTTAGACCCTTCAGGTCATGTAAATATACATGCTTGACTCCATTTCACTCTAGGATAGTCACTTATGAGACTTAGTTGAGACATGGTTTCCTTTTAATGAAGATATGTCAACATTATAATCTTTGTAGGCTTAAACAAGTATCACATAAAAGTGTGCACTCCATAGTTTCATGTAATGCTCTCGAATTAGTTCAATGATGGAAAACAGGTTCAAACTTAGCAGGGTATGATCACACAGCAACATAATTATGATTTTACCCCATTAGTGAGCCTCAACTATTATTACAGAATTCAATAGAGCAGTAATGCAGGTTCAAAGATACTGAATTGAGTTCAACATGCTTTACAGTCCTTTTGAGACATATTCAGAGATCTACAGCACTAGATTAACAAAAAACTTAACTACATAGACCCTATAATCAAGCAGGGTCATTAAGGGGAGCATACAAAGGGTCTTGGTCACTTAATAAGCCAGGTCTTGGTCATTTAATAGGCCAAGTCATATGTCATTTAGCCTCAGTGGACATAGCCTTAGGTCTACGCAGACTCAAACAAGCTTGCACATAATTTAACATCAGGGTTCAATAGCATCAACATACAGCAGTATCTATATGCTTCAATCATATATATAAGCCAACTAAACCAGCAAACAATCCAAGCATATGCATTTTAGTGGCAGTCTTGACGAAATAGCATGCAAGAATTGACATGGAATCTATCAAACCAATTGCTCAAGTGTTTAAACAAAGAATCTCACATTGATAGTACCACATAAAGAAACAGGGATAACATGATTTTCATACATTCCTGAACTTATAAACATAAAGATGCAAATAGGTCTACACATCAAACATAACATGCTGAATATAACTATATTGATCAAACATATAGCTGAACCTAGGAAATTTAAGTGAAATGGATCATAAATCATACATATTTCTATAGACTGTACACTAATCATGCTTAGGTCATACAACAGGAGTTTAAGGCTAATAGACTAATTACAATACATAATGCTAAGCTAACATATAACTGAGCACATGTTTAAACTAAAATTCAACTAACAAACATGCTAATCACATAAGTAATAGTGAACTAGGCATATAATCAGGTTTAGAACAGTATGCTACTCAACAAAGTCACAGACTAAATATGACTACATTATACATTCAACCTAAGACTAACAGAATTAACATAACTACATATCACATGTCTAACTAAAGCAGGATAATAAACACATTAAACACATAATCAATCTAATCTAAGCACACAATTAGCATCTAACTACTACAGCGACCAAAAAATTAAAAGGGACAAGAAAATTACCTCTTGTATGTGTAGCCTTGGAAGAGAATGAACTTTGGAAGATCTTTTACTCTCTTAACCTCAACGCTCAGCCACGAAACCCACACAAGAACATAGAAAAATAACTTAAAATTTTAACTTAACTCAAACTATTAGAGTATTGAGGCAAAGTGCTAAACAACTTAGGTATTTCGAGTTTTTGTGAATATATTCGATATTTCGTCTTTAGGTCTATAGGATTGGGGCTCTTTATATAGAACCCCCAAATTTGTGAGAAACCCTAGTTACCCAATATGGGACTTTCAATTTTTTGGGTGTAAAAACCCTCAATAGAACATTCAATGAATACGATTTAAAGTAGATAATATAAGAAGGGTCGGATTTGAACCCTAACGGCTCGATCTAGTCGGTTCAGCACGAACCAATAAGATTCATGGATTCAAAATCGCAACAAGACAAATTCCATAATGGAATTTGTCCTTGGCTGAGCAGAAAAGCAAAAGAAAGGGAGAAAGGGGATTTTTACCTCTTTGGATAGCGGAGTCATGGTGGGTGTTGGTGAGAGAAGGCAAGAGCATTAATTTCTCTTGCCCAAAATTTTCACACCATCCTGTGGTAACTATGACTGGCCTGAAAATTTGCCATTTCCGGCAAGAGGTGACGTGGAGCGATGATAAACACTTGAGGCTGCAAGGTTTCCTTACCCTTTTGCCCCTTAAGTATGAAATGAGACCTGAATAGGTCTTTGGGATAGATATTGAGCTATTGGGTCGGGTTTGGTCTGATTTGGACTAGGCGTGGTCCGTTTTAAAAAAGAGGGAGCGGGATGGGTCCAATATGCATATATACATGAGATATACACATATATTTGTATACACGAGTGTATATCCGCGTATATGGGGGGAGGGGGTAAACATGCAACTTTTTAATAGAATGGCAAAAATTGAGACCATGTCCATTTAATTGAACATTTCAATCGTGGCCAGCTTGCAACTAATTTACCAATTAAGAGCTAAATTGGAAAAATGACCTTAGTTAAATTAAACCAATGAATTTAGCTATCTTAATTAAGGCCATAATTGACTAACAATTGATTATTTCAATTGTAGCCGCAACTAGTCACATAACAAATATTTTTCAAATATAACCATAATTAAACATCTAACCAATTATGATTAATTCAAAAATTACCAATGCAAATTGATTATCCAAAGTTAAAAATTTGAGAGGTAAAATGATGATTTACTCAATTAATCAAATTTCTTGAATTAAACGGAGTAAAATATTTGTCAATTTGACACTTGATAATTTAAAAACTTAATTGAATAATTATTTTGAGTATTTTCTAATTAATTTGACAAGTACTTTAATATTAATAGTAAAAAAATGTAAAAATATTTTAAATGACTTACAATATATATTTGCATTTATTAAGCCCAATGAAATGGAAAAATATCATCGAAATAATTTTGTAAAAATCATTTCGGCTCAAAAAATACATATTTCACCCCATTAGAGATCCAAGAATACTGGGTAATAAAATAAAATTATGGGAGGTCAAAAAATGGGTGTCAACAACTGCCCTTTTGTGTGTTCGGGGATGGCTGGACCATCCCTGAGCAACGAAATTTGACCATCCCTGATTTTTTACTGACCCAACTCATACCACCTCTCATTTTTATGCAATTTTCAAATATGTGGCCGAACCCTGGTTTCTAGATTTTCTACATATCTCAAGTTACATGAGTACTCAGGCCACTTGTAGCTTGACTTAATTCAAACTGCTAAATGCAAAATTTAAGCAAATTTCGGATCTCCCGACTATCAGACTGGGAAGTCCGGGGTGATTGGTCGGAGTGTGACTGACTCTTTGGTATTGAGTCTGCCTATATATCCCTATTTTGGGAATCAAATCACTTGTAATTTGACTCAATCGGAGGAAAAGTATATCCCTTATGCGGGAATGCCTTTTCATGCACTGGTGTGTGTCCGACTGGTTGCGGAATAAAAGAAAAACAAATAGGTGTATAAGAAAATAGTTGTTCTTGTGTGGCTGAGCGAGGAGGAGCGGTCTTTCAAGTCCTGGCCGGAGCTTGACTCTTACGGGCACCCTATCTCGACCGACTGTGTAAGAAAAAGTTCCACATTTGCTCCGCATATTTTTGGATCTGATTTGATCAGCCGGCTATATCTGGCAGCTGTAAATCTGCTTCCACCTACTGAATAACATTGGTTGATTCTGATGACCAATACTGCTATTATCTGACGGGGTTTACATCGTCTTTAATCTTTGGAGCTAATACTGAGCTCATCTGGCCGGATTTACATCGCCCTTAATCTTTGGAGCGAATACTGTGGTCATCTGACTGGATTTACATCGCTTTACCCTCTTTATTGTGCCCTTAGCTTGTATGAATGGCCCTCTCGGTAGTTTGTATGAATGGCATTCTTGGCATGTTTGTATGAATGGCCCTCTTGGCATGTTTGTATGAATGGCCGTCTTGGCAGGTTTGTATGAATAGCCTTCTTGGCATGTTTGTATGAATGGCCCTTTTGGCATGTTTGTATGAATGGCCCTCTTGGCATGTTTGTATGAAGGGCCCTCTTGGCATGTTTGTATGAATGGCCCTCTCGGCATGTTTGTATGAATGGCCTTCTCGGCATGCTTGTATGAATGGCCCTCTTGGCATGTTTGCATGAATGGCCCTCTTGGCAGTAGGAAAATAGATATGCAATGGCCCTCATGGAAAATAAGAAGAAGTGATACAATGGCCCTTATGGAAAATAAGAAGAAGTGATAGCCCTCTCGGCAACAGGAAAATAGATATGCAGTGGCCCTCATGGCAAATAAGAAGATGTGATAGGAATGACAGATATGGCCCCTTCAGCTAAATCGTCTTTCTTTCGGCCTTTATGCCGACTGTGACCCTTCTGGACAGTCCTGGTCAGGTATGCCGTGTTGTTTTACTACGACCCTATTGGGCGATGATTTGCCATTATGGCCTTTTGTTCTTTGTGGGCCCCTATGGCCAGGTGTTTGCCCTCGTGGAATTTTCGTCCTTCTATAGCCCTTGTGGCTAGATATTTTCCCTTTGTGACATTCACATCATTTTATAATCCTCGTGGCTGGGTATCTGCTTTTGTGGCATTCGAATCCCTTTGTAACCCTTGTGGCTAGGTATTTTTCCCCTGTGGCTTTAAACCCCTTTGTAGCCCTCGCGGCTACATTTTTTTCTGAAAACCTGATCTCAGCAGCGGTCTTGGCCTTCTTTGGCGAACCGTTTCCTCTACATGAAGCAAAGTTAGAAAAAGGATTGTCTTCCGACAACCTGGGGACCTGCATCAGAAATGGGTTAGTTTTTCCCTATTTAAAGTTGATTCGTGTCGCCGGTGTTGTCGCATCTTCGTCTTTCTGGACTCGAAACCCCTTCAGCTCCAGTATCAGAAAGATGAAATCATTTCCATTATGCAGAAAACCGGTTTGTAAAGTTACCATAAAGATATCTAATTTATAGAGAACTAAATGCGTTTTTTTTTTTTTGAAAGCTGTAAAGTTAATTGTCATGACATGTACTTTGAATGAGGAATATCCCTTCTTCTGTGACTGGGGTTCTTTGCTTCTTCTCGCAGAATTTTGGAGACCTTTTCTCAAAAATTCTGCCTCAGTTTAAATCTTGATCGATGAACTCTCTTGCCGAATCTTCCGAGTTGCGGGAAATTTTGAGGTCCACTCAAAATTTCTGCCCCAGTTTATAGTATTAAATAAATGAGAAATTTTGAGAAGATCTAAAAATTTATGCCCCAGATTAAAACTCTGGGTTAGCTGAATCTTTGTAGCGGATTGATGGCGCGAATTTTTGAGATCTTCTCAAAAATTCTGCTCCGGTTGGACGTGCGGCAATCCTTGTGTCCTTCATAAAGTCCTATCTCTGAGGCTTCCTAGGTGTTTCTTGAGTTTTTCTTTTGGTGCGACCAAGCTCAAAGTGCGCCTACGTATCCTGTCACAGCAAGAACAAGGTAAAACGTAGTTCGAAATTAAAGTAGATGAGTTTTTGGATTTTTCTAATAATACGATCGGGTCCCAAACGGCCTTCCTACGTATCCCACTGTGGGGAAGTCAGGTCATTGCATAGTTCATATTACAAAAGTTGTTTTGTTTTTCCTATTTATTACAAAATAATTACAAGCAAAAGGAAATAGCTAATACAAGCAAATAACATAACGATTACAAGCAAAAGGTACTATTACAAACTGAGAAACTCCTCTTTATGCATAGTAGTGCTTGATTGCATCTAACTAGATCGGCTTGGGCTACTATTATCCGTCCATTTCTTCCAGTACTACCGCTCCTTCAGAGAGTACTTTGCCGACCACATAAGCACCGTACTTTTCGGACCATATAAAGACCTTGCCAGTTGGGAGAGTATTTCCCTTTGTACTCGTCTTAATGCGGGAAAATTATTTTGAGCACCAGCTGCCCAATTTGGAAAAGCCGAGTCTTGACTCGCTTGTTGAAGGCTCTTGCCATGCTTTGTCGGTATAGTTGACCGTGACATACGAGAACCATCATTTTCTCATCAATTAAAGCCAATTGCTTATATCAAACGCAGACCCATTCAGCATTGTACAATTCTGCTTCTTGGATGATACTTAAGGAAGGTAGCTTGACCTCGGCAGGTATAACCGCTTCAGTAACATAGACTAGCAGGTGTACAGTTGCTCCTGTTGAAGTTCTGGCCGTAGTAAGGTATCCCAGTAATGCATAAGGCAACTACTCGTGACAACCTTTGTAATTGTCTGTCATTTTCCTCAATATCCTTTTGATATTTTTGTTGGCTGCTTCTACGGCTTCATTCATTTGTGGCCGGTAGGCTATCGAGTTTCGGTGAGTGATCTTGAATTGCTCACAGATATCCTTCAATAGATGACGATTCAGATTATCCCCATTATCAGTTATGATGGACTCGGGTACGCCGAATCAGCTTATGATATTGTTTCGCACGAAATCGGCTACCACTTTCTTTATTACCGACCTATGTGATATTGCTTCCACCCATTTGGTGAAGTAGTTGATGGATACTAAAATAAATCGATGCCCATTTGAGGCTGCGGGATCGATGGGTCCAATGACGTCCATTCCCCAGGCAACGAAATGCCATGGTAAGCTCATAGCATTAAGCTCACTTGGAGGAACCTTGATTAGATCACATTGGATTTGGCATTGATTGCATCTTTGCACGTATTTGCAGCAATCACTTTCCATGGTCAGCCAATAATATCCAACTCGTAGAATCTTCTTTGCTAGTACAAATCCTTTCATAAGAGGTCCACACGTCCCAGCATATATTTCTTCTAGAAGTTTGGTGGCTTCGTCGGCATCTACGCATCGAAGCAGACCCAAATCTAGCATTCGCTTGTACAACACTTCTTTGTTCAGTAAAAAACCATACGCCATTCTTCTGATGGTCTTCTTTTGTCTGCTTGTGACTTCCTCAGGGTATTCCCGTTTCTCCAACTATATTTTGATGTCATTGTACCATGGCTTGCCATCCATCTTTGCTTTTATATGGCAATAATGAGCATGCTCTTCTTTTAAGCTTATCCTCAGTGGGTCGATGTGACTGCTTTCAGGATGTTGGATCATTGATGCTATTGTGGCCAGCGCGTCAGCAAACTCGTTTTGAGCTCTTAGAGTATGTCGGAACTGAATCTTTCTGAATTTCTTACACAGTCTTTGTGCCAAGTTTACATATGGCAAGATCTTTTCTTTTCATGAGGCCCATTCACCTTATACCTGATGAATTAGTGGGTCGGAATCTCCAATGACCATCAATTCATTGATGTCCATATCCAGTGCCATTCTGAGACCTAAAATGCAGGCCTCGTATTCAGCCATATTATTGGTGTAAAAGTATGCAGCAACTCTGGTGCATTCAAAACCCTATCGAAACTCAAGTTGATCAACACCTACAAAACAGAAGTCAAGGTTAATTCCCTCCCCCCCCCCCCCCCCCAACACGGAAATGGTTCCATTCATAGGTACATTACATGTTTTCAAATAACACATAATATGAGATGAGGTGTTTTTCGGGTCATAGACCGTACTTGACACGGGGTAGTCTTCCTATCGGGTTTGGATACGTCTAAAATATCCAAACCACCCGGTCTACTTCATATTTGGATTTGGCTTAGCTCTAACCTAGGCATATGCAAGAGTGGGTTTTCGAATTGACCTTGGACCCGAGCAGACTACTCGGGGTGAAACGTTATCGGTCATTGGGTGACCACACACCAACTTAACGTTCAATGTGTTCGAAAGAAAAGGTGTTTTGGGTTTTTTAGTGAAGGCTAAACCGCGATCCCGCGTGTCCCCTTTGAATCATGCTTTTTGCCAGGAGTGGCGGAATTTATGATATGCAATGAATGACAGTTATAATTGCGAAATTTAAACACATAAGAAAATAAATACAATAAAAATCACATTATATTGAAACCCTTATGGTTAGAACCTTGAACATCCCCAGCAGACTCGCCATCTGTTACGGTTCACTTTTACGCGAGTTAAAGCATAAAAGCTACTAAGAGGTTGTTGGTGCTTTAAATTGGATTTTAGTAGTTTAGAGTCGCCACCTAATTTATAAAAGGAAAACTAGGAAAAATGGGTAAAAGATTTTTCAAGCAAGAGAGAAATCTTTTTGATACCAAAGTTCGAGGTATGGGTTCGGGTGATTCCCTATTGAAGGTTTTACGCACCCTAGTATTAAAGAACCATAGAATACAGTTAACCTAGCTTCAATGTGTGATTAATGTATTTATTTGCTAAAATGCATAACTTTTCGCAAAAACTGTCATTCATTTTTATCATGAACTCAAGAAAAATTTGGCAAAAAGTCCCCTTAGAAAAGGGGGTTTTGGGTTTAATGGTTATGGATGACTTTGAAGGTGAATTTGGGAAGTAAACAATGTTTAACTTGAAGAATTTATTGATTATGATATTATGGGTGTTGCTATTGATGTCAAAACAAAGGAAATGTTGCCCAATTTTCGTTAGCCCTTAATCGGTTTAGATTAGACTTAAGCATGACTCAAATAATCTAATGTAGTACGAATTCTCTTGAATGTAGAGTTGTGAGCTTCGAAGGAGAACGCTTAGTCGCTAAGGAGATGTAAAGGTATGTAAGGCTAGTCCTTTCTTTCATAAGGCATGGTTCATGTTTTATATCTTCTCTATCTTCCATGGCCTTCTTACATCTCAAAAGCTGAAAGTGCATGATTCGTAAGAGTTTCTTATGAGCTAGAGATGAGAGATGTTATATGATAATGATGATGACGATGATGCTATTTCTAGAAATTCCGAGGCTCATGAGATAATATTATTACAAGTTTGATAATCCTATTTTCATGACTTCATTGATGTTATTTCTTGTTGTTGTCTCACCTCATGAGATTAGTTCTTTCACGATGAGATATAGCGATGATGATGATTCCATAATGTAATCGGAGGTTACCAACCTTACGTCACTCCGATAGAGTTGTAGCTTTCACTTGGGCTCTCATGCATGCTCTATGTTATGTATATGTATGATTACACCGCGCCTATATGGCCGGGCAGACACCACTACACCGGGTGTAGTGGGCAGCTATGATGATTACACCGTGCCTATATGGCCAGGCAGGCACCACTAGTGGGCGGCTTGAGATGAGTACCCCGGATGCGGGCTAATGATGATCACACCGTACCTATATGGTCGGGCAGCTTATATATATGTATATATGATATGATGGTATTTAATATAAAAGCTAGCATGCATGATTCCGCCTTAAGAGGCAATCATTTACAGGTTATCCCTTCACTTTATGTTCTCTCATTTCTGTATTATGTTTGATATGCATGCCTTGCATACTCAGTACATTGTTTGTACTGACGTCCCTTTTCGTTTATGGACGCTGTGTTCATGCCCACAGGTAGGCAAAGAGACTGACCGGATTCCTAGGAGCTTATCAGCAGATATACAGAAGCACTCCACTACTCCGGAGTTGCCACATTTTGGTATATTCTTGTGTGTACATATTGGGGCATGGCGTGGTCCTGTCCCGTCCTTATGATTTTCGTATTCCAGTTAGAGGCTCGTAAATACTTATGTGTGGGTAATAGATGTTATGTGACCTCCTTAGTGGATGCCTTGTACATCATTTTTGCAGCCTTATGGGCCTATATATGTTTCGAGAGGTATTTTGTGATCATTCATAGTAAGTCTTGATTTGAGAAATTATATATATATATGTTCAGGTTGGTTACGATAGTTAGCATGATGAGTGGTGCTCGATAGCCAGTTCCGGGTACCCGTCATGGCCCACTAGTTGGGTCGTGACAAAAGTTGTATGAGAGTAGTTCCGTCCTAGGGTGTGTCTACGAGCCGTGTCCAGTAGAGTCTTGTTTATGGGTGTGAAGTGCGCCACACTTATAAACGAGAGGCTACTGGGCATTTAGGAATAATGACCGTCCTTCTTCTTCATAGATCGTGCGCTAGAGCCAATATGTAAGATTCCTCTCTCTCTCTCTCTCTCTAATTGTGCGCTATGATTTCAGCTATGCCGATGAAGTAGAAAGAGACAGCTGCCCAGAAGGGCAAGACAGCGGTAGGAAAGCGGACTGAATGGGAGTCCCCGGTACATATAGAGGAGGGTGAGTCGCATGATGAGGCTCTGTCTCATGCTTCTCACACTCCACCAATTTCAGAGGAGCATGAAGGGGCCTCAGCTCCAACTCCAATGCCTCCGGTTCCTCCATTAGGTTCTTGAGGTCAGCAAATGACCGAGGCTATTCAGTTGTTAACCCAGCTAGTTGCCACTCAGGCTCAGCGGCAGAGTGTGGGTCCAGGTGACAGAGCCACTAGTGCCAGAGCCCGTGATTTTATGAGTTTGAACCCGCCATAATTTTTCGGGTCAAAGCCGAATGAAGAACTGCAGGGCTTTATAGATGACATGTTGAGGTCGCTGAGGATAATACATGTTTCAGATACAGTGTCAGTGGAGTTGGCGTCCTATAGATTGCGAGATGTGGCCGTTCTTTGGCAGAATAACTGGGTTTCTTCAAGAGGGGAAAATGCACCTCCCCCAGTTTGGTAGGAGTTTGTAGATGCTTTTATTCACCATTATTTGCCATCCGAAGTCCGTCGAGCTCGAGCTGACAGGTTTTTGAATCTAAAGCAAGGGAATATAAGTGCTCGGGAGTATAGTATTCGCTTCAATTCATTGGCCCGGTATGCTCCGACCATGGTGGCCGATATGGAAGACCAAGTACATCGATTTGTAAGTGGCTTAGGTCCTCATTTGATCAAAGATTTCCTGACAACTTCACTCCAGGAGGGGATGGACATCTCTCGTATTCAGGCTCACGCTCAGAATCTAGAAGAGCAGCAGCAGCCACACCGAGGCGAGCGTGATATTGATAAAGGGCATAGTAAGAGGGCCAGATCTGCGGGTGCTAGTAGCGAGTATAAAGGGGGTCAGAGACAGTTATATTCCAGATATTCAGGCCAGTCGGCGACTACTGCACCTCCTCGATTTGTGGGCAGGAGATTTGATGGCCCCAGTTATTCAGGATAGGGTCAGAGCTCGAGAGTTTCGGGTTCTCAGTTTGGAGGTGATCCCAATCAGAGGAGACCATCGTTACCACGATGCAACCAGTGTGGTAGATTACATTCAGGTCAGTGTCGCCGAGGCTCAGATGCTTGTTATGCCTGCGGTCAGATTGGGCACATGATGCGTGATTGCCCCTCGATGAGTGGTAGAGGTGGGGCCCAGCCCACAGGATCAGTAGTCGGTTCTTCTTCGTCTGTGTGCCCCATAGGGCAGACCTCCCAGACTTTAACAGGTTATGGCAAGGTTAGAGGGGTAACATGCAGTTCAGGTGGCTCTCAGCCCCGTATTTATGCTTTAGTCGGACGACAAGGTCTTGAGTCCTCCCCTGACGTTGTTACAGGTATATTATCTATATTCTCCATGATGTTTATGCATTGATCGATCCGGGATCTACCTGGTCGTATATCACTCCTTATATTATTGGTCGTATTGGGGTGAAACCCAAGCCAATCAAACCTTTTGAAGTATCTACTCCTGTTAGTGCCCCGGTAATAGCTAGACAAATGTATAGAAATTGTATGATTACGGTATGTGATCGTCATACGGTAGCTAATTTAATTGAACTAGAAATATTGGACTTTGATGTCATTATGGGCATGGATTGGTTGGCTTCTTGCTATGCTAATGTGGATTGTAGAACGAAAATGGTTCGATTCCAATTTCCTGGAGAACCAGTTCTTGAATGGAAAGGTAGTGCAGCATCTCTAAGAGGTAGGTTTATTTCCTATCTCAAGGAAAGGAAGATGATTGCTAAAGGCTACATTTATCATCTAGTTCGAGTTCATGACACCGAAGCAAGACCGCCGACTTTTCAATCCGTCCCGGTAGTAAATGAGTTTCCGGATGTATTTTCAGAAGAATTTCCAGGCCTTCCATCGGAACGGGAGATTGATTTTACTATTGATGTGCTGCCAGACACTAAACCTATATCTATTCCTCCTTACAAAATGGCTCTAGCAAAATTGAAAGAGTTAAAGGCACAACTAAAGGATTTGCTCGAGAAGGGATTTATTAGGCCTAGTTCGTCGCCATGGGGAGCACCTGTCTTGTTTGTAAGGAAGAAAGATGGCTCCCTACGAATGTGCATTAACTATAGACAGTTGAACAAGGTGACAATCAAGAATAAATACCCACTTCCGAGAATCGATGATTTATTTGATCAATTGCAGGGTGCTAAGTGGTTTTCAAAGATTTATTTGAGATCGGGATATCATTGTCACGACCCGACCAGAGGGCCATGACGGGCACCCGGAGCTAACCCACCGAGCACCTCTAAACATACATCTTATAATCATTTTTGGGTGGACCATAAAGATAACTCATGGATATCATAATCTGTAAGGACATATATCACAACATAACGACACATCTCGAGATAATCTTCAACAATTATGTTTATCATCATCAACCGACAAGGCTACTAAAATATTATCCAACGATATGAACTGATAAGGTTATGAAACGTCTACTGTACACATATGCCTACGAGCCTCTACATAGAATACAAGTAACCATAAGGACCAATACCCATAGACTGCAGCTCCGAAGTAAGTGGAGTGCTCCGGAGAATCCGCTGACAAATCACCTATGGGTCAGATCCGTCTACCTACGGGCATGAACGCAGCGTCCACAAGAAAGGACGTCAGTACGAGCAATGTACTGAGTATGTAAGGCATAAATAACAACATAATGAGAGTATGAAGATAACGTAATATAAAAGAGATCAGCTTGTGCCTCTGAATGCCCTTTTAAGGCGGATGTCGTGCATGCTTGGCTTTTTTTTAAAAGAAAAAAAGACTTGTCCATATATACATATATAATATCTTGTCCGGCCGTTAAGGCGCGGTGAAATATATATAGTATCTTGTCCGGCCATTAAGGCGCGATGAAATAGATATAGTATCTTGTCTGGCCATTAAGGCGCGGTCTTGTATGGCCATGTTGGCACGGTGTTATCTTACCCGGCCATATAGGCACAGTGTTATCTTGCCCGGCCATATAGGCACGGTGTTATCTTTCCCGACCATGTAGGCACAGTAATATATATAAATTACTCATATATAAATACATATAACATGCACGAGAGCCCAATTAAATGTTACTACTCTATCGGAGTGACGTAAGGTCGGTAACCTCCGGTTATATTATGGAATAATCATCATCGCTTTATCTCACCTTGAAGGAACAATTATTATAAGGTGAGATCAACAACAATGAATAAAATCGAGAAAAATCATGAAATAACTCAACATTCTCATAATAACCTTGAAATCATAAACTTGGAATTTCTAGAATGGAATCATCATCATTGAAGTCATAATTTGAGACTGCTAAACATAAAATCATCATCATCGTAATCATCATAGAAACATTCTCATCTTTAACATCATAAGAAGCTTTAAGAGTCATGAACTTTTAGCTTTTGAAAACAAGGTGGTTATGGAAACATTTATGAAATCATAACATAGGAATCATGCCTTTGAAAGAAAGAGACTAGCCTTAACATACCTGTTCAACCTCCTATTACCTACGCTTATCCGCCCGAGCTCGTAAATCTACATTCAAGAGGATTCGCACTATCGTTAGACTCATTGTTATATAACTCATGCTAGGTTTTCATATTAAACCATTCTATATTCTGCCGAAAATTGGACAGCATCTCCCCTATTTATATGCTTAGCCCGAAATCTTAATTCAACAACCAATAACAACAACAACAATACCAACATCCACCACAATACCATTACTACCAAAATACTCCATATGATATTTCTCCCATATTTCCGCCAACAAAATTATGATACGGCTATTTAACAGTTCTATCTCCGTAAATAAACCAATATTATCATTAATAATAAGAGATTCATACCTTTCTCCCGATAATATTGCTATATCTCAACTTTTTTCCCACCTTGAACTGAGCCAAACGCGTTGCTATACGATTTTGTAATCGCAACTGTACACTGCCTGGACCGAAATTCAGGAATTATACCTGGTTTAGGCTTAAAATTTGGTGTTGGGAATTTGGGGGAAATTTCCAGAATATTAGAGAGATTTTAGAGTGTTTTGGCTGAAGAAATAAGGGGGTGACCCCTTTATATAGAACCTGGACCGACCTAAAATTTACTCAGTATGATCGCGCTGCCATGTGGTGCGTTCGCACTGAGTTGCAGGGTCCTCCCCTGCACGTTCGCGCCACCTTTTGGCGCGTTCGCGCAGGTTTAATTCCTTACCCTGACAGCCGATCTTAAAACGCGCATACCGTTGATCCCGATATCTTATGAGGGCCCAAGACCTATGGTTGGAAAGATATTTAAATTATCTACAACTTTCATTTTTGGTGTGATTCCAAATTCCAAACTTACAATGGCGTCTTGGCCTCTCCAAGTCAGATCATCCGAAAACGTATCCTTAAATCATCCTTTTAGAGGGCTTATGCCCATATTCGACTTAAGGGTCCTTCTTAAGACTTGCTCAACTTCCCATGTACTACTCATATAACTTTTCATATGTCATTTATAAAACCCCGGCATGTGGGCCCCACCTTAACTTACGGTTACGAGGGCTACTTCAAAGTCCATACTTGAAACAACCAATACTTACGAATTTCAACGTACAGAACCACGGGATGTAACAATCATCAAGTGAGAGTTAGAGAAAAAGACATTCCGAAGATGGATTTCAGAACCAGATATGGTCATTATGAATTTCGGGTTATATCGTTTGGCTTGACTACCGCTCTGGTAGTGTTCATGAATTTGATGAACAATGTGTTTAGGCCTTTCCTAGATCTATTCGTAATCGTGTTAATTGATGACATTCTGGTCTATTCTCCGTCAGAAATAGAGCATGCCAATCATTTGCGTATTGTCCTTGGAATTCTTCGGACTCGTAAGCTATATGCCAAATTTTCAAAATGTGAGTTCTGGTTGAATTCTGTGACTTTTCTAGGCCATATTATCTCAGCTGATGGTATTCGTGTAGATACTTAAAGGATTGAGGCTGTAAAGACTTGGCCAAGGCCTACAACGCCTACAGAGGTCCGTAGCTTTCTGGGTTTAGCAGGTTATTACAGGAGGTTTGTGGAAGGATTTTCCTCTATTTCAGCACCATTGATGAAGCTAACTTAGAAATCAGCAAAACATTTCAATGGACCAATGCTTGTGAGCGCAGCTTCTAGGAATTGAAGGATAGATTGACCTCAGCCCCGGTTCTGACACTTCCAGAAGGATCGGAAGGTTATGTTGTTTATTGCTATGCCTCCGGTGTTGGGTTAGGCTATGTGTTGATGCAACACGGTAAAGTTGTTGTCTCTGCTTCCAGGCAGTTGCGGAAACATTAGAAGAACTATCCCACCCATGATCCTGAATTAGCTGCGGTTATTCACACACTGAAGATATGGAGACATTGTTTGTACGGCGTTCATGTTGATATTTATACAGATCACAAGAGCCTCCAATACATTTTCAAGCAAAAGAGTTGAATCTTCGGCAGAGGCGATGGTTGGAGTTATTGAAAGACTATGATGTGAGTATACTATATCATCCGGGAAAAGCAAATATGGTGGCCGATGCTCTTAGCCGCAAATCCATGGGTAGTTTATGTGACGTTCAACTGGAGAAGAAAGAATTAGTCTGTGAGCTTCAACAGCTAGCTAGTCTAGGAGTTCGCTTGATGGATTCAGGCAATGCAGGAGTTGATATTCACAACCCAGTTGTTTCATCCTTAGATATGAAAGTGAAAAAGCGCCAGTATGAAGATCCCAAATTAAGTTATTACAGAAATACACTTCCCCAGAAAGAATAGTCACTATTTGAGATTTCTCCATATGGGATTCTTAGGTATCGAAACAAACTATGTGTTCCCGCTGTTGCAGGACTACGCCACTAGATTTTAGAGGAAGCTCATTACTCCTGTTATTCCGTTCACCCAAGAGCGACAAAGATGTACCATGACCTCAAGTCAATGTATTGGTGGGAAGCAATGAAGAAAGATATAGCAGAGTTTGTAGCTCAATATCCAAATTGCCAACACGTGAAAACTGAACATCAAAAGCCAGGAGGATTGTTACAAGCTATGGAAATTTCAACCTGGAAATGGGAAGTGATCAATATGGATTTTATTGTAGTCTTACCTCATTCTCGGCGTAAGTATGACTCCATATGGGTAATCGTTGATAAACTTACGAAATCAGCCCATTTTCTTCTGGTCAAAACTACATATTCAGCAGAAGATTATGCAAGGTTGTATCTTAAGGAGATAGTGCGACTTCATGGTGTTCCAGTATCTATTATCACAGATAGGGGAGCACAATTTATAGCTAAATTCTAGAAGTCCTTACAAGAAGGTTTGGGAACTCAAGTGAGACTCAGCACAGCATTTCATCCACAGACTGATGGACAAGATGAACGCACTATTCATACCTTAGGATATGTTACGGGCATGTATAATAGACTTCAGAGGTAGTTGGGATACTCATTTTCCACTTATTGAATTTGCTTATAATAATAGTTATCATTCCAGCATCCAGATGGCCCCGTATGAAGCTCTATATGGAAGGAAGTGTAGATCACCAATTGGATGGTTTGAGATAGGAGAGACACAACTAATAAGTCCAAAATTGATTCAGCAAGCGTTGGAAAATATCAAGCTTATTCGAGACCGATTGTTGACAGCTCAAAGTCGCCAAAAGTCTTATGTGGACAATCGTCGACGAAACATGAAATTCCAAATCAATGATTGGGTGTTCTTAAAGGTGTCGCCGATGAAAGGTGTAATGAGATTCGGCAAGAAGGGAAAGCTTAGTCCCCGGTATATTGGGTCTTATAAGATTGTACGCAAGGTGGGCCAAGTGGCCTATGAACTAGATTTACCTCCGGAACTTGAATCAGTCCATCCAGTTTTTCATGTTTCAATGCTTCACAAATGTGCTAGGGATCCTTCTAGAGTTGTGCCGGTAGATGATGTTCAAGTTACCGAGAAGTTGGTTTATGAAGAGGTACCCATTGCTATACTAGCTAGGCAAGTGCGCAAACTCAGGAACAAAGAGGTAGCCTCAGTCAAGGTCTTATGGAGAAGCAATAATAAAGAAGAAATGACTTGGGAGGCAGAAGAAGATATGAATTCCAGATATCCGCAATTGTTTACACCCCCAAAAGAGGTTCAAGATGAGACACCATTGTCATAAGGTATGTAATGATTTCTTTTAATATTTTTGGTCGTGTGTGGCCATGTTTTCTTGCCATTGTTATTGTAGCCCTGTGAGGCGATGTTATTGTGGGTTGTTGTGACGGGATGGTAGTACCATATTACAGGGGAAACTCTGGCGAAATTTCTGTAGAATCCCCGAGAACTTAACATTCGAGGACGAATGTTCTTAAGGGGGAAAATGTTACACCTCGGACATTTTAATACGTTGAGTTGTGAATAGACTAATGCAAGCTTAAGGGGAACATGGAATCCATATGGCTTTAAGGAGATTACTTGATGGCTTCAAAGTGTATACGACAAGATCTTGAAGTTATATGACTCGGAGAAACCAAGTTCGTCGAAGGAAGTGAAGTATAAGTTATGTCCGGGAAGATTTTGTAATAACCGAGCTTATGTTGATTTAGTAATGTCTTGAAGAGAAGCTATAAGGCTCCTTAGATGGTTAATGAAGTATTATGCAAGTGCCAAGAAGGTTCCACAAGGATTGGAAGTCAAACGAATCGACGAAAATGATTTCGGAAAATGTGAGTTATACGACAACTTATACGGTCTGTATAACTTTATACGGTCCGTATAAAGGTCCGTATAACATTCCAGAGGAAGGTCAGTCCCTGGTGGTATTATACGACCACTTATACGGACCACATAAGTGTCCGTATAATATAGATGGGCCACTTTTTTCCAGATTTTTCTCTTTCTATATATATATAACCGAAGTTCTTATTTTTCATTTCCCACGTTCTCCACGCCTCTTGAGAGTTCTAGAAAGTTCCAAACACCACATCAACACATATCCAAGAGAAATCAAGGATTAATCATCAAGAATTAGCAGAATCAAGTGCAAAAAGGTTCATTAGGGTTTGTGCAAGTCAAGATTTCCTTTGGAATTGAAGTTGGGGTTTTCTCAAGTGAAGTATCTTCATCCAAAGATCATTACTACATAATCAAAGGTGAGTTTTACACCTATTTCATGTTATTAAAGGTATTGAGTGGTTGAAAGACTTGGATTAGAGAAGAATGTAGAATATGAGCTCAAATATGGAAATAAGGGTATTTTGAGTAGTAAGCTAAATTGAGTCATGATTCTTAGTATGAGATGAGTATAATCTTGTTATGAATGATGCTAATGACGTTGAGGAAGTGTTATGTGAAGAATGAATATGATGTTGTACTATAGTAATGGTTATGGATGACTTTGAAGGTGAATTTGGGAAGTAAACAATGTTTAACTTGAAGAATTTATTGATTATGATATTATGGGTGTTGCTATTGATGTCAAAACAAAGGAAATGTTGCCCAATTTTCGTTAGCCCTTAATCAGTTTAGATTAGACTTAAGCATGATTCAAATAATCTAATGTAGTACGAATTCTCTTGAATGTAGAGTTGTGAACTTCGAAGGAGAACGCTTAGTCGCTAAGGAGATGTAAAGGTATGTAAGGCTAGTCTTTTCTTTCATAAGGCATGGTTCATGTATTATATCTTCTATATCTTCCATGACCTTCTTACATCTCAAAAGTTAAAAGTGCATGATTCGTATGATAATGATGATGACGATGATGTTATTTCTAGAAATTCCGAGGCTCATGAGATAATATTATTACAAGTTTGATAATCCTATTTTCATGATTTCATTGATATTATTTCTTGTTGTTGTCTCACCTCATGAGATTAGTTCTTTCAAGGTGAGACATAGCTATGATGATGATTCCATAATGTAATCGGAGGTTACCGACCTTACGTCACTCCGATAGAGTTGTAGCTTTCACTTGGGCTCTCATGCATGCTCTATGTTATGTATATGTATGATTACACCGCGCCTATATGGCCGGGCAGACACCACTACACCGGGTGTAGTGGGCAGCTATGATGATTACACTGTGCCTATATGGCTGGGCAGACACCACTAGTGGACGGCTTGAGATGAATACCCCGAATGCGGGCTAATAATGATCACACCGTACCTATATGGTTGGACAACTTATATATATGTATATATGATATGATGTTATTTAATATAAAATCTAGCATGCATGATTCCGCCTTAAGAGGCAATCATTTACAGGTTATCCCTTCACTTTATGTTCTCTCATTTCTGTATTATGTTTGATATGCATGCCTTGCGTACTCAGTCCATTATTTGTACTGACGTTCCTTTTCGTTTATGGACGCTGTGTTCATACCCACAGGTAGGCAAGGAGACGGACCGGATTCCTAAGAGCTTATCAACAGATATACAGGAGCACTCCATTACACCGGAGTTGCCAAATTTTGGTATATTCTTGTGTGTACATATTGAAGCATGGCAAGATCCTATCCCGCCCTTATGATTTTCGTGTTCTAGAGGCTCATAGATACTTATGTGTAGGTAATAGATGTTATGTGACCTCCTTAGTGGAGGCCTTGTACATCATTTTTATAGCCTTATGAGCCTATGTGTATATATATGTTTCAGGAGGTATTTAGTGATCATTCATAGTAAATCTTGATTTGAGAAATTTTATATATATGTTCAGGTTGGGTACGATAGTTAGCATGATGAGTGGTACTCGGTAACCAGCTTCTGGTACCCGTCATGGCCCACTAATTGGGTCGTGACATTTTTGAAGTCCACTCATTTCCAAAAACTTAGTTTTCTGTTTGCAGGAAAAATTATACAATCGTTCATCATTTAAATCACGGGCTTATGCCCAAAGTCTGTTACTTAACATTTGAAGGAACGTTTTTGCCTTGTTTTGATCTTGAACCAATTCCACTTAACCAAATCCCATTTTTTAGACTTAACTGTAACTTTGAAATAGTTGTAAATTTTAATAATTTGTGTTTAAGTTTCAATCTTAGAAAATGGTTATTATCCGAATTTTAAAACCAATTTGGCGACTTTCCTAAATCACTAATCATTTCCTAAGTTCTACATCCATATGATTCCAACAATTCACAAGTGTTTTTACAAATTCATTTTTCACATAAATAAATGTAAAAGGAGAAGTTTAGGCTGGTGGGCCTACCTTAGCCCATCAGTTAACTATTTTCACCCATAGCTGAGCCTTCACCATTTTCACCCATGGTTGGGCCTTCATGCAAATATTAGCTTCCCTTTTCTCATGCGAACTCAATGAAGTAGTTCGGCCTCTGGCCCAACAGGTTTAATGCAATGGTGGGCTTGAACGGCCAAGTTGAGTTTATAGGGAACAACAAGGAATAAAGATTAGTATCTACTTCTAAGCACTCAAATAACATGTAATTAGATAGAATAAAACATGCAAACCCAACAAACATGTAGATAAAATAAGTGGCCTGAAAAACCAACAAGCCTCTAAGTAAAACAAATACAGGCCTAAATTAGTTGTCAAAGGCAAAACAAATAGATTGGGCCAAACACATATCAGATTCAATACAACGGCCCAACAAGTATAAGAGATGAAGCAGGCCTCAAAAATGAAGGAAACACTCAACAGCAGCCCATACTAATCAAAGTGATACATGTCATATACACCAAATATACATATTGGGTGCATACAGAGCTGAATATACTCTTTATATTCGAGCACATCCCCTTTGTATACCACAGAACATCAGTCACATAAATGAAGAAGCAGAAAAGGGATATCATGGCTGAGGCATTTAAGGGATATCATGCCTGAGGCATTTAACACTAAGGGGATTCCATGTAAGCATCAACAAATAGGATTAAAATAACATAAAACAATGTACAACCTTAATATGTATGATATAAAGGTTCCTAAATCCAATAGTAATATAGTTATATGGGACAGTAACATTAAACCAAAAGGGGGAAACTCATGATTCAAATATATCCATTTCACTAGTTCATTTAACTATTTAGGAGCGTCCTAGAAGACATGAATTCACATGAGGTAACCCCAGTAACTTAGGGAGAGGGATTTGAACTGAGTTAGCTAGAAACTCAAAGTTCTCCTCCCTTCCTTTTAGTCCTAGGTAAGTCACACTCATGTTTTATCCACACCCTAAGTGCCAACCTCCCTTAATCTTTAAGTCTCTCAATTACTCAAACAAACAGACATCAACTTCAAACTATACATCTTGATCCTGTGATCATGTTCAGCCCCAAGTCAATAAAGACACATAAAGGGAGAGCAGATATGCAATTTCACAACTAGCTGTTAAGGCAAACAACATCAAAAAGGCTTTAGACCCTTCAGGTCATGTAAAAATACATGCTTGACTCCATTTCACTCTAGGATAGTCACTTATGAGACTTAGTTGAGACATGTTTTCCTTTTAATGAAGATATATCAACATTATAATCTCTGTAGGTTTAAACAAGTATCACATCAAAGTGTACACTCCATAGATTCATGTAATATTCTAGAATTAGTTTAATGATGGTAAACAGGTTCAAACTCAACAGGGTATGATCACACAGCAACATAATTATCATTTTATTCCATTAGTGAGCCTCAAATATTATTACAGAATTCATTATTACAGAATTCAATAGAGCAGCAATGCCGGTTCAAAGATACTGAATTGAGTTCGACATGCTTTTCAATCCTTTTGAGACATATTCAGAGATCCACAGCACCAGATTAACAACAAACTCGACTACATAGACCCTATAACTTAGGCAGGGTCACTAAGGGGAGCATAAAAGGGGTCTTGGTCATTTAATAAGCCAAGTCATATGTCATTTAGCCTCAATGGACATAGCCTTAGGTCTAGGCAGACTCAAACAAGCTTGCACATAATTTAACATCAGGGTTCAATAGCATCAACATACAGCAGCATCTATATGCTTCAATCATATATATAAGCCAACTAAACCAGCAAACAATCCAAGCATAGGCATTTTGGTGGCAGTCTTGACTAAATAGTATGCTAGAATTGATGTGGAATCTATCAAACCAACAGCTCATGTGTTTAAACAAAGAATCTCACATTGACAGTACCACATAAAGAAACATGGATAACATGCTTTTCATACATTCCTTAACTTATAAACATAAAGATCCAAACAGGGTTACACATCTAACATTACATGCTGAATATAACTATATCGATCAAACATATAGCTAAACCTAGGAAATTTAAGTGAAATGGACCATAAATCATACATATTTCTATGGACTGTACACTAATCATGCTTAGGTCATACAGCAGGAATTTAAGGCTAATATACTAATTACAATACATAATGCTAAGCTAACATATAACTGAGTACATGTTTAAACTAAAATTAAACTAACAAATATGCTAATCACATAATTAATAGCAAACTAGGCATACAATCAGGCTTAGAACAGTATGCTACTCAATAAAATCATAGACTAAATATGACTACATTATACATTCAACCTAAGACTAACAGAATTAACATAACTACATATCACATGTCTAACTAAAGCAGGATAATAAAAACATTAACCACATAATCAATCTAATCTAAGCACACAATTAGCATCTAACTACTACAGAGACTAAAAAAATTAAAAGGGACAAGAAAATTACCTTTTGTATATGCAGCCTTGGAAGAGATCGAACTTTGGAAGATCTTTTGCTCCCTTAACCTCAACGCTCAGCCACAAAACCCACACATAAACACAGAAAAATAACTTAAAATTTTACTCAAACTATTAAAGTTTTGCAGCAAAGTGCTAAAAAAACTTAGGTATTTCGAGTTTTTGTGAATATATTCGATATTCCGTCTTCAGGTCCATAGGATTGGGGCTCTTTATATAGAACCCCCAAATTCGTGAGAAACCCTAGTTCCTCGATGTGGGACTTTCAATTTTTTGGGTGTAAAAACCCTCAATACAACATTCAATGAATACGATTTGAAGTATATAATATACCAAGGGTAAGTTTTGAACCCTAACGGCTCGATCTAGTCGGTTCTGCACGAACCAATAAGATTCGTGGATTCAAAATCGCAACAAGACAAATTCCATTAAGGAATTGGTCCTTGGCTGAGCAGAAAAGCAAAAGAAAGGGAGAAAGGGGATTTTTTACCTCTTTGGATAGTGGAGTCACGGTGGGTGTTGATGAGAGAAGGTAAGAGCATTAACTGCTCTTGCCCAAAATTGTCACACCATCCTGTGGTAACTCTGACTTGCCTGAAAATTTGCCATTTCCGGCAATAGGTGACGTGGAGCTATGATAATCGCTTGAGGCGGCTAGGTTTCTTACCCTTTTGCCCCTCAAGTATAAAATGAGACCTGAATAGGTCTTTGGTATAGATATTGAGCTATTGGGCCGGGTCTGGTCTGATTTGGACTGGGCCTCGTCGGTTTTAAAAAAGAGGGAGCAGGATGGGTCCAATGTACATATATACATGCGATATACACATGTATATGTACAGACGAGTGTATATCTGCGTATATGGGGGTGTGGGGGGGGGGGGGGGAGGGTAAACATGCAACTTGGTAAAATGACCATAGGTAAATTAAACCAATGAATTTGGCTATCTTAATTAAGGCCATAATTGACTAACAATTGATTATTTCAATTTTAGCCGCAACTAGTCACATAACAAATAATTTTCAAATATAACCATAATTAAACATCTAACCAATTATGATTAATTCAAAAATTACCAATGCAAATTGATTGTCCAAATTTATAAATTTGAGAGGTAAAATGATGATTTACTCAATTAATCAAATTTCTTGAATTAAACGGAGTATAATATTTGTCCATTTGACACTTGATAATTTAAACAATTAATTGAATAATTGTTTTGAGTTATTTTCTAATTAATTTGACAAGTACTTTAATATTAATAGTAAGAAAAAATGTAAAATATTTTAAATTCTTATAATATATATTTGCATTTATTTAGCCCAATGAAATGGAAAAATATCATTGAAATAATTTTTTAAAAATTGGCTCATAAAATACATATTTCACCCCTTTCGAGATCCAAGAATACTGGGTAATTAAATAAAATTATGGGAGGTCAAAAATTAGGTTTCAACAATGACGCAAACTACACGAAATTTTTTGAGGTGTAACACCGACGAGCAATGATTCCAGGTGTTATGATATGTTTTGATATGGGGAAATATGTTATGATATGTTTTGATATGAGAAATATGTTATGATATGATATTATGCTCAACCTCTGGGAGATTATACCGGATTGTAGTGAGCGGTATATGGAACTCGCGAGTTTTGTTTACCCCGGATTTGGATAATCAATTAAAATTGTAAGTGAGGTATAGGATATGTGGCTATATCTTGTACTTATTTGATAGAGAGAAGAAATATATGAATATGCTATAAAGGAGCAATTGATGATCAATGGTTTGCTATGTACTCGTGTATCTATAAATACATAAACGGTATTTGATTTAGGAAACGTAAGAATTAAGCACAACAAATATAGATCGAATCTGATATATTGAGAGGGAGATTTGTATATTTTGCTATTACAAGAGTTCTTGGTAATGTAGAAGCCAACCCTCTAAAAGGAGGACAATGCCCCCTATTTATCATGTTTCCCCATGGGCTTCATACAACATAAAAAATAATAGAATAAAGAAAAAGTTCTGAGTTGGATTAGGTAGACCGTACGATCTGACACCCGTACGACTGGCAGTTGAGCGTAGCAGGACGCCATCGACGCGTGGCAACTGCGCAACGGATCTCCCGGACCACCGGCCACGATCAAACGGACATACGGCCTCGAACAACCTGGTCATGAAAGAACCGGACCAAATGATGCCCTTCCTTCGCTTCGGTCTAAGCGTTCCCCCGGTTCAGAACGGGAGTCTTCATGCACACTCTTGCCCCTTTCTTCCCTCGGCCTTTGATCTCACCGGTTTGACACATACCCGGTTTTTACCGTATACAAGTTTCCCATGTGTCATGGCTTTGTGGCAAAGCCCTTAGCATGTGTATATCAAGTTTTTGCTTTGGCCAGTTGTATTGCATATCACTTGCATTCCTATCATCCTTATTTGATTATGTCGATTTCATGATATATCCATGTGATTTGATGAAAAGATTTGACCTTATGCCTGTAATTGATATTACGTGAACTTGTCATTAATTAAAATCGAATGGACTATTAGCTGAAGCTAAGAAGAAAGATTTAAGCCTGTAAACCCCATTTAATTATGGAAAGGGGTGGAAATGTGATTTAAACAACTCTTAATCATTTTGTGTTTTTATATTGTCTATGGGTGTTTCTTCATTGTCGTTCTATGATGTTTATGGGTACTAATGTTGTACGCATACTACACTTGCTGCACTTTTGTGCAGATACGGATCCGCATTCCAGTTTGTGATTTCGTGGCTGATCGCGAGGCGGTGATTCGAGACATCCAGGGTGAGCTACATTGTCACCCGTGGCCCTTGGGACTCTCTTCCTATTTACTTTTTGTACTTGATTTATACACAGTTTATTTCGTCCCATGGGACTTATATTTTAGATTTTTGTTATGTTCTTGTACGACTTAGATTAGATTTTGGGAATATGCTATGTGGGCTTTGTAGTATTTATATAATAGAGACTTAAGATAATCTTGTCATTACTTTCTCTTACTTGATAATATTTATCTAAGCAATTGTGAATGGTTCGCCTTCCGGTCGGATAGTGTTGGTGCCATGATGACTGTGATTTGGATTGTGACAATAAATGCTCGTAAAGTTAAATTCCTAAAGTGAATTTTGGGGACAAGCTGGGGGGGGGGGGGGGGGGGGGATTTTATGTATTCTTTACCTTTATAAAAGCCCACAACACACCATCAAAATAACTTCGTCATTTTATTCTTTCTTTTCTTTTGGTCTCCATAAAAACCTGCTACTATTTATCCTCCTGTTTGGCGTGTTTTGCTCAGGCAGAAGGTAATACACTTCCTTCCATTTGGACACAATTAGTTTTTTCTGGCAATTTGTTATTTGGGGGCTGTATTTAGGGGATAATGTATAATTTTAATATTCTCTTTATTTTAGGTTATGTGTCACACTTTATTTCTTACTGGGTTAAGAAAAAATATTACTTATAATCTTAAAATCAATTCAATGTTAAAAATTAATTGAAGGTCAGCCAATTTCAAATAACCCAGGCTGAGACTAGCATAATATATATGATTAGAAATGGGTTTTAACTTTTAAATACTAATTGTGGAAGATAATTTTCACACTCAGACAACCCAATGAAGAAGTAAAAGTATGTTTTCGCTATGTAAAATTTGAAATAGTTAATGCGAGATGCATTAACGATGACACATAACGGGATTTACAAAATAGGCTTGGCAACACTCCCTAGCCCTTAACAATTTAGCGATTAATTTATTCAGGGTTAGAAATCTTATAGATTTTTCAAAAATTTACAGAGCATTCTCAAAATGATGGAGTACAATATATATATATATATACATGTTAAGAAGGAAATGACCAGTATATATACTACAATAATACTCCCTTCGTCCCATTTTATATGAAGTTGTTTGACCAGGCATGCAATTTAAAATATAAAGGAAGACTTTTAAAATTTATGGTTTAAAAAATTCATAAAAATTTGTGTAGCCAGAAATTATTTCATCAAAGGTAAAAATGTAAATTTAAAGTTGTGCTACTAAATATAGAAATGTATCATTCTTTTTGTGACTGATTAAAAAGGAAAGAGTGTCGTATAAATTGGGATAGAAGGAATATTTATTTTTTAATAGGTGACACTCTAGTATTTCTTGTTTATTAAAGATCCACCATCCACAACCTCTGCGGTTAAGATCTCAATTGAGAACTCACATTCTGGAGTTGAAGGATTAATTGTGCTGATCTCAGCGCCTATCAATTCGCATTTATGTATATTCTGATTTGCCGTTTGGTAACGTATATTGTATGCATAAGAGACCTTCTGTGTAAAACTGAGGCGATCACAAGTTGCACCAGCGCCCAAGGAACTACAGTCTGAGGTGTAACAGGCGTACTCGTAATCTTGCAACACTAGCGTCTCGTTGTGATCGGTCTTACCATCAAACACACACCATCTGCTTGGCAACAGCACTATACCTGTTCAGGATATATATATATATACATATAATATATGTATATATATAGCTAAGAAGTCATGAGTTTTAAATTTCACTAACACACCAAAAAGAAAAAGAAATTAACCAATGGAAGAGAATTAGAATACACGTATTGAGACATAATATAGTTAAAGAGAAGGGGGTTCAGAACCCCCTCGGCTATGCCTGGCTCCGCCTCTGCTATGATCCACTACCTAGATAATTATAAAGCTAAATTATTCTATGTTAAGGTACTATGAGAATGCCACAACACAGATGGAGCAAGTGGAGGTAATCTAGATGTGAGTGCATATGCTTTTTGGGTGAGAGATCATATATATATATATATATGCGCACCAGCACAACAAATACAGAGGATAACAAACATGAAAGCAAAAGTTGTTGCAATAAGGCAAACTCTTCAGTACTACCAGAAATATGACATTAGTGTAGTGATGATAGAAATTGACTCAAAACTGCTGCAACAGAACATTCAAAGGAACTGGAAACAACATTGGGAACTAGTAGAGTTGATTTAGGAGATCTAACATGATATGGTTACATGTCGAGCTCGTATTACATATATAGTCAGAGAAGGAAACAACTTGTAGATTACGTAGCCAACCATGCTCTGGCAGGGGCGGAGCCAGGATTTTCAGCAAGGGTGTTCATATTTTAGGTTAGGGGATGTGTGAGGGGGAAAAAAAAAAAACAACGCATGAAAAACACAATGCCTCTAATGCAAAAATAAAAAAATTGTGCCACAACTGGGATTCGAACTCGCGTCCTGAGCAAGAGTTTGCACACCCTTAGCTGCTGGACTATCCTTTGTTTCTACGTCAAGGTTGTTCATTACTAGTAGATATCCACAAAGTTCTATATTTGACATAGGCATCCGACAATTTTTTCGGGTGTTCATATGAACACCCTTGAGTAGGTGTGGCTCCGCCACTGTGCTCTGGAGACATCATATAAGCTACCGGCAGAAGACTTTGAGGAATTTCCAAAAATGGGGAGAAAAAAAAATACTCAAACATGAATAAAGCTCAAGTTCCATACTTGACAATCAAAATATGGAAAATCGTTCAAGACAGTTTAGAAAAATGGAGCTCTACTGGAAACTTTTCACACTCTTAATGATAGTTATTTACACTTCAAAGAAGGAACAACACTATACAGTTAGCTTAGCACCATGTAAAGTTGATTTGATGATTTTCTTCATCAAGTTAACTATAGCTTTTCTTTTTTACTGCTAGCTCTAATTTTGGACACTATGTAATACTAGTTACTTTTCATTTCAGTTTTTTTATGATTAACAAAAAAGTTCTGTTAGGTTCCTACCTAACAGAATAAAAAATTTCCATAAAAGGGTAATAACCATAATTTTATTATGTAATGTTAGTACCTTTCAAAAATAATTATAATTATAAATTAAGAAAATATTAGACACAATATGAAACCTAATTCCGTTGTAAATAAATTTTTTTTCCTGATTTTGAACTATTTCCTTTCCAGTCTACCACTTTTCTCTCTCTATCGTCAATACTGCCATTACAACATTAGAAAACTACATTGTTGCAGTTATTAGGTTATTTCTCTTTTTCTTCCTTAAATTCTTGTTCAGTTCATCTATCGTTCTTGTTCCATTGAGACCTAATTCATGACATTATCATTCATAAGAAAAATAATGTGTAAGAGGGAATTAGATAATATGAAGAAGAGGTTGGAAGGGATGGAAGATGGAGAAAATTATCCATATTCTCTGATAACTAAACATTTTAGATGAGATGATCATACAATTCAACATAAGTAGTACCTTTGGCGACAGAAGGTTTGATATCTCGGTCTTGCATGGTGAAATCAATTTTATACTTTGGTTGACCATCGAGTTTATAGATACCCCAATGTCGCTGATAAGGGCCATATTCTAGCTCATTCTTATTCTCATCAGTTAAGGATTGAAGATACATACTTATATCCCAATTTGGGCGTAGTGGAGTTCCTTCCTTCCTTGCAATATATTTCAAAAGGCCACGATAAAATCTTTCAGCATTTTCCACATTTGCACCAATGTATCCATCTGTAGGCCAACCAATTTGCCCGATAATAATCTCCATATCACCATAACCTACCTTTGTTAGAGCACAAACAAGCGTATCATAAATGAAAGTGAAGAGATTATTGTAGGTGTTATTGCCATCTATGATTTTGAACTTGGATTTATTATCGAAGAAAGCAAAGTCTGCATCAAATCCGTATCTATAAATCGTATAGATTGGGAAAACGTTGATAACGAAAGGGCCACCAGTTTTGTTAATGTAATCAAGGAATTCAATCATTTCGTCCTTTATATCTTCTCGAAAATCACCTTCTGATGGCTTGTTCACTTTTATTAAGACATCCGTGAAATGGGGAGTTGTAACTTTGAGATCTCGTAGGTTAAAGCCATCAAGAGAATCTCTAGTCATATTCAGGAAATGAACAATATTGTTAAATCGATCTTTCTTATATAATGATTTCAGAAAAGGTTCGTTCCCCACGTACAAATACCTACAAATCGATAAGTTATGTATGAGTCGAGTTCAAATCTAACAATGAGACAAAAATATTGAATTTGGTGAAAAGAATTGAGGAATAAAATTCCAATGGATAGAAAAATAATAGATGGTTTGTTAATAGAATTACCCTATATTTCATGTGCTGATATAAAGTAGCAAGTATATATCAAACGAAATTGTCGAGGTGGGGTTTAGGTGATTCGAACACCATCAGTATAGAAAAAAGTAGAAATGAATTCATCACATCACATGTACCTGAATTTAACTCCTTTGTCGATATATTGTTTCACACGATCATAAATAAAGTCATCCAATTGTTTTTTCTCCTTCATTGTTTGGAGAAAACGCGCTTGTATGGTTATGATGACACCGATATTGGTGTCAGCAAGAGCATCGAGAACATTAAAGCTTGGTTGAAAAATTCTCACCCCTGAAATTCGATTCTGTAAGAGTAAATCCACCACCATCGACGGAACAAACTTTTGTGTTGACATCCTCCCCCAATTTACGGCCAAGTAGGCGCCAACATGAATCCCACTAGACAAGAATATCAGTAACATGAATAAATATATCCATAACGAACTTATGATTTTATACATTCTTGTCTGGATTTGGGTTTTCTAATTCTTCAATCGGGCTATGAACTTTTTAATAAGAGTAAGAATATTGTATGAATAATGTTAAAGGCCCCGTTCGTGCAATGTCTGGGCGCTTATAATGCAGCTCGCCCTTTTAGAGGAGTCCGCCCATGACCATATTTATGAATTTAAGCCAGCATGAGGGATGGAATGAGATTTGGGGAAGAGAAAAAAGGATCATACGAGGTTTGGTTTTTCAAAGATTTTTGGCATGCATGTTCAACATACAATGAAACTATAGGGATTCTTGTCCTTCTAAGTTCTATCTATGATGTTGTGTTTTTGTGGGTAAAGCATGCTTGTCGGAAAAATGTTTAATAGTTGTTCTCACATTCTCAAACTACCATAAAATATTATAAGATGATGAACATGATCTTCTATCGTCTTTGACTAGTAAATAAACGTTTGTCTTGCAATAGAACTTTTAACTAAAGGTTCAAAAATTCTACAATCATAATGTATTATTTCCTAATACTAATAAAAAATCACTAAAGTTCTCATCTAACGTTGAGTGGAGAAATCATATAACCAAGTCGTATATACATTAAAATGAGCAGAGCCATAGCTTACCTCTAACTAGATTATAACTTTGAATTGAACCATGTCCATATTGAACTCATCTTCCACATAAATGGACGGTGGCTCCTTTATATTTGAAAGATATCAAAAACGAATGTTACTCCCTCCGTTTCAATTTATATGAACCCATTTGACTGGGCACGACATTTAAGAAAGAGGGAAGACTTTTGAAACTTATGGTTCAAAATAAGCCTTGAAAAATTATGTGGCTGTAAAGTGAATTTGTTTCTAAATTTGGAAAGAGATTCATTTTGGCACGGACAAAAAAAGAAATAGGTTCAAACAAATTGAAACAGAGAGAGTATATCCATATCATATATTCAAATCTATATCTATATATCTATATATAATATAAAGCTAGGCATAGACAAGGTGATGTGGCACCTCTCTATGACCTAGAAACTCATTTATCTTTTTTCTCTTTTTTGAGTTTTTAATCTCTAAATCTTTATGTTATTTTTTTCCTTCCCCTATAATTAATGTGATTAATTTGTATTATATTAAATCCATTAGTAAAAGCAAGAACTTTCCCTCTCCCACGTATCTAAGACCACTAACTCCTCTTTTCTATTTTCCCTATAATTAATATGATTAATTTGTAGTAAATAAATTAGTAAAAGCACAAAACTTTTCCTCTCCCCCTCCCACATAAAGACGGCAGTGAAGATTAGCTACATAATCCAAATCACAAATATGAAGAAGCAGAGTGTATTACTAAAGATGATGAGAAGCAACTCATGACTTGATCAAAGCAGTAAGAACCATGAACTGATGCTAAGTGTTGTTTCATTTTGAGTGTGCTTTCGGTTGATGATTAGGGAACAAAAAAGACTTCCCTTTTTGAGTCACTGCTGATTTTGCCGTAAAAGAGAAGTGTTCCATGGAAAAATCCAGTAAGAAGAAAACAACGATTAAAAGATATTTTACATATGCACTCCCTCAAGACTTTGATTATTTAAAGAGTTTTGCTTTATGTTAGGTCCCCAAAAGTATTATAAATTTACGAGTTTATATATCATAATTTGTGATCCCTTTAATCATCTTCAGACTATGTATATAAGTGAGTATTCTCTTTACAATTTTCTCCTAATTATTTTTTTCAATTTATTCCTTTAAAATTGAGTTTTATTATTCTTACCAACTTCATTATTTTTAAAATTTCCAGAAATTCTGATCCGTTTGGATAATCATTTGTTGAGGACTTTGCCTCTCCTTTTTTGTGTTTGTTTGTTAATTATCTTATGTTGTCAATATGTAAGGTTCTTGTATATAAACTTTTCATTAGCCTTTTTTCCAAAAGAAAAACAACGGTTTGTGATTTTTGCTTAATGCACTCATTTACATTTTAGTAACATTACTAATTAATAATAAAAAAAAAGATGGTCATTTTTCATGGTATAATAAAGGAGAATGAAGCTAAAGGAAAGCAAGATTTTGATTGGAGCCAATTTTGCTTTTGATTCATCTGGTTATTATTATTACACTATTACTTGGTTATATGTAAATAATATTTTAGAATAACTTTCAGCTTATGTTCAAAATCTTATGCTATTCAACTGATAAAATCTAAGATTTTTTTTTTACAGGATAAAATTCTATCAAGTAATTGAATTTTACAAAGAATATAATATAATGCTGGTGTATAAGGAAGTGACGTGACACCTCTCTATAATTAAGAAAGTATATTATTTTCTTCATTTTCCGGCCTTTCATTTTCATTTATCCTATGAAATATGTGTCTCCTTCTTCCAAAAGGAAAGATGTAACTTTTTTAACTATTCAATTTATATGTGCGACTCTTTTCATTTTCTTATATTATAAAATGAACATTAACTTCATTGAAAGGTAAGTCTAAAACACAATATGTTTATTAATACCACATGCAAGAAATATAATGTATTGTATTATATTATGTCCGCTTTGTCTTACAGATTTTTCTTAATGTTAAAGTTAAGTGATCTTGTAATTATTCGCTCTGACAGCGTTATGATGCATTTGAATTCCTTTCGTTATTGAGTTATCATTTTTTTTTTTTTTTTTTTTTTTTGTAATAGGAAAAATTTATCTGATACATCGCAATTAAAAATGATAAAACTAAAAAGAAAGTTGCATCAAAACGTTATAAATTTTCATTTTTTTGTATTCTTTCACTTTGAGAAATGGCAAGAAGAAGAAAGAACATAAAAGAAGAAAAACAACACTAAAACATGCAAGAGTGATCCAATGAAATTAATCAGGGTCGCAGGAGTGTCACATTATCATATTTCCTGATAGCTTTTGGGGTTTCTAATGAAAGGGTAATTATATAAAAGTGGGTGAAAAACGCATGGGAGGGAAGATGAAGAGTATGCAATTAGAACTAATTGACCAGATTTTACCATTATCGTGGTCTAATAAAAAGAAGAGCTACACCCAACTGGCTCTTAATCATAGATTGACGATAACCATCCCACCAACAAAGAAGTTAATACTAAAAAAAATAAAGGATCATATTTTCTTATAGCTTTTGGGGTTTCTCAGGGAAGGGTTATTATTAGGGGTGTACAAAGTAAACCGACAAACCGCACCAAACCGATAAACCGAATCAAACCGAGAAAAAAATCCGATCATAATTGGTTTGGTTTGGTTTTAGCTAAAAAAAGTCAAACCGAACCAAACCGACCCGACATTACGTGTATTCAATTTTTAAAATATTTTATACATAAAAATATTTATTTGTAATGTAATTTATAAATATTTCTTAAATTTTTTTTATAGTTTTTTATCTAGTATCATATTATTCAAGCTTGAAATTAGAATTTTGAATGTGAATAGGTTTTATATCCTATGGATGTTATTAACTCATATAAAGTCCAAACCAAAACCAACTCAACACTAATACTAACAAAAGAAATTCAATTTATCACTAGGAATGACAATAATGTAGGATATATCTCCTTTAGTTTTGCATAATTAGTTTAGAGAGTGAAAATACATTACTTAAGTTTTTTTTTCTTGTCATGTAATTAATACGTATTAGCCGTACTTATTTTAGGATGACTTAGTATTTTTAGATTATGGTCATTTTCTTTATGGCTTATTAATTAGCAATATTTATTTTAACCGATTTTATTATCTTTTGTTGAATATTTTAATACAATGTCATCACTCTTCTCACATTTTGTGTTATTTTCTTATGAAACACTTTAATTACATAGTAAGATATTCCGAAAACAACCCGAATAACCCGAGAAAACCCGAGGTTGAAAAACCCGAATTTTATTGGTTTGGTTTGGTATATAAATTTAAAAACCCGACACAATTGGTTTGGTTTGGTGTTTAAGAAATCCGAACCAACCCGGTCCATGTACACCCCTAATTATTATATTAACTAGATTAGGTGAGCCCATGCCAACACATCATGCATGTAATTTAAGGTGATCTATATGAAAATTTAAATCTTTCTTATTTACAATCTAACTCTTAATTAGTCTGTTCATTTTCTCTTTAATTTCTTAGAATACCTGTAGTTGCAAAGGTTAAAAAGCTCATTTATTTGAAAGGTTATGAGCAAATTATAAGAGAAATTACATGCCCACATAATAGAAGCATACCACACTCTTTTCCAAATATTCTACTTACATTTAAGAATTGACTACGGAGAAAAAAAGAGTACAGAGAGTATTAAGTTATACTCTGATCCTTCTATGAAAATAACCAGAGTTTGACCTCATCTTTTGTGTTTTCATTTGCATTCATTTTCTTCTTTTTCAGTTAAATACTTATCCGTAGAAAATATAAAAATACATCTTATGAGTATAAAATTGTACTGACACTAAAACATGTAATGATGATTTTATATATTTCTTATAAGCATGTAATGGTTCAAATACAAGAAAATTTATATTTGGTCAAAAGGAAGAAAGATATTTAAATCTACCTGTTAAAATTATAAAAAATTGTAATCAAAATTTATTTTTTAATATTCAGATATTAAAAATTATTTCGTGAATGATGCAACAATAATTATTCCGTAAATAATTTGATAATATTCATGTCCTCGTGAAGTGCGGGCAAGTTAACTAGTAATTAATAAATGAAGGGTATCATTAGAATCACAAAATATGTAATTAAAGGAGAATAAAGATTGGGAGAACAACAATTAGAAGAAAAAGGTTAAACTAGCAATTAAAACACATATATACAATTAATCATCTATACTATTCTAAAAGTGGGAAGCTCCAAAGTGTAAAAGTTGGATTATTAAGATGTCTCTCAAAAGTTGAAGGACTTTTTTACCCTTCACTTAAACAGTAATGATGTAACAGTTTTGTACAAAAAAGTAAATACACATCCTAATAAATGAGTATTTAGATATAAATAGTGTATACTCTACAAATCTATTTAAACTGTTGGAATTCCCAATTTTAATTTTCACATTTTAGATGAGCATCAAATGATGCAATAAAGATGGATTAAAGAAATATAGGTGAATTGAATCTCTATTGACCGTATGCCCTTTAAGAACTGAATTATCTCTTGCAACATATTCAGTGAAAAACAACGTAATTAACTGTTTTAATTAGTATTCTTTACTCTCTCTCTCTCTCTTTATTTTCTTTCAATCACTTGGCTGTTACTCCCATGTAATTCCCCATGTCCTCAATTTGTAAAAGCCTTTGTTTATGATACTGAAAATATAATTACATATTATTTGCCTCTTGATGCACGTATGAAGAGACATTTTGAGCATTATATAAAGATGTAAGATCGGTCATTTTGAGAATCGATGCTTTGTTTTGCGTGTAGTCTATTTCAGAAGCCTCATAATAATTATTTTGACTTGCTTGCAAAATTTGAAGTCAAACAAATATCATTTGGTTCACTTTGGGAGAAGGTTATATTTTTTAATATTTGGTATTTAATTATTTGAATTAATTGCTCGTTTTGGGAAAACGTGCTCTGATTGGTGACCTAAAAATTTCGTTGGATTTGCAATATTATTTATGACCTTTAGAAATTGACGAAAGTAATTTTAGAGTTCGTTTGGTTGGTCTTGACAATTAAGTCGGTCTTAGCATTTAATATGTCTATTTATGGTGAAAAGATGGTCACGGGAAGAAATAAGATCCGGATTGTCCATTTGTTGGTTCCTTTAGCTTCGTATTGATATTTATGACTTGCGGGAATGGATGAATCAATTCCCGAAGCTGTTGGGTCAGTTTTAGGTAAAGAAAATGATATTTTGGAAATCCTTAAGTTAAGAAATGAGAATAGTTGACATGTACTATTCGTTAGGTCATTTTGATGATTTTACCTCTTTTTGCCCAAACGACTCTTCCCTTAGCTTTATTTTGGCGTATTTGACTTGCGGAGATGGGTGATGTTACAGTTCACTTTTACGCGAGGCATCAAAGCTACTTCATAACTGTGGACTCTTTTTGGATTTACTATTATTTTTTTGTCGCCGCCTAGTTATTTATGTAAATTAGGAAAATCAATTCTTAAGGTTATTTTATGGAAAACCTTATTTAGTACTAGAGTTCGGGTAAGGGTTTAGATGATTCCACTGGGAAGGTGTTAGGCACCCCGGTGTTAAAAATCCGCAGAATGCAGTTGACCTTCGAACTTTAAGAGTGTGGCTTTCGTAAATATTTGCTTAAAAAAGTGTGTTTCAAGTTTGTATACAAAGTTATGGCATATTAAAGACAATGGTTTTCAAATAAAAAAATTTCTTTCGTCAAGAGTTTAAAGTTTTTGAAGTAAAGAGTGGATTAGAATATTCTTATACCACTTTGTCGGACCAAAACACACTTAGGATTTTCCCTAACTAGAGTTCCACTTAATTTGGGTCCAAAGTGTTATAGCTCTATTCTTATCCGGATGAGTTTTAAAATGTTCAAGTGTATATCCTTTGTTTTGCTATGCCATAGTTCAAATACAGGTCGGTGTAAAAGCTCATTTTTGTAGATAAGGTATTTGGGAATTGGGAATGAAGATCATGCATTTCCTTTTTAAATAGGTCAACCGCATCCTTTGCCAAATCCTTTACCAAAACTCAATTGGAGTGAAATTCCTTTTTGTTTGTTTTAGTTTCTTACTGGCCAAAGCCCAAAAATTATTTTCTAAAAGAAACATGTTTTGCATCTTTCTTCAAGTGTGAAATAAATCCCTTTATTCTTCCTTTATAGCAAAACCTTGTGATTTTGAAAGAGATCCGGTTTTTCAAGAGTTAGAGTATTCCTTTGTTTTGAAGAAAACAATTTCAATACTCTTTCATTGCAAGTCAATTTTAAACCGTCTCGTTATATTTTGTTAGGTTTAAGTTTATAAATATGGGTCTCCGATTAATTCTAACGATCTTAGCATCATTTTCCTAATCCTAATTCATCTAAGTTCTAACCATGGGTTTCAATATTTATACAAGTACACAATACAACACATGATATCAAACATAAAGGAAAATGGGCTGGTGGGTTTACTAAGCCCACCAGCTAATATATAACCATTTTCACCTATGATTGGGCCTTCAATTCTGCATTTGGACTCGATATATAAATGTTGGGCCTTTAGACCAACGGAAGCGGCTTCAATGCAGATTTGGGCCAATGGGCCCACGCGATGTGTTCATGCAAAAGAGGAGAGGGGGAAAAAGTTGAAGGTTAGGAGGTATCTATTCTTAACAACTTAAATCAAAGAAAAAAATGATAACAACACTTGATCGAAGGAAGAAGAAACTATTACACAATTAAATATACAAATGAGAATGCACACTTTGGTATTCAAAACAGTTAAGGGATCAGAATGGGCCCATGTAAGTCCAACAGTTCAAAGGCATAGCGCTAATAGGCCCAAAAACCTAATTCATGCATAGGAAATCAAGGATTATGGGTCTAAGGCCCAATTTACTTGTACGGAAGCGGAGAAGGAAAAGAAGTAGAAGCTTCATCCCAACAGTACAAACACAAAGCAACACATATGTCATGATATACCTTGTGTATATGCGATATACACCCTTTATATTCCAAGGCATGCATAAGACTTTATATTCTATATACCCAACAGTATATTCTGCCATATGAATCCAAGAAAATGAGAAAAAACGTATTGAACAAAAAAGCTTCGTTAATTTATAATAAACTTCTGATGTACAATAGATATACAGGTTATCACTTATAACTAATCGCAAAGCACACAATACCATCACACAGAGGAAACATCATTTCCTACATGAATTTCTGTCAAGTCACACTCATACTAGGTTAGAGATGACATGAGTTCTTTAAGTGATGATTCCACATATGATCAGGATAGAAGAGTATACATGTACTCAACCCAGATCAACATCATAATTTAAAGGGACAAAATCGAAAACAAACAATGTGCTACCATCAGCCCTCTCTTCACAGTCTCATGATTTGGCAAAGAGGAACCCTAACAACCTAGAGCAATTAGGGTAAGGCTGAATGGTAAATCAAAGCCTCTTCCCAAGCCCTTAGTCCTAGGGCATCATCTAATGCTTTATCATAAGGCAACTGACACAACCTTTCTATACAGACAGAAAACAGACCAAACATGCTCATCTTTACTACTTAACTTCATCATTTTCACAAGTTCATCAGGTTACTGTTAAATTAAAGGGGCAAGGATTGAAATGGGACAAGCTCTAGTTTTTATCAATGACTCATCATTTAGCATATGTTATAAACACTGTTATGCCACAAAAATAGGGAGGGGATCATGCTTCACATGCCATATACAACTATACTTAAACTTAGAAGTTTCAAGAACACTTAAACTTAGTAGTTTCAAGAACTGCCAAACAAAGGAGGGGAAAAAGGGTACCCATTTAGTTAGAAATACATATTTGTATATATATAGAACAAGACATATATCATGAACACAAGATTCATAGGTTCAGAAAGTCTCCAATGCATTAGAACACCTCACATTACTTAAGGAAACGAATGCACAACAAATAATGCATATAGGGCAAGCTATAACTCATATTTGGATAAAGGATCTCTTATCTTTCCCTAACACTTATCAGGCTAGCAACATTAATTTAGCATCTAAACCTTAATCCCCATACTTAAACATTTAACTAGTTAACAAAGCTTTCATTTTTACCAAATGGTCTAGTCAAGATTTCATAGCAGTACTAGCTAAACAAGGACAGAATGATAACCAAATATCAAAGAAAAAACCCATTACACACTCATGGCAAGGCAGTGACTATTAAATGATCAGACTGCTTAAACTCTCTTAATCATGCTTAAATAGATAAGTTAATCAAGCTCACTCATTAGGCTAGTACAGATTAGCACATAAGTCTAGACATACATACCATTGTGCAGTCTCATTTTCACCAAATAAACCACAGCTTTAAGCTAAGCCAAATACATAAATCATTTCTTATTTAAGTTGGTTATACTAAGGCAACATATATCTAGACTGTATACATAGGCCAACATAGATGCTAATAAATTAATCAGGACAATTAGCTAACTCCTACTTTTAAATGAAGCAATTAGCAAAATATGAACACAAACGCATACTTAAACTACACACAAAAATGAGGAAACAATTCGGGTGTTAATTGGTGATAAGTAGGGAATGGTACATCTTACATCGGGTCAGATCTATTTCATTTAATTCCATGTGACTTATAGATGCATTACCAGAAAGATTTATGGTTATTCTAGTAATCCGCTACTGGAGATTTGATGGAATTCAATTAAGGATCGAGGTATGGTAGGTTTACCGAGTGTTGCTGGAGTTCACAAGTGGCAGTGATACAGACAAATTCCAAAGGTCTACGAAAATATTTGTGATGTTTTGGAGGAGGTACAAGTGGATATGGGAAGTCTTTGAACTGATCAGTTGACTTTTATAGAATTGGCACGACAAGATAATCAGTGTGAAGATATGCATAGTATGTTATTCAAAGGATTAAGAGGATTTGGATGGTGAGTGTTGACTAGTAGTTTCAGCTCATCGAAACTAGACTGTTAGATTTTAAATTTGCATAATCGGCCTTGGATAAGGTCAATTTTGACGGAAATTCTTAGAATTGACTCAATACAAGCACAAATTCTTTGTTGGTCAGATGGGTTCGTGATTTAGACTTGCAGTGAGTGAAAACATGCTTTCGACGAACTCTTGGTGCTAAAGAGGACTTGGGAAGGTATGAAAGAGAGATATGTAGAATAGTGGTATTTGTCTGGTACATGATGACAGTGGGGTTGCGATTGCAGTTAAAATAATGTGGCAACTATGATGATAATTCTGGAATCAACCAATTGTGTTCAGAGTTATGGTTATAATCAAAATCAAGTATTTCAAGTGAAGCCGAATCAAATATGCGAGGGCCATACTATAGGGCTAAGTTAAAGGAAGATTCAGCGAGTTAGGTGGAGAAGCAGATTACTATGGACTTGTGGTGGGTTACCACGAAATTTGGCAAATCTTGGTGCTACTTTGGTTAATGTGTACCATTTGACTAAGTCGGCCTATTTCTTACTGGTTCAGACTACTTACAATTCATAGAAGTTGACCAGAATCTACACTCGAGAGAAATTCATTTGCGTGGGGTGACCATTTTTATCATTCCAAATCAAGACACACAATTTATTCTCATTTCTAGCATTCCATGCAGAAGGACTTGGGTACTCAGGTGGAGCATAGTACATAATTTCACCCTCAGACTAATGGTCAGTCTAAGCGGACAATTCTGGTCCTTGATGATATATGACGGGCTTGTGTGGTTGATTTTGGTGGCCATAGGGATCAGTTGTTGCCTTTGGCAGAGTTTTCTTACACAACAGTTATCATTCGAGTATTGAGATGGCTCTATTTGAGGCATTGTATGGAAGGAAATGTCGATCTCTGGTTGGTTGGTTTGATGCATTTGAGGTTAGACCGTAGGGTACAAACTTGCTACAAAATTCTTGAATAAGGTTAAGTTGATTCAGGAGAGAAATTTCACAAACCAGAGTAGGGAAAAGAGTTATGCAGAGTGGAAGGTTCATGACTTGGAGTTTATGGTGGGTGAGCGGGTTTTATTGAAGGTTTCACTCATGAAGAGTGTGATGAGGTTCGGGAAGAAGGGCAAGTTGAGCCTTAGGTGTATTGGTTTGTTTAAGATTGTTTAGCACATTGGTAAGGTAGACTATGAATTGGTTTTTCCCCTTGGTTTGTCAGGTGGTCACCATGTGTTTCGTATTTCCATGCTCAAGAAGTATCATCTGATGGTTCTCATGTGATTCAGTGGGATTCAGTGTTGCTTGATCAGAACTTGGCTATTGAGAAATAGCCAATTACTATTTTATATAGAAAGATCCGGAAGTTGAGGTCCAAGGATATTGCTTCGGTAAAGGTTCAATGGTGGCATCGTTCGGTCAAGGAGGCTACCTGGGAGGCTGGCTCGGACATGTAGAGTTCTAGCTTTTTATCGATTCGGGTACTTCCTTTCTCTTTTATGTTCGAGGTCGAACATGTGTTTAAGTGGTGGATGATGTAACGACCCGTTAAGTCATTTTGGTTGGTTTCCCTCTTTTACCCCTATTGACCCTTTTCCCAGCTTGTTTAAGTTAAATTTGACTAGTGGAGATATGTGGCGCGATTCTCGAGGGATTCAGATGAGATTTGGGTAAGAAAATAGGATTTGTTGAAATTCATAAGTGTTAGTTGTTAAAAGTCAACATCGGCGGTAAATGAGTCTTTCTGAAGTTTTGTCAATTCCATTAAGTTTAGAATGTCGATTATGTCACGCCCCAACCCTGGTAAGGCATGATTGGCACCCGACACCTTACTGGGGCCGAGCGAACCAAGCTGTAACTTGCATCTTCTATGTCTCGTATGGCAGAATAAGGCCAAGGAGGCTAACTATGAATATAATAGCATGCATATGTATTTGTACAATGGGCCCACGATGCCGACATAACCACTGACAAGACATAACTAAGCTGTATATAAGAAACTGTCTGCAAAGCCTCTATGAACATGACTGAAGTATACAAGTCGGGATAGGGCCCCCGACATACCCGTAACACACAAAAATACATATACGAACCCAGACTCGGCAATGCTCTACGAAGAAGTGGAGCCCACCAATCCAGACTAGTACCTGGGAGCAGCCTACTGTGGAAGGTCCTCGTCTCGTCTGTCTATACCTGCGGGCATGAACGCAGTGTCCACAAGCAAAAGGACGTTAGTACGAATAGTGTACCAAGTATGTAAGGCGAAAATGTAACATAATAAACATTTGCTGCAAAGAAGAAGGATAAGAATCAACTTGGCACATCTGACTTGCTAATGAGAATTTAGTACGCATGTCTCTTTATATTCTCATATCTTTAACTACATCTATGTATAATATTGTGATCCTGACCTACGTATCATCCTGGTGCTATCTGCCCAACTGATCAGTGGTAACTGCCCAACCGACCATAGCACAGTGGTAACTACCCATCCGATTATCACCCGATGGTAGAGCTCAACTGCCCGACTGATCAGTGCTAATTGCCCAACTGGCCGTAGCACGGTGGTAATAACTGCTCAACCAGCCGTAGCATAGTGGTAAATACATAGCTGCCCAACTAGTCATAGGCCAGTGGTAAATATAATCAACATCATGACCTGACCTCCACGAGTAATTTCTATGCACTTCTCATGGTCATCACTTATCCGTTATTGCGTACATGATCACATAAGACTTATAAGCACAGTTCTGGGCTATTAGGACTTCTTCCCACTTAGCTAAACATTAATCAAATCCTGATATACATCATAAGCCTCTCTTCTAGCATCAAATACCTCATTAGGGATCCTCTACTAGCACTCTATTCATGTCCTACAAAACATTACTTAAGTACACATTTCTAAACTCATCGGAGTGGCGTAAGGTCGGTAAACCTCCGATTAACATTATGGAACTATCATCATGAACATATCTCACCTTGAAAGAATAAAATCATAAGATGAGATCAACATCTATGAATAACATCTATAGTCATGAAACAAGCTCAGTGATATCATAAGAACATCGGGAACTATAAGCTTTGGTATCTTTAGAAACAGGTTTATTGAAGATATCATGTATAGGTTCACAACAAAGGAATCATGCCTTAAGAAATAAGGGTTTAGCCTTAACATACCTGGAAGCTCACTTTCCGACTTTCCAACCTACCTCCTGTCTTGCAATATACTTAAGATCGTTCATAGTCTCGTAATCTACATATAAAACCATTCATACTATTGTTAGGCTCACCATCATACGCTTTTCTTAAGCTTCCAAATTAAATCCTTTTAGAATCTGTCGAAATGCGGGCAACATCTCCACTATATTATCTACTTCCTCCAAATTCCAAAACAACTCCCAAACATCATTAACAATATCAACAATAACATAATCAAGATAAAACATAACAAGCACATACAAATCCGTCCAAAACTTCCTTAAAAAATCAATCCATAAGCCAACAACATCAACAACTCAAACTACTGCCTTTATACTATGTTTTTCCTTCACTTTAAACCTTTAAAATCCAACAAAAATAACTCAATATCAAAGTCAAGATGAAGAACATACCTTATACTTGAAGAACTTCACTTCTCACAACTTGCTTCAATACCAAACTCACCACAACAACAAGTAGAAGCAAGAACATTCACTTTCCAAGGACTAGTTGAACGTAATTGTTATGTCCCGTATTTTTTTATACATTAGGACAACCCGGATTAACTATGATAATTTAAGGCCAAGACCATTCCGGGATTCGAAGTCGGGACTTTTGACCATTTGATTTTATTTTGAGATATAAGTTATATATGAAATTGTTGGCATTGAACACTTAGGAAAAATTGGGACCACAATTCATAAAATTGGAATTTAAAATGTGGTGCCAAAAATGCCATGGGGGCCGTGTGAATTAAAAAGGGGTCCCACACATTGTGTGACCAATTTTAATTGGTCCAACACATTGTGTGGACCCAAGGCAATGTGGATATTTTGTGAAACACTTAAAAGATGAAGACCAAGTCTTCATTCCTCATTTATTCACTTCATCACTTAGCACAAAACAAGAAAATAGAGAGCTCCCAACCCCCCACTGTTTTCGGCCCAACCTTAGGAAAACCAAATCAAATTCTAGCTTCCCAAAAATTATTTCCTTGGTGTTAACCCACTATATTGAGGTCCCTAAGTAGCGTGGAAGAGTTGTTCGGGTCATCCAACCATTAGTTGTACCCATTTGCAAACCCTAACTATTTGGTGGATTGAAGAAGAAAGGTATGTTTTGCTCTTGTTTTTGTGTTGTGAACATTTATTCATGTTATGGTATGTTAATAGGGATGGAAATCATGAAATATAGTATTATTGGAAGTGGGTTGTGTGATGGGTGTTCTAGCCGTGTATATGGGTGTGACAAATGGAATTGATGAATTAATTCTATATTATGTTAGATTGGTATCGAGTGGGGAAAAGAATAAAAATCATCGATACATGTATATGTGTAGTGTAGCCGTGTTTATAGCCTCCAAATTGTAGCAAAGAAGGAATTAATCTCGCTTAGCGTCGTAATGGTTATGGTGATGACTTGTAGGTTAGAAATGAGAATTTAATGTCCCAAATTGACATAGTAAGCGCTGCGGACTGATTTGGAGAACTTTGTGCATTGAATAAAATTTGTATATATAAGAATCATTAACATGTGTATGTGTGTGGCGCGGTCGAATGTGAGTTTTATAATGTGTCGAAGATCGTAATACTATCGCTTAGTATTTTAGTTATCGTCGAAACGAATTCTAGTTGGAAATAAGTGTTTAAGTGGCTCAAGATTGATGTTGAGAAATTGTGGGCTGTTTTGAGGCTAGTTGTGCGTTTGACGTAAATTGTATATTTTATGAAAATCATATCGTTATATTGTGGATTGTGGTACAAAACATGACTTGAAAATGAGGAATGGAAAAGGGGACTGTTTTCGGCCAAACAGTGGAAACATTTTCGGGTCGTTGGAAATATTATGTGGATTGTTTAGAATGTCCTAGAATATTGTGGTAAAGACTCGGGTGGATAATTAAATGTGTGAGCGATGTGGTGGCTTGAATGTGAGTCGTTGAATTGAATATTTGGAAAGTTGTCGAATGATGAAAAAGAGAGCTATTAATGTTATTTTGTCTTCCGAATTTATTATTGATGTTGTTAGGTTGGTTGTTGTTGTTGTTGTTGATTGATACGGCCGAGTTAAATTCTCGGGGTAGCCTATTTACAGGGGAAATGCTGCCCAAATTTCTGTAGAATTAAGGGCGAAATTGGAATTTAATGCTCAAAGAGTCTTTAGCTAATGTTTGGCATTTTATGGCTTATTTTTAGATCGTGGGCATCCCGAATCATAGTTTGGACTTAGCTTGAGTTGGATCATATTGGAGAGCGTTTGAGGTATGTAAAGCAACCTTCCTTCTTTTGGCATGCCTTAGTTTCACATAGGCTAGATTAGAGCTTTAAGGGAATTCCAAATTCGAGATCCGAGCATGTTATGATCCATATATATATTCTTTGGCACTCTTATGTATGTTTTTATGAAATATGAACCATGATGTATTTGAAGTAATCGCTTTCCGAAATTCGCATAGAAAATGTTCACTTTAAGGAATTTTGTAATCTCTGAATGCCATATTTTTCGCATAGAGGCTCGGATCGCTCCAATAATTTTCATAGGAGTTTGCTTGATGTATAATGGGTATGTTTTTCATAGGCGGGCTCAGTTCGGGTCTATACTCGTCCGTGGGTCCCGCGACACCCTTTATGTAAATTCGACAACTTTGAATCAAAAAGTGATAATTATTATTCCGATTTCGAATATGACTATTTTACTTATCCTTCGGATTTATAATAATGATTTTATGCATATGATTCCTCACTACTCCGCTCGTGCCTACTATGATATCGTTCGCCGATTCCCGGGCCGGTTCTGTTGTCGTGCGCTTTTTGATACATTCCGGTGTTATGCTGTGTTTATGGTTCACCGTGCTCCTCGCTCGAGGGCCGGGTTCCACTTATGTTGGCATTATGCTGTGTTTGGCGTTATGCTGTGTTGTGATGTGTGACGGGGATTCGGAGATTTGAAACTTTCTGGTGTTATGCTGTGTTGTGGCGCCATCGACAGGCGGGCGACCACATTTTCCAGTGCCCTATGTATAATTTATACTTTGGAAATAAACATTTTGATATGTATTATTTTCTATATATCTGATTCGATTATTATTCAGATTTATTTCTGTACCTTCTGCTTTGCATACTCAGTACATATTTCGTACTGACCCCCTTCTCCAGGGGCTGCGTTTCATGCCCGCAGGTACAGACGCACAGCCTGGTGATCCACCTGTTTAGGACACCCTTTCTGCTATTCGGAGTGCTCCTCTCTTTCCGGAGCTTATACTTTTGGTATATATATTTATTAGTGCATTTGTATATATTCGTTCATGGGTACGGCGGGGCCCTGTCCCGTCATATGATTCTGTCGGTCTGTTTAGAGGTCTGTGGACATGTTTGTGGGTTAGGGTCTTTCTGTATAGATGTATGTACATGTCGTTTGGGCGATCCCATACGCCGAGGCGGCCGGTCCGCATATGTTGTTTGGGCGATCCTATACGCCGAGGCGGCCGGTCCGCATATGTTTATATATTGCTTGGTTAGCCCTGTGTGGCTTTTGTTGGTATTTTCTGCGTGCAGGGTATATTGGATAGTCCGTAAAACAAAGGAACCTCTGCTGAAATTTTCTGGAAATTACCTAAATTTGAAATAAAGTCTTGTCGGCTTCCGCCATATACTAGAATGAGTTGATAGAATTTGAGATAATATTTGATAGATGGGTTCGGGTGCCCAGATCGGGCACTAGTCACGGCCTACGGGGTTGGGTCGTGACAGTAATCTTGTTGAATCCTTAATCTAATGAGCTATAAGTGCTTAAGGGATGTGTTGAGAGGTTTATAGAACTCGTGGAAGTGTTGAATGATGAAAACTGGGGCGGATGGGGGTATTTATACCCCTTTAAAGTCAGCTTCACCGACTCCAAATTTGGCCTTCGCGTTCGCAAGGCCTTTGGCTCGCCTTAGCGAAGGGCCTCTGCCAGCCCAACTTGAAATGCCCATAACTTTCTACTCTGATGTGATATCGACGAACGGTTTGTTGCATTGGAAACTACACTCGATGAACTTCAATTTAGGTTTTTGTTTCACTTCAAAACTCCTAGTATATTAGGATATATTCCTTCCTCAAGTTGGACCAAAATTGTCCCCATCTTTTCTCCAAAGTTCCAACAAATTTAATTTCCTTAATTCACTTGTTCTCCAATCCTTCCATAACTTACTATATGAACTTAAACCCTCATAACCATAAGATAGGTGCATATAATCTCATATATCCTAGAAGGCAACTCCAGTATCCACAATTAAAACAACCAACACCTAATGAATCTCAACGTACAAAACTACGAGGTGTAACAGATTATGACTTGGTTGAGTGGTTGGTTCGGTTCCCGAGGAGCTCGGGGGTATTTTGGACTTTGGGTTGGAAATTTAGTTTTACGTGAATTCGATTTGACCTCGGTCAACACCGGTTCAAGATGATCTCTTTTGGGAATTCAGAGTGCGCGAGTGAGTTTGTAGCGTGTTTTAGAACTGGTTTACATATTTGGTTTCTGTCCGAGAGGTCTCGGATGAGCTTCGGGTGAGATTGAATTTCAAAAGTTGGATGAGTTGCTGCTTTCTGCTATCATTCACCAGCGAGGAATGGCCCGCGCCTGTTATAGGGGGCCTGCAGTTACGAGCATGAGAGAAGTGGGCTAGGCCCGCTTTTGCGTATGGTTTGATGCATGAGCGGCATCGCACCAGTGGGTGGATGCCCGCCCTGTGAGTTTGGGCAAATTTAGCGATTCTCGCTGATGCGAGAATCTGATCACGGATGTCGCCTGCTGAAGTGAGAGAGGGTCCGTCGATGCGAAAATCTCTTGTCAGAAGGTATTTAATACCCCATTTCGAATTTAGACTCGTTATTTTCATATTTTGGATCCTTTGGTCTCGGTTTAAGGTGATTTTGGAGAGGTTTTGCAAGATTCATCAATTGGGTAAGTTTCTAGCCCTCCTTTACGATTATATTGATTATTAAGGATTTTCATGCTAGAAATCATGATTCAGGAAAGGGATTTGGGGGTTTAAACCCTAACTTTAAAATAAGGATTTCTTCAATTAATTAAGAAATTGATGTTGGATTTGATTGATTCTTGGTATCTAGGCTCCATAGATCATGGGTAACCTATGTGAGGTCCGGAATATGGATTATGACTTAGTTGAGTAGTTGGTTCGGCTACTGAGGGACTCGGGGGTATTTTGATCATTTGGTTGGAAATCTAGTTTTAAGGCATTTGGTGTTGACCGGTCAACATGACCTCTTTTAAAACTTTCGAGTGCGCAGGTGAGTTCGTAGCATATTTTATTATTGAAATGCATATTTGGTTAGTGTCCAGGGGGTCCAGGGTGAGTGTCGGGTGTTAGATCGAGTTTCTGGAAAAACCCAATTTTTCTGGTGTTCAGTGATTCTGCTTTCCATCTTCACTTTTGCGGGAGGTGCGGACCAGGATGGTCACGTTCGCGAGAAGGGTCTCGCATTTGCATAGGGTAATTGGTGTCTGGGCTGGGTTAGCTGATCTATCGCGTTCGCGATGGCCCTGTCGAATCGTGATGGGTTAGGCCGGGTCAGTGAACGCAATAGCGAGGCTAGCTCATGTTCGCGAAGAAGGAATTATGCCTTGACAGAATTAAAAACCCCATTTCGAGTTTAGCCCCCTCATTCACCTATTTTGAGCTCTAGACCAAGGTTTTAGGAGATTCTTGAAGGGATTTGCAAGGTTCATCAAGTGGGTAAGTTTCTAATCTCCTTTTTACCTTAATATCATTAATTAGTGAGGATTTCCATGTTAGAAATCATGATTTAAGGACGGGATTTGGGGGTTTATGAACCCTGAGCTAGAATTTGGGAGTTCTTGATTTAAGCATGAATTTGGTGATGGATTTGGTTCATTTTTTGGGGTATAGACTCCATGGATGTTGGCTAAACTAATTTTTAGTTGAATTTCCTATTTTTTCTTACGTGGCTAGGAATCCTATTTTGGGTAACTTTTTGGGTGCAGATTTAAACTATAGCTTTATGGGTATCATTGGATTTGTATGGTTTCATAGATTAATAATTTGACCCTATTGAACCCAATTTTGCAATGAAATTGCAGTTTTGATCTTCGAGGTTTGGAACGGGGTTTATGGGTCGACTTTCAAGACTCGAATATTTTATATGACAATATGGGTATCGGTCAACTCGTATTCTTACGTGTAATCCGTGTTTGAACAAATTGGGATCGTTTGGAGGCTCTACAAAAGGGCAAGTCTTTGCTGTGATTGTCAGACTCCTATTCCAGGCATGTTGAGACTATGAACCTTAACTTAAGCATCATGGTTTGTTAAACTGGACCAATAAGAGGCGAAATAGGGTAACTAAAGGGGGTCTCGATACTTGTGTGTGACGAACACTTGCATCGAGTACTGGTGCCATGGTAAGGGTATTTACATAATTTTGATTGTTTAGTACAATCCGAATGCCATGCTTTGGGCATTAGCTGATAGCACATATTGATTTGTCTATGTGATTGGGATATGAGGTCCCTTATTTACTGCTTTTATGCTTATTACCTGTCTTGTTGTGATTTTGTGTTCTCATCACTCCTAAATACTCATTTTCTTAACAAAATATTGGGCTTTGTATTAATCAAATGCATCAAAATAAAGAGTATCCAGTGTTCAAAGAAAAGCTAAAGAACTTGTTTAAAAGTGAAAAAAGAGCTAAAAATTAAGTCTTTATTGCTTATTATGTTGGATGTCATATTCATGCTTATTATAGTATCTTATGTGCATTTGAGGATACTTGTGAAAGGTCCGATGGGAAATGATTCCGGACAGAGTGATGATACTATTTATTGCCAGATTGACTATATCATAGGTAATGTGGGCCTAAGGGCCGAGTATTGTGATTTGGAGCCTACGGTCTGGGTATTGAGATTTGAGCCTAAAAAGGCTCAGACCCAATATGATATGGGAGATCTAAGAATGTCGGGTTGGTATATGGACCTCGTGAGTCCCCCATGGGTCACGATTCATTGAATTTGAACGTGTGTGTATCGGGTGATGGAAAGGCCTTGCATTGCATAGCATTTGCATATCATTTCATATTATTGGTTTTCTTGTGTGTATGTCTTATTAGATTTGTGGTTTGGATTGGTTTAAATGCCCTTTGATATTTGACAGACTTGAAGATTTAGAAGCTTCACTTAAGCTTATAACCAGAGATTATTGTGAATTATTTTTACTGTGGACTAATAACAGTAAAGTATAGAAGTAGTAATCATAGGCCAATCCTCGTCACCGTTTTCGTTAGGGTCAGTCGACGATGATGCTGAGTACCCGTTGTTCTTTGTAATCACGCTATACTTGTTGCACTCTATTTGGTGTGCAGATTCTGTGCCTAGTACCAGTGGTCCATGAGACTACTCAGTTGCTCGTTGAGGAGTCTGTTCCACTGAATTCGGGGTGAGCTACATGCTGATCTGTAGCACCGAATCTTCTCCATCTATCTTTATTTCCTGTCCTTTCATTTAAGACAGTATTGAGTACTGTTTTAGACTTGTATTCACATTTTAGCAGTTCTTGTACTAGTTACACCATATTCGGGGATGGTTGTACCTTTAATTCCGTATTGTTATGTTTACAAGGCTTAAGAGACTTAAAAGTTGACTTGTATGTTTATTCCGCATTATTTCTTACGTTATTATTTTTTAAATTGCGCTGTGGATGGCTTACTAACTGGGGGGAGTTAGTGCCTTCACTGTTCTGTAAATTAGGTCGTGACAAATTGGTATCAGAGCTTTAGGTTATTCGGTCTCACAAGTACAAGAACAATGTCTAGTACATTCTTGAGGATCGGTAAGATGAGCTCCGTATTTATATTTGAGAGGCTATAAGACATTTAGGAAAACTCTAATCATACATTCCTTATCGTGCGCACTTGATTCTTATGGATTCTAAGAGTTTCTTTGTTTCACTCTCTCACAGATGGTGAGGACACGATCAGTCGTAGTCAGAGACCAGGAGCCCCCACCCACACCCATACCCGCTGCTACTGTTGTTCATGAGAGAGGCAAAGGACGTGGTAGAGGGTGAGGCAGGGCTAGAGCCCACATTGCCACACCAGCTAGAGGCCGAGAACCAGTTGCTGCTCAAGCTCAGGCTAGATATGTGACTTCGGACCTAGAGAAGATTTCGGAGGAGGAGCATGTTCAGGCGGATGAGGTTGGACTCACCCAGGCACCAGCTGTGTCATAACCGAAATCGGGGATCGTGGAGGCACCTCCCCAATTCTACCTAGTAGGTGAGCCTTTTTTCCATAACACAGCTCAATTTATATAAATGAATAATAATAATACAACACTTAATAATTCTGACATTATCTAAAACTAGAAATGAACAAAAAGGTACTCATACATTAACCATTTTCCCAAAATCGGGTCTAGACTAGTACAAGAGCTTCTAAGATTTATAATTTGCCGAAAAAGATTATAACAAAATTACAACCTCTGTTTTTGGATTGAAATTAACAGAAGCTTTTGGAACGGACACCGGAAGATCTTTGGAAGCTAAAAGTTCACAAACTCAACCTGTAAGAACTCTACACCCCAAATAGGGTGTAGCAAGAGTAGCATCAGTAAAACACTCTTGCTGGTAAGCATCACAGGACGACAATGATTAGGAGAACATAGTAACAATAGAAATCAACAGATAAGAATGATAAGCAATAATTCAGTAATTAGCAAAATAAATAGAAGGGAAGGGGTCTATAATCATAAGAAATCATTCACACATGATTCAATGTTCCAGCCTCCGGCCTAAGTATACACTTCTAATCCTCAATCCATTAACTATACAACATATACCTTGTTTCACAAGAACTACTATAAAACCTCAAGTTAAGTAACCTTACTATATTTAGTTGCATTCCAAGTTTTACATCCAATCCTTATTGTATGCCTTTCTTGCAATAGGGGACTTTACAACCTTACTAACAATATAAAAATAACAACTCACAGCACAAACCATAGACAATACGGGGACTCGGGATACGATATGCAAGGTACACGCTCGATCAACACAATCACAGCACAGTCCAAAGCAATAACTCAATAGATAGAAATATCAATGTTAGAATCCATGAAATGTAAGGATGAGGTAATAAATGCATATGCAATGCAGTGATATGCACTGGCCAACAGTAATCTCTGTACACACATGCTACAGACTGAATATCTCCCCGTCTCGATACTCATGACCCATGGGGGCCCCGCGAAGTCCATGTACCAGTCACTCCGCACACAGCCCAAAGATGACTCCACGACACCAACCACACCACTAGCCATTCCGTACACAACCCAAAGATGGCTACTATATCAAGTACGTCCAAGAATCACGGATGTTTCCTTTTCACTTATCATCATTAGCACCAACACAGGTAATATCTATGTATTATGGAAGTGAGGATTAATGCAATGCAAAGTAACAATATCAAGTGTATCATATCAATCCCAATCGTGCCACACATGGACACAAATCACAATATCAATGTCAAGTCAAGTCCTTTCCTCTATCCATGATAATGTCAAGATAAGTGAGAGACAATTTTATCATAATCACAATATGGCAACTAAGTACAAGTCCAATATCACACACATGGCGATTAGTCAAGAAATCACAAAGAGGAGACAAGCTCGCAAATCAGTCAACACTACCAAACCTATGTAATCGATCCTAACTTCATACCCGAGGCATAACATGCTTTCTCCGACAATCTCTAACTCTCCATATGCTTCGCTTACCGAAGTCTAACCAGAAGTTAAATTAGGACAACAGTATAACCCAATCATACAATCTAATTACTAGCACACACAGTCAAGGAAATACCAAGCTCGAATCACAAGGCGACAAGCCACATACAACAGTACCAACCTAGAATTACCCATCCCAACACCATGTTCGGATACCTAAGCATGCTTTCTCCGTCAATCACTATTGTACATATATGATATCCTAATCAGAGTTTAACTCAAGTAAGTTGTGACCTACCTCGTGGCCAAGCATTTGCTGCGAATATCCACTAGATCTTCATCTTCCATTTTCAGAAAGAAAATCGAGACGGAAGGGTCTAGGAATAGTAAGAAATTCGAGTAAGGAAAGTGTTGAGGATTAGGGTATACACACCCAATGAGAAACTAGAGAATCTAATATACGACTCCGGGCCCACAAGGGTAAAATCAGAACATTTCTCCAAACTAGGTTTTCTAAGTCTCCATTGATTAATAATCTAGATTTTATAGTCATCTTAACCAAACAAGTCTTAAATTACCTTCTCTCTCAAAATCCCCAATTTCAAGAAAACTTAAGACTTAACCCATTTGCAAACTGGAGAAATAGAATTGAAGTTGGTTAACTAGCTTAGGCTAGGAATCTAGGAGTTCTTTAAAAAATTCCATGATTCTAAGTTTAAGAAAGCCATTTTATCCATCTAGGGTTTTTCAAGTTAGGAAATTCCCATTTTATTAATTCCTAGAATCAAACCTTAATAAGTAAAGGAGGAGATCAAAGAAATATTAAATAATTAAGGTCTAGATCTTACCCTTCCCATGGTTCCATGAGATTTTCTCTGAAAATACCCCAAATGGCGGCTTGGATTAAGTGTTGGGTGAAAAATTAGGTCAAATCCCGAAATGAGCATTAAATACTAGGTCTACCCAATGACTCTCGCTGTGGTGAGAGTGGGCCGCTGTGGCGGCTACCGCTACGGCGTACTATTGACCACGAGGGCGGAACATCTATACTCTGAATATTTGCTATAGCGAGAAACAACACACTGGGGCGGACTCGCTATCGCGGTCTACCTCTCGCTTGGGTGATACACTAAACTTCGGTGGCCCTAACTTAATCTTTAATTTCCTTTTAACTTGACTAATAATAAATCTTAGCTGAAATTCCCTTGCATTCAACTAACAGGGCACAACCGACCAAGGATGATTAGGACACGAATTGAGGAAAGTTGGTAACAGTCAAATGCATTGGTACAAGCTGGATTAATTGCTACTCCTGGGTGAGCATGGCCATTCGCTGCCTTGAAGATTTCTATATCTTTATGTCATATTCTATTCAGAGACATACTTATCTATTCTTTTCCGCTTGATTAGTTATGTATTTGTGACTTTATTTATTATTGGGATGAGGGTTAGCTTATCGAGCTAGGAAGGTAAGTGCCCGCAAGGCTTAGGCAAAATAGTTCATGACTAGCTGGTATCAGAGCCCTAGGTTACCCGGTCTATAATACAAGAACGTGTCTAGTAGAGTCTTGTGGATCAGTACGATGAGCTCCGTACTTATCTGCGAAAGGCTACAGGACATTTAGGAAACCTCACCTTCTTTCCATTCTTCGTGCTACTTATTTCCAATTGGTATCTGGGAAGATCAAATAGGTATCTGACTCTTATCTCTTCTCACACAGATGGTGAGGACTCAAGCTATGGCCTGAGGTCAGGTTCTAGAGCCCGCAGCTACGGCTGGCACCCGAGGGCGAGCGACAGCCAGATGGCGTGGCAGAGAGAGAGGCCATAGGGCTACCCAGCTAGGGGCAGGGCTCCTGCGGTAGGGCAGCGACGAGAGAGGTCTCCATCTCCCGAGATCGAGTACCAGCTGGATAGAGGTCAGGTCGCAGAGGATGGTGTGGCCCCAGCACGGACACAGCCTGAGGTTATTTCTGATTAGGCCGTGCACGAAACTATGGCCAGGATTCTACTTCATCTTGATACCCAGCAGGCGGCAGCTAGTGTTACTACTCCCGGCGGTTTACAGACCAGAGTAGGGGCGCAGACCCCTGAGCAAGGACCTACGCGGGTAGCACTCCCCGCCGCAGCGATAGCTCCTCACATTGATGCGATACCCGCTTCTAGTGATGATATTAGGCCCATGGAGGGCGCTGTTATGACTGCTTCTGATCAGGACCTTGTTGGGATATTAAGGAAGTTAGAGCCGCTGAGGTTTGCTGATACTTCGTTTGAGGATGCATATGAGTTTATTCTTGATATGTACGAGTTGCTGCACTGTATGGGGATCGTGGAGACCCACGGGGTTGATTCTGTGTCCTACCAGTTTTGCGGTGACGCGAAGATGTGGTGGAGGTATTTTGTGGCTTGCAGACCTGAGGGTTCCCCTCATTTGACCTGGACTCAGTTCTACCGGGTCGTCCTTGAGAAGTATGTACCCCGGTCTCTGCGAGAGGCGCGTAGGGAGGAGTTTTTACATCTTGAGTAGAGGAGCATGTCTTTGGAGTCTTATGTAACCCGTTTTCTATATCTGGCTTGCTATTCTACACCTTTGATCCTTACTGAGGCTATAGGATCAGGCGTTTTGTTGGGGGACTAGTAGGCTTTCTACAAATTTCTTGTCTTCAGATGGAGTCTATGGGGGCTTCCTTCAAGTCCATTATCGAGCATGCTTCTATGGTTAAGGGCGCTAAGGCCTGTGCTTTTGGTGGTGGTGACAAGAGGCCACGTCAGACTGGTAGTTTTGGGGGTTTTGGTTCGAGGGGTGCCGGTCAGTTTTTGAGGCCGCATCAGCCATATTCCGTCCGTCCTGTGCGTTCAGCATTACAGGCTTCCCCTAGTGAGCCACCTAGGTAGAGAGCTCCTGAGAGTTCATTCTCCAGACCAGTGGACAGGGCTGCTTCATTCGGGTCTTCAGCTTCTATGTATCAGCATTCGTCTCCTATTACCTGTTATTCTTGTAGAGAGGTTGGGCATGTTGCTAGGAGATTTCCCCGACCCAGGCGGGATTATCAGCCACCGAGGACTCCTATATAATCTGGTGGTCACGGTAGGAGTTCTCACAGAGGCGGTGCTCAATCAAGCTGCGGTACTTCCCATGGTTCTAGAGGTGGTTCCTATCCTGCTAGAGGTGGTTCTCAGAGTATGAGAGAGGGACATTAGATCGGGCATGGTGGAGCTCATTGTTACTCATTTCCTGGTAGGCCCAAAGCAGAGGCCTCAGATGCTGTGATTTTAGGTACCATTTCTGTCCATCATAGAGCAGCACCTGTGTTATTTGATCCTAGATCCACCTATTCATATGTATCTACATTCATGCCATTGGTTGGGATTTGCCTTGTGATAGCATAGATATACTTGTTCATGTGCCTACTCCGGTCGGAGATTCTGTGATTGTTGATCGAGTCTATCGATCTTATTTGGTTACTTTTATGGGGTATGACAGTTGGGTAAATGTGATGATTCTCGATATGGTGGACTTTGATGTTATATTGGGTATGTCCTGGCTTTCTCCCCCATCACGCGATCTTTGACTGTCACGCCAAGACAGTCACCTTAGCCATGCCGGCATTTCTAGGCTTGAGTGAAAGGGTACTCCTAGTCCCGCTCCGAAGAAGATCATTTCCTTCCTTCGGGCGAAGAAGTTAGTACGTAAGGGATGTTTGGCTTATTTAGCTCATGTTCATGATATGACGGTTGCATCTCCACCCCTTGAGTCTATCCCTATAGTGAGCGAGTTCGAGGAAGTATTCCCGTGGGATCTGTCGGGTATGCCATCCGATCGCGACATTGATTTTTGTATTGACTTGGATTCGGGCACTCGTCCCATTTCTATCTCGCCATATCGGATGGAACCTGCAGAGTTGAAGGAGCTTAAGGAGCAGTTACAGGATTTATTGAGCAAGGGGTTTATTAGACCGAGTGTCTCCCCTTGGGGTGCTCCTGTGTCATTTGTGAAGAAGAAAGATGGGACCATGAGGATGTGTATTGAGTACCGCCAGTTGAACAAGGTCACTATTTAGAACAAGTGCCCTATGCCTCGTATTAATGATCTGTTTGACCAGCTTCAGGGTGCTTCGGTGTTTTCGAAGGTTGATTTGCGTTTCAGCTATCACGAGTTGAAGATTAGGGCGGGGGATATTCCGAAGATAGCATTTCGGACGAGATATGGCCACTATGAGTTTCTAGTGATGTCTTTTGGGCTTACCAATGCCTTGCTGCATTTATGACCTTGATGAATGACATCTTTAGGCCATTCCTTGATTCTTTCGTGATTGTGTTTATGGATGACATCTTGGTGTATTCCAGGAGTAGAGAGGAGCACGAGAGCCATATCCGTACTGTTCTTAGGTTATTGAGGAAACATAGCCTATTTGCTAAATTTTCGAAGTGTGAGTTCTGGTTGGAGTCCGTAGCATTCTTGGGCCGTGTGGTGTCTAAGGAGGGGATTATGGTTGATCCCCAGAAGATTGAGACAGTGAAGCGTTGGGCGAGGCCCACTACTATTATGGAGATTCGTAGTTTTATGGGTTTAGCCAGTTATTATCGTTGCTTTGTAAAGGATTTTGCTGCCATTGCTTCATCCTTGACCAGATTGACTCAGAAGGATGTTCCCTTCCAGTGGACGGATGATTGTGAGGAGAGCTTTCAAAAGCTCAAGCTTCTTTTGACTACAGCCCCGATTTTAGCATTAGCCGTGGAGGGTAAGGATTTCATTGTCTATTGTGATGCCTCCCGTATGGGCTTTGGTGCTGTGTTGATGCAGAAGGGTAGAGTGATAGCTTATTCTTCTCGTCAATTGAAGGTTCATGAGAAGAATTACCATACCCATGATACGGAGTTATTGGCTGTGGTCTTCGCTTTGAAGATTTGAACGCATTATTTGTACGGTGTTCATTGTGAGATTTTCACCGATCACCATAGTCTTCAGCATGTGTTTACCCAGAGAGATCTTTATTCCAGGCAACGTCGATGGATGGAGCTCTTGAAGGATATGACATCTCTATTTTGTATCATCCCGGGAAAGCCAATGTGGTGGCTGATGCCTTTAGTCGCAAGGCAGTGAGTATGGGGAGTTTAGCTCGATTGATTGTTTCCGAGCGTCCGTTGGCCATGGAGCTTCAGACACTGGCCAACCGTTTCGTTCGCCTTGATATTTCATCCCCGGGAAGGATTTTGGCTTGTATAGAGGCGATGTCATCTTTGTTGGATCGGATCAGGACTCATCAGTTTGAGGATGCTCAGTTGAGCAAGAGTCGAGATATAGTTTTAAGAGGTGAGGCCAAGGAGGCCGTGATTGATTCTGAGGGAATTTTGAGGATTGGAGGACGCGTATGTGTTCCTCGTGTTTGTGATTTGATTCAATTGATCTCGCTATTCCATTCATCCGGGGGCGACTAACATGTTCCGTGATTTGAGATAGCACTATTGGTGGCATCGGATGAAAAGAGATATAGTTGATTTTATGACTAAATGTGGGAATTGTCAGCAGGTAAAGTATGAGCACCAACGACCCGGTGGGGTGCTTCAGAGGATGCCCATTCCCAAGTGGAAGTGGGGGAGGATTACTATGGATTTTGTCACGGGTCTTCCGAAGACTTTTGGCAAGTTTGATTCTATTTGGGCGATAGTTGATCGGTTGACTAAGTCCGCTCACTTTATTCTAGTTCAGGTTTCCTATACCGCGAAGAAGTTAGCCAAGATGTACATTCGGGATATTGTGAGGTTGCATGGGGTTCCTATTTATGTTGTATCTGATCGGGGTACTATTTTCACTTCCCGTTTCTTGAGGTCGCTTCATGAGGAGTTGAGTACCCCATTGGATCTTAGTACAACTTTTCATCCGAATACCGATGGTCAGTCCGAGCGGACCATTCAGGTGCTCGAGGACATGTTGAGAGCGTGTATTAGTGATTTTGGTGGTTATCGGCATTTTCCCTTGGTAGAGTTTGCGTACAATAACAGTTATCATTGGAGTATTGGCATGACACCTTTTGAGGCTTTGTATGGTAGGAGATGTAGGTCTCCGGTTGGTTGGTTTGAAGGATTCGAGGCTCAGCCTTGGAGTACGGATCTATTGAGAGAGTCCCTTGATAGAGTGAGAGTTATTCAGGCCAAGCTTTTGGCAGCTCAGAGTCGGCAAAAGAAGTATGCGGACCGGAAGGTCCGGGATTTGAAGTTTGCTATTGGTGACCAGGTTCTATTGAAGGTTTCACCCATCAAGGGTGTTATGACGTTTGGCAAGAGGGGCAAGTTGAGCCCCAAGTATATTAGTCCATTTGAGATTATTGACCGTATCGGTAATATAGCGTATAAGTTGGCATTACCACCAGGCTTGGCGGGAGTTCATCCGGTTTTTCATGTTTCGATGCTGAAGAAGCACCATGCCGACGGTACCTACATTGTTCGTTGGGATTCTATATTGCTTGATGAGAATTTGACTTATGAAGAGGAGCCTATTGTGATCTTGGATAGGCAGGTTCGAAAGTTGAGGTCAAAGGAGATTGCTTCTTTGAAGGTGCAATGGCAGCACCGTCCTGTTGAGGGGGCTACTTGGGAGACCGAGTCCGATATGCGTAACCTATATCCCCAGTTGTTTACTAATTCAGGTATTTTCTGCTTCTTTTCTTTTCTTCGCTTGAGGACGAGCGACTGTTCAATTGGCATCTGATGTAACGACCCGTTTGGTCGTTATGGTCTTTTTGGGAAATTTCTGTAAATTATAGGCTTAAAGTGAAAAATAGTTGACCCGAAGTTGACTTTTGGGTGAGCAGATCACCTCGGGAATGGTTCGGGACTTAGAAAATCTGGTGGATTCTGGTACCTGGTACCTGCATTGGCGGCACCAGGGTCGTCCTAGCCGTACCACTATGGTGGCATGTTGGCCGCTGGGGCGGCCATGAGCATCTTGGCCCAGACCGCTATGGCAGCCTGGGGGCGCTGTTGCGGCGCTGCTGTTTCGGTCCCGTTACCGTCGTGGCAGTAACGGGCCTGTTATTTCATTAAGTGTGATTTAAATAAGCCTTTAGACCCTCATTTATTTCCACTTCGAAATTAGAGCTTTGGGAACTATTCTTGGAGATATTTTGGGGAATACTCTTGGAGGTATATCTTGCTAATCCCTCTTCTATTTCTTTAATCGTAATCATCATAGATTCTCCCTTTCCTTTAATAATACCTTAGTAATGGAAGATGACAGTGGGTTTTGATGATTTTTTTCCCTAAGCTTATTAATGATGAAATTAATGGGGTTTATGTTAGATTTTGATGAATCTAAGCTTGTTAATCATATATCTTCCATTTCTAGTGCTGAATTTCGGAATCAAAGAGTTAGTGTTTGTGCCAAAATTGGGGGGTTTTGCTTTAAATTCGAAATTGGGCAAATCTATGAGTTAATTTAGCAATTAGTGGTTGGGTTATGATCACCTAGTGTTTAATATGATATTTTTCTTTCGAATTTCTCGCTTTGCCCTTGTGGGCCCATTTCCCCAATTTCTAGGGTTAGAATTGACCTAAATTGAATGGTAGCAATATTAGTATCATTCTTCATGATTTATAATCTAGATTTTGATTATGCTTAGACTACTTTGGTTCTGAGGTTCAGCGGAAAGGCAAGGCAAAGGAATGAGTTATTGGTGTTGCGGTTCGTCCATCCAGGTAGGTTATAGCTTACCCTTGGTGTGACTTCGTATAGCGAAATACATATTTAGATTATATTGTTGGAGACAACATGTGAACCTTCGGGTATGAAGTTGGGATGGATATTGCCTTAGGGTAGGCCCTATTGTGTGTTGGGGCTAGCCACCTCATTGTGTTGTGATTGATTGTTCTATTATGCTGGCTTAATGCATGAGTTGTTGATAGATATTGGATTCTGTTTTACCATCTTGCTGATGATATGGTCGGCGTACCCACTGTTGGTACTTGTTATTCAGTTATATTATTGGCAAACCCACTGTTGGTAATTGTACTTGGATATATAGTTGGCGTACCCAATTGCTGGTACTTGTGATATTGAGCATGATTATTGCTATTGATGCATACATTTGCATGCACTCTCATTTTCATGATACACCGTTGAGATACTGATGATACTTGATGAGACACTTTGATGAGTTGGGCTCGGTTTTACTTGAGCGACGTGAGATGGCCGATATCCGATGTTAGTTTCGGAATCATTGATTGAGTGAGTGCATGGACTTCGCGGGTCATTTGTGATTGTATTTATTGATGAGATCTTGGTGTATTCCAAGAGTAGAGAGGAGCATGAGAGCCATCTCCGTACTGTTCTTAGGTTGTTGAAGAAACACAGCCTATTTGCTAAATTTTCAAAGTGTGAGTTCTGGTTGGAGTCCGTAGCATTCTTGGGCCGTGTGGTGTCCAAGGAGGGGTTTATGGTTGATCCCCAGAAGATTGAAGCAGCGAAGCGTTGGGCGAGGCCCACTACTATTACTGAGATTCGTAGTTTTATGGGTTTAGCCAGTTATTACCATCGCTTTGTGAAGGATTTTGCTGCCATTTCTTCATCCTTGACCAAATTGACTCAGAAGGATGTTCCCTTCCAGTGGACAGATGATTGTGAGGAGAGCTTTCAAAAGCTCAAGCTTTTTTTTACTACAACCCTGATCCTAACCTTACCCCTGGAAGGTAAGGATTTCACTGTCTATTGGGATGCCTCCCGTATGGGTTTGGGTGTGGTGTTGATGCAGGAGGGTAGAGTGATAGCTTATGCTTCCCGTCAGTTAAAAGTTCATGAGAAGAATTACCCTACCCATGATTTGGAGTTATTGGCTGCAATCTTCGCTTTGAAGCTTTGGAGGCATTATTTGTACGATGTCCATTGTGAGGTTTTCACCGATCACCACAGCCTTCAGCATGTGTTTACCAAGAGTGATCTTAATTCCAGGCAGCGCCGATAGATGGAGCTCCTAAAGGACTATGACATCTCTATTCCGTATCATCCCAGGAAAGCCAATGTGGTGGCTGATGCCTTGAGTCGCAAGGCAGTGAGTATGGGGATTTTAGCTCGATTGATTGTTTTCGAGCATCCGTATGTCATGGAGGTTCAGACTCTGGCCAACAGTTTCGTCTGTCTTGATATTTCATCCTCGGGCAGGATTTTGGCTTATATAGAGGTGAGGTCATCTTTATTGGATCGGATCAAGGCTCATCAGTTTGAGGATGCTTAGTTGAGCAAGATTCGAGATAGGGTTTTGAGAGGTGAGGCCAAAGAGGTCGTGATCTATTCTTAGGGCATTCTGAGGATTAGGGGACACGTATGCGTTCCTCGTGTTGGTGATCTGATTCAATTGATCTTATATGAGGCCCATAGCTCTCGTTATTCCATTCATCTGAGGGCGACCAAGATGTACTGTGACTTGAGACAACACTACTGGTGGCATCAGATGAAAAGAGACATAGTTGATTTTGTGTCTAAGTGTGGGAATTGCCAGCAGGTAAAGTATGAGCATCAGCGACTCGGTGGGGTGCTTCAGAGGATGGCCATTCCCGAGTGGAAGTGGGAGAGGATTACTATGGATTATGTCACGGGTCTTCCGAAGACCTTTGGCAAGTTTGATTCTATTTGGGTGATAGTGGATCGGTTGACTAAGTCCGCTCACTTTGTTTCAATTCAGGTTTCCTATACCGCGGAGAAGTTAGCTAAGATGTATATCGGGATATTGTGAGATTACATGGGGTCCCTATTTCTGTTGTATATGATCGGGGTACTATCTTTACTTCCCGATTTTGGAGGGCATTTCATGAGGAGTTGGGTACCCGATTGGATCTTAGTAAAGCATTTCATCCCCAGACCGATGGCCAGTCCGAGCGGACCATTCAGGTGCTCGAGGACATGTTGAGAGCATCTGTTATTGATTTTGGTGGTCATTGGGATAAGCACTTGCCCTTGGTAGAGTTTGCGTACAACAACAGTTATCATTCGAGTATTGGCATGGCGCCTTTTGAGGCCTTATATGGTACGGGATGTAGATCTCCGATTAGTTGGTTTGATGGGTTTGAGGCTCGACCTTGGAGCACAGATCTATTGAGAGAGCCCCTTGATAGAGTGAGAGTTATTTAGGCCAAGCTTTTGGCAGCTCAGAGTCGACAAAAGATGTATGCAGGCCGGAAGGTCTGGGATTTGAAGTTTGCTATTAGTGACTAGGTTCTATTGAAGGTTTCGCCCATGAAGGGTGTTATGAGGTTGGGTAAGATGGGAAACTTGCGCCCCAGTTATATTGGTCTGTTTGAGATTGTGGACTTTATCGGTGATGTAGTTTATGAGTTAGCATTGCCGCCAGGCTTGGCGGGAGTTCAACCGATTTTTCATGTTTCGATACTGAAGAAGTACTATGCGGATGGTACCGACATTGTCCGTTGGGATTCTATATTGCTTGATGAGAATTTGACTTACGAGGAGGAGCCTATCGCGATCTTGAATAGGCAGGTTCGAAAGTTGAGGTCGAAAGAGATTGCTTCGGTAAAGGTGCAATGGAAGCACCGTTCTGTTGAGGAGGCTACTTGGGAGACCGAGTCCGACATGTGTAGCTGATATCCTCAGTTGTTTACTGAGTCAGGTATTTCCCCGCTTTATTTCTTTTTTTTTCGCTCGAGGACGAGCGACGGTTCAATTGGTATCTGATGTAATGACCCGTTTAGTCGTTATAGTCTTTTTGGTATTTTCGCCCTTTCCCGAGCATTGATTAGCTCATTTTTTACCCGAGGGGACCGTTGGCTCGATTCCCGAGGTGTCTAGATCGGATTCGGGCAACTTTTGTGAAATATAAGCTTAAAGTGAAATATGATTGACCCAAAGTTGAGTTTTGGGTAAACGAACCTTTTTCAAAAGTTTATCAATTCCGAGAGGTCCAGATGGTCGTTTAGAACTTGTGTGAGTATTTGGTTCGGTTCCCAATGCACTCGGATGCATTTCGGGACTTAGGTTGGGAAATTGGAATTAAGGCATTGAGGGTTTACTCGGTCAACGGGACCTCCGTTGGGAATTTCGAGGCTACGGACGCGACCGTAGCGCGTTTTTATATGTGTCTATATGTATGGTATGTGAGCAGATGGCCTCGGAAACTAGTCGAAAAATTGGATCAAATTGTGAAACATAGGAAGTTTTCTGGTGTCCGCTTTGGCGGCACCAGCACCGCGGAAGCGGTACCGCTGAAGCGGTAACCCTGTCACTGGAGCAGTAACCCTGCCTCTGGAGCGGTCCAAGGCTTTTTGCCTTGACCGCTGAAGCGGCACTGCTGGGGATGTCCCAGTGCCGCTAAAGAGGGTGACGAGCAGTTTGTTAAATTAATGAAGTGTTAAAAGCCCTTACACCCTCATTATTTCCCATCTCGAAATTTGAGCTTGAGGGAACTATTTTTAGAGACATTTGGAGGAGATTCTTGGAGGTAAATCTTGCTTATTCCTTTACTCTTCCTTAAATCATAATCATCTTAGATTTCCCCCTTTCCTTTAATAACCCCTTAGTGATGGAAGTTGAAAGAGGGTTTGGATGAACACTTTCTCTAGTCTTGGTAATGATAAATTGATGATGTTTACGTTATATTTTGATGAATCTAAGCTTATTAATCATATAACATGCATTCGTAGCATTGGATTTCAGAATCAAGGAATTAGGGTTTATACCCAATTTTGGGGTTTTTGCTTGAAATCAGAAATTAGGCTAATCCTTGAGTTAAATCAACAACTAGTGGTTGAGTTATGATCACCTAGTGCTTAATTTGGTAATTTGCTTCCGAATTTCCTGTTTTGCCCTTGTGGGCCCATTTCCCCATTTCCCCAATTATGATCACCTTGTGAACTAATTTGAATAGTAGCAATATTAGTATCATTCTTCATGATTTCTAATATAGAATTCGATTATGCTTAGACTGCTTTGGGTCTAAGGTTCAACGGAAAGGCAAGGCAAAGGAGTGAGTTGTTGGTGCTGCGGTTCGGCCATCCAGGTAGGTTATGGCTTACCTTTGGTGAGACTTCGTATAGTGAAGCGCATATTTAGATTATATTGTCGGAGACAGCATGTCAATCTTCGGGTATGAAATTGGGTTGTATATTGCCTTAGGTTAGGCCCTGTTTTGTGTTGGGGCTAGCCACCCTGTTATGTGTGAATTGGTGGTTCTATTGTGCCAGCTCGATGCCATGAGTCGTTGGTAAATATTGGATTCTAATTTATCATCTTGATTATGATATAGTGGAATACCTATTGTTGGTATTTGTACTTGGATATATCGTTGTCGTACCCCCTGTTGGTACTTGTGATTCGGTTATATTATTGGCATACCCACTATTGGTATTTGTGATCCGAGTATATTGTGGCTTACCTATTGTTGATACTTGTGATATTGAGCATGATTGTCGGTGTTGATCCATGCCTTGCATGCACTCTCATTTTTATGATACACTACTGCATGGCCGATATCCGAGGTTCATCCCAGAATCGTTGTTTGAGTGAAATTGATACTTGATAAAACTCTTTTACTTGAGTGACGTGAGGTGGCCGATATCCGATGTTCATCCTAGAATCGTTGATTGTGTGAAATGGATACTTGATGAAACTCTTTTACTTGAGTCATGATGTGAGAGTCCAATGTCCGATGATCGATTCCGGAATCGTTGTTGCATGACCTATATCGGATGTTAGTTCCGGATTATTGTTAGTGCATGAACTTCGCGGGTCCCCCAAGGTAGTGCCGGTGAGAACCCCCTGTGGGCAAAGATCCGGGGTCCCGTCTGTCTGTTGGATGAAGATCCAGGACGGGTGGCACTTAGACTTCGCGAGTCACGCCGGGTTGTGCTACCGAGACGTCGATATTTCCGTCCGGAGTACATTTGTACACTGCATTTGCATGGCATTGCATGACAGTCATACCATTACTGCATTGCATTGGATTATGACTTGATTGAGATGTTTGGTGTTGTATTGTGATGTTGGATTGGATTGGATACCTTTAGACTTGGCACATTTGGGATTAGATGCTCTACATAGGTGATGACGGATAATTGGAATTGATTGCATTGTCTTATACTTGCTGGTTTACTTGCTTATCTTCTTTATTATCTGAATTGTGTTAGCTATGCTTAGTCGGCCGATGATGCTTACCAGTACTGTTGTTTGTACTGACCTGCACTTGCTACATTCTTTATGAATGCAGAGTATCTGGTCGGATCCACTTCCGTGACGTGTGGCTGATCGTCACTTCAGCTTTCTCTTGAGTTTCCAGGGTGAGCATGGCCGTCCGCTGCCTTGAAGACCTTCTATATTTATGTCCTATTCTATTCAAAGACATAGACCATTTTACGTATTAGTATTCCAGATTGTATTATTTCCCTTTAGATGCTCTTGTATTATTCAGACTAGACCCTAGGGGTGTTTATTGTCATTCCACACTTTCTACTACTTATATATATATATATATAAGTAGTAGAGACTTACATATTTGTTCTATTCCGCTGCTTAATTTCATTCTTTTATGTATTTATTCATTGTTGGGTTGAGGGTTCGCTTACCGAGGTGGGAAGGTAAGTGCCTGCACGACTTAGGCAAAATCGGTCGTGACAGACTCGGTCCAAGTCTTAATAATAAGACTGGCCCCTTTGTTTTATAATGTATACATGTATATGTATACCTAGCGTATACATGTATGTGTATATATACATAAAAATTGAATTTAATAATCAGATGAAAAAATTGAATTTGATTATTGGTAATAATGTTGTAATTGTAGACAAATTGGGACATAACTAACCTATTAAAATAATTTAAAAATGGCCAACTGTGTAAATGAGCTTAAAATTGCGAATATGGCCTCAATTGATTTTAATCCAACTGATTATTTCAATTATGGCCACATTTGGCCTTAATTGATTTTAATCTAACTGGTTATTTCAATTATGGTCATATTTGGCCTAATTAGCAGATTTAAAAGTTAAATTGCATTAACGACCTTAATTAATTTGAGCCAATGAATTTGGTTATTTCAATTAAGGCCATTAAGAGGCTAATTTTACAAAAATGACCCCAATTTCCTTAAACCATGAATTAGTCAAATTATCTGTGGCCATAACAAAAATAATTAAATAATTTAAACATCAATTTGCAATAAGGACTACTTAATTGACTAATTAAAATATTTATAGATAATTATAAATAAGTTTGACAAGTTACACAATTACACAAAATTATAGATTGAGGGGTAAAATGGTTAATTATTTAAATTACTCAAACTCCTTAGATTGAAAGGAATAAAGTATTTGCTAATTTTGATTTTTGACAATTTAAACAATTAAATAAATGATTATTATTTTAAAACAAAATGCCCTTTTTCTTTGATTAAATCTAACAGGCATCTTATATATGTCATAAAAGTACCAATTAATTTCTAAATAAATTTGTGATGTCATGATAAACCTTTCACCAATTTAAAGGGGTAAAATATTGATCTGAACAATTTATAAAAAATTATTTAAACCGTTTGAGGTGCATAGCTCATTTTATTTATTTTCCAAGGACTCTGAATAATTAAAATAAATTACGGGAGGTCAAAAATTAGGTGTCAACAGTCACCCGAACTGACTCCAAACCTTTACAAACCAATCATAGTCCTTTCATACATCTGTGGCGACTGATACTAATCCCTCTTCTCATAAACAAACCATTCCGAGACCCCATAATATACATAGTAAGCCTTCCATACATCTGCGGTAACCTCTTCCACCTCTTTCCCCATGACTAATCAACCCTACGCCATCACCCTCGAGTCCAGAAGCTAAATTCTACTCAACTCATTAACTTAATATCGAAGAACTATACCTTATGATTGTAATCTTTATATTTCTCAACTTCCACCTGATATGCTAATCTGATATAACCCCATGATCTCTTAGTACATCAAGTCCTCCTCGTGGTTCCTCTTAACTTGCCACAACTCTGAACATTTCGACGCAAAACCTACGGCCTCATTTAATACACCTTAATCATCGAACCTTTAATTGTAAGCCCTCGAAACGCCTTCAACGTATCTGGAAGTATCAAATCTCGCAATATCCGCACCATAACTTGCGCAACTTCTCCCACGTCTTAAATACCGAAATACTCACCCATGCTATCAGTCGACCATGCTTCAACATGATCCACCACCACGATCACGGCCTTTCCTAAAAAAATGTAGCCTTAACCCCCAACTGAAGTGATTTTCAATATTCCCTCTCACTAACCCACTCTAGACCATTTATTTAAGGATGCCATGATATTACCCATATTGATACAATACAATTCACCTCCTCGTCAAACTTGCCACACACTTAACCCAAAATATGCATCTCTTCCATCACCATCCGCAAAGTCATTTAGTAATCGTCATGCACCGTGTCGAATTGTCCATATACTTCCTTGCTCAATCATACTTATCACTTTTACACCCTATCTGAAAGATATAACATAATGTCGGCATAACCTGTACATGATTCAAGTAGTCACGCTGCTATAATTCCAACTCCTTCCTTTACTGAAGATGTACCTTACTCCTTCTGATTCAAGATCACCCATGACTTATCTTAATTCCTCATTTTCCATATTCCATTTCAAAGGCACACTCACCGTTATCGATCGATCATCACTCAAACCCACTCACGAGTGCACCACAATATCATAATTCATGCAAAATAGCTAAGACAATCCTAGAGGTAATCGTATGCAAACTATTCAAACAACTGGGATTTCCCTTACCTCACTTGACTTCAAAACTGAATTCTTCTCTAAATCCTGCGCATCACCTATACAATTTCCTCAAGAAGCCTCTCCGCTAGACATACCGACCAACTCTGGTTATCCCAACAAGAATCAATCATCATCGATGCAATACCCTAAACCACCACTAGACTGATCCATAATTACCGTGCACATAATCCTACTAACGTCCTCATGTAACTTCGCCGAAGGACCCTTGCCAAAATCTATAAACTGAAGAACCCTTCTTCTGACTTGGTTCCTGAGTTACTAACTCAACATCGATAATCAAATGTTCTATAGTGGACTTACCTCTCCTGGTTTCAACCGATATTGCTGATCCTTGACTTAATTTCTGAAATACTCCTGCCAACTTGAATTAGTTCAACCCATCATTGATCTACCATTTCAAATGTCCTTATAGACTGAATCCTCACTCAAAGGTCCTTAAACGATGCTTGCCCGCAAAAAACAACCCCGAGTTGTCACGTCCCAGCTTAGGTGAGGCATGATTAGCACCCGATACCTTACTAGGGCCACACGAACCAAACTATATCTCGCATCATCTATGTCTCGAATGAAAAAACAAGGCCAAGGAGGTCAACCATGAACATAATATCATGCATATGTATATGTACAATGGGCCCACGAGGCCAACATAACAACTGACAAGACATGACTAAGCTGTATACAGGAAAAATGTCTGCAAAGCCTCTAAGAACATAACCAAAGCATATAAGTCCGGACAGGGCCCCCGACGTACCCATAACACAAAAATACACATATACAACCCCTGACTCGGTAATGCTCTAGAAAGAAGTGGAGCTCACCAATCAGAGCTGGTACCTGGAGCCAGCTTACCGTGGAGGATCCTCGTCTCGTCTGTCTATACCTGCAGGCATGAATGCAACGTCCACATAAAAAGGACGTCAGTATGAATAATGTACCGAGTATGCAAGGCGGAAATGCAACATACTAAACATATACTGCAAAAAAGGAGGATAAGAATCAACCTTGCGTTTCTGACTTACCAATGAGAATCTAGCATGTACGTCTCTGTATACTCTTCTATGCTTAACTACATCTATGTGAAATACAGTGTCTCTGACCTACTTATCATCTTGGTGCTATCTGCCCAACTGATCAGTGGTAACTGCCCGACCGTCACATGGCGGTAACTGCCCATCCGATTATCTCCCGATAGTAGAGCGCATCTACCCGACTGATCAGTGGTAACATCCCACCCAGCTGTAGCATGGTGGTAAATACATATCTGCCCAACCAGTCGTAGCTCGGTGGTAATAACTGCCCAACTAGTCGTAGCATGGTCGTAAATACATATCTGCCGGACCAGCCATAGCTCGGTGGTAATAACTACCCAACCAGCTGTAGCATAATGGTAAATACATATCTGCCGAACCGGCCATAGCTCGGTGGTAATAACTGCCCAACCAACAGTAGCATGGTGGTAAATACATATCTGCCCAACTGGCTGTAGACCAATGGTAAATATAATCAACATCATAACCAATCCTCTATGGGTGATTTTTATGCACTCCTCATAATCATTACTTATCTGTTAATGCCTACATGATTACATAAGACTTATAAACACATTTCCTGGCCATTAAGACATCTTCTTGATTAACTAATCCTTAGTCAATTTCTGGATACATCATAAGCCTTCCTTCTATCATTATCACTTTCTAAGAGATAATGTTGAAAAAGGTTTAATACGTGTGGAGTTGTGTAAGACAGAGGACCAAGTTGCTGACATCTTCACAAAAGTGTTGAGTAAGGAGCATTTTAAAAGAAATCGTTTGGAGCTGGGCTTGATCAAGCCTAATTAGGCCTCCAAAATATTTTTGGCTATGTAGAGGGGAGAGCTTCAGTGCAATAAATTGTTTTTCAACAACATCTAACTCATTTTTATATTGTTATAGGTGTACACGCATAGCAGTCTTGGAATGCAAAGTTGGCATAGGAGACAGTGCACATTTCAGAGTCTCTGCTGAAATTTATCATGAAACAGTCCAGAGACCTGGTCTCTGAGGCTCAGGTTAGTAGTATACTCAATGATTGCATAAATCTTGAAATTGTTACAACTACCAAGTCATCCACATACTATCCTACTCAACTATTGAAATATTCCCATTAATATATGTCTCTCGTTTCTCTCTCCTCCCACTAATCTGAAACCCTACTGAGTTTATCCCTACCTCTCCCTCTATAAAAGTCATCCCTAACAAATTTTATGGCTTTCAATCCTCTCCTCAAAGCGTCAAATCTCCGGCTCCTCTCGAATCTGCAAAAGTCTCACTCCCAGAAAATTCGTAGCTTCCCTGACTGCCTCCAGCTCAATCAACCCAAATAGTGAAGCGATAGATCGAACTGCATCTCAAAGTAATTCACTCTCCAACAAAGAAATAGACAACTCGTCTGCACAGTCAGATGGGTGTATCTCTAAGCAGGGGATGGGTGAATCAGATCTACTACAAAGTGAAGCTGAAGTTCTGGTTATCGTGCAAAAAACCTTGCAAGTGTCACGACCCGTCTAGTGGGCCGCGACGAGCACCCGGTGCTAGCCCACCCGGGCACCCCTTACGTACTATAACATAATATCTAGGTGAGCCACATAACAAAACATACATTTCTATCCATCAAACTAGTCCCACTTGGACAACAACATCTTTATATCATCATAGGCATCTATGCCACATCAAATGTACATAAGCCGACAGGGCTACCATAAGATATACAAAAATATAGGCCGACAAAGCCAGACATATCTAACCATATACACGTGACTACGAGCCTCTAAGAAGAGTATAACATATCACATAAGCGGGACAGGACCCCGCTATGCCCATAATTATATACACAAAAGAATAAGTACCCAAAAGCTATGGCTCTGAATGAAATGGAGCTCTGCTATGTAATCTTTGAGAAAGCAGCTATGGATCAAGCATGTCTCCCTGTGCACCTGCGGGCATGACGCAGCGTCCACAAACAAAAGGACGTCAGTACGAAGAATGTACTGAGTATGTAACGCATGATCAACATCAATATAGAAGCATAATAGACAACATACGAGGGAGCATAGGAGGGGAGACAATAATATCATCATCATGGCACTTACTTGCTTTCCATAGGAACATTCCGTTTCTATTGCGTATCCGTATACATACATCCATATATGTACTTAATTACCCTCATAATCATTTACATCTCATATACATAACATATTCGTACTCTTAATGATGTCATATGCATAGAATATACACATATATACAGATATACATAGCATGCCCGACCATGAAGGTTCCGTGTCTCATACATACTTGGCCAGCCGAGGCCTAAGGTTATTCATACTTGGCCCTACCAAGGCATTAGGGTTATCCATACCTTCTGCAGAAGTGCACGCGCGTTTCATAACCATATACATACTTTATACATATTCATATACATATATTCTTACCCGGCGTCATAAGCTCGGGGTCTTATTATAGCCTTTCATAGGCACACATACATATCATGGCCCGTAAGAATCTTTAGCATCATGTTATTCTCATCATTAATACTATCATTATCACTATCTTCGTTGTTATCTTTACATCTATCTTATAGGCCTACTCGTCATACGAGGAACTTAGTACTATCGTAACACATCAAACATCGTGAGCTTATTAGCTCGGAGGGTCAATCATTTGAAGAAATCATAAACTTACAGAAGATTTAGACGTTAGGCCAAAGAACCATGCCTTTTGAAAGAAGGGTTAGCCCTACATACCTTTCCGTCGCACTATTCTACACTTGTGCGTTCCCCTCCAACGTTAGTGTTTCTACTTTTATTAAAGTCATACTATCATTAGAATCGATAATTAGCACACATGGCTAAAACTAGGGGAAAATCGTACAACATTTCCTTCACGTCATAATTCAACTCCCAAACGTCAACAATGCATTCACAATAGCATAACAATGGCCATTAGTCGTTCACGTTATCCACATTCCTCAGTTTACTTTCATTTATCCATATTCAAGGTCATAACACATGATTTCGTCCATTCACATACAATGTCTATTTCATGGTATTAACGTCATTTATAACACATTCATGTCACAACACAACCACAATCATGATTCAATTCAAACTATGTCTCAAAACGTCACTATTCATCATTCATAACCCATTTTGCTATACTCTTCTAATGACCAAGCATTTCAACTCTCAAATACCTTAAACAATATATAAGTACCATGAATCTTACCTTAAATGTTGTAGGAACAAGCCTTTGTTGATAATACTCCACTTGAGCAAAAACCTTAGTTTTTCTCCATTTGGATTCCTTGACTTGGATGATCTTTAATGGGCTTGCTTACTCTTGACTCACTTGTTTTGTGTTGTTGATGACTTATAATCCTTGAAAACTTGTATAATAAATGTAGAGAGATGTTTTAGAGAGAAGGGGTGTGATATAAAAGTGAAATGAAATAAGCCTTGGTCCCCTTATTTAATGACTTGAAAATCTGATTTTGAAGTGCACAGTGGTTGTAAATGTGGTTTACGGTCCGTATTGCAGTTTACGGACCGTCCTCCGTGGTCGTTTTTAACCATAACAGAACCAAAAACTCAGGCAGCAACATGGTGACTTACGACCATGGTTTACGGGCCGTAAATCACTTTACGGTTCGTATTCCAGGTCGTATTTTACCATTTGATCAATTGGCAGAAAGTTGAAGTTTTGAATGCCAAAATACGACTGGCCAGTTTACGGACCGTATACCATTTTACGGTCCGTATTTCACTTTATGACCAACTGGCCAGTTTGCAAACCTGTAACTTTTCACATCTCTAGACTTCTCATTCTAATCATTCACATCCATTTACATACATTGCTCATCTCACACCTCGCCTTATCTTAGCCAACTTTCTCGCCTTACCTCGGATGCCTTTGAAATCTCGCCTAAGGTCGTCGAACGTCATTTCTTACTCATGGAACGTCATACACTTGCACTCATCACTAGTTCTTTCACTTTCGTACCAACGGAAGATTTTCCGAGGTGTAACAGCAAGCTATGAGAAATGATGAAAGTGTTGTTAGTGGCATAGAGTCTAAGGTTGCCGACTTACTAAAGGATTCAAATGAGGGACTCAGTCTATCTGCAAGGGAATCAAAATCTGCAATTGGTATTGTGTTGGATGGGGCAATTGACATTTCTACATGTGTTGATGTTGCGGTAAGTGCTCCTGAGAGTGCGCAACCTCAGAAAAGGCAACCAGAGGTAAATATACCTAAGGATGGAAGTACCTTGTGTGCTGCTAAAACACGAATTACCAGACCTCGTTCCTCACGGAGAAGAACAGGTCACAGTCACAGTGCACGTGCACCAGGACTCATTGCCAAATGTGAGAAAATGACCTTATAAAGAAATTTCGGTGTCATCCCAATGAGCTTAGCGTCTCTTAAAACCCGAGAACTTACAAAGGCTAAAGGGTCACATGAATCAGGTCTCTCTAGTGCTTCGGAAATTGCCACTGCTGAAATTGCACGCCTACAAGTCATGAATGCTAGACTCCGACAAAAGATTGATATTATTCGTGATCAGATGCTGCAAGATCAACGGACCAGCAGTGCGCGCATTGACTGGCTCTTATAGACCTTTGTTCCCTCATTTTCCTCTCCTGCTTCTTCCTGAGTCGGTTTCTGTTCTCGTACCTTTCTCCACTCCTTTTCTTAACATATAGCTTGGATTTAAGGCAATTTTATTTTTATACATTACATTTTTTGGCTGCTAATCTTCCCTGTATTCTCATTTGGCTATTATTCTATTTCGTGCACTGTAATTCGCCATATTGCTCTCAAACTGTCTGTGTTGTGTTGCCCGAGTGGCTCTGAGTTTATGCTACTGAACTTCTTCATTTTCTTATGTTAGCTCGACTCTTTTCGATGATATCAAAAGGGGGAAGAATGATAAGAGGGAAAAAAGAAAAAGAAAGGAATAAGGCAAATGAACAGGGGGGAGAAATCTTATCAGGAACAAAAGGATCATCAGAGAACAAGTGGGATCTAGCCTTCAGGGGGAATTTCATCTCTCAGTTTATCATCATCAAAAAGAGGGAAATATATAAGGTGCACCCTATGATCCTATGTTTAGATAATTGACAAACTGATGGGGAACCGAAAAGAGACCTGGTCTGCGATTTGTTTTGAATATACCGCACGCACTCAATGGTACATCTTTAAACAACTGTAAAGCTGGACCGTACAATAGCAGTGTTGCAGCCCATGCCTCAGGTCAAACTTTGGATGAGAAGTCTCCATCACATCCCACATGTTCCGCAATATATATTCAACATGTCCCAACATATTGGGTATCACTTTGAAAACCTAAAATCACTTTAAAAGTGTAGCCATCACAAGATTCCCAAGTGTTCAACTAATAAAGCTGAGAACAAACTGAAGGACCAAATGCCAACCCTAAAGATATCCAAGTCTCCTAGTTTTTCTTAAGCTTTGTTTCATTTGTACTTAAATTGTAAACCTACTCCTCTTGTTTGAGAAGTTGTTTGTAGGTATTTAAAAGTCTCAAAGTCAGCTTGTTGGAAGTGTGTTCCCACAAGCTTTTGAGTGGTACACTAGGCTAGAGTTAGTTTAGGTGTATTAGTGGTCCTTGGCTAGAGTTAGTCAAGTGGAATTGCTTGCAATCGGAGTATTGCAAGTGTTGAGGGACTACGGGGCTTAGTTCCCAGGTTACATAAGCGTTATTGTAAGGGTGGAGGATTATGGAAGTTAATTCCTAGCTTACAATAGAGTTGTAATCTAAAGTTGCTTGGTTAGTGGAGTTGAAATCCTACTGAGGTAGGTCGTGGTTTTTAATCCCTTGAGCAAGGAGTTTTCCACAGTAAAATCTTGTGTCCTTTACTTACTGCACTGTACAAGGGAACTGATAGACGACCAGGTCACTTCATATTTTGTTTGGTAAATGCAAGACCTCTATCAATATTGGTGCAATTTAGGCTCAACAAAATTAGGCATGTAATCTTGACAGATTACAAATCAAAAACCATCAAGGAAAACAAACAAGTCATAAATATGGCAATAAAGCATACACCAAAGAAAGCCTTCCATATTCGGATTCATGATATAATTTTCACTGCTAACTCATTACAAATATACCATCATTAGCACACCTTTGCAATTAGTAAATTGACACCAAGTACATGAGCAGTAGTGCATTATTAGAGAGCATAAACAAATTAGTGGGCACACGTCAAATCTTTATGAATGACTATGGCCTAATAAATTCTGAATTCTATTCAACCAAATTCAGAACCCTCTTCTTTTCAGCAGGAGAACAAAAGCGTGACTCTTCTCCCCCTAACTGAAAGAAAAACACCAATAGCTTAGAGTCAGAGAACTCAAATGTGTATACTTTTAGAGGGTGTTTGGATTGACTTATTTTAAGTGCTTATTGACTTTTAAGCCTTTTTCTACTTTTTGTGGTGTTTAGAAAAGATAAAAAGTACTTTTAAGTACCTACTTTTAGGCTAAAAAGTACAAAAATAAGTCAAAAGTCAAAAGTTGGGCATTCCCAACTTTTGACTTTAGGTTTTCAGCTAATAAGCTACTTTTTTAAAGAGCCAATCAAAACACCCTCTTAGACTTCTAGCACAAAGATATTACTGGCACAATTTTATGAGAACAAAGCAAAAAAATATAAAAGAAGCCTGTAAATTTTAGATTGTTTGCTGGAATCACACTCTCTAATACAGTCCCTGCAACATCCTTAGATCAGACATCCTGATAAGTTTCAATCATTTGTCACAAAACGATTTTTTTTTTTTTTTACAAGGATGCACTCATTTCCATTATGTCCATGTTTTGCTCTCAAAAGAAACGTTGCCAAGTGAACCTAATTTGTGCTTTCAAGGAATGATAGAAGGAACAAAGTCAGTCTAATATTAACATAAGAACCATCTGTAGGTAAGAGCGGGCATAGGCTATCGAGGCGGCTCAGCAAACCAAAGATCGTGACCTTATCATTGTCTTTTTCTCAGAGTGCTAGAGGTGTTAATATCTGACTTCTTTTTTGTATACATCTGACAATACTTTGCACTATAAAATGAGAATTTAGAAGTTTGAATCGATTGATTGTAAAGAATTATTGACAGTAATTATGTCTCTTTGGGGGCATCCGTTAAAAGAAAAAATCAAAACCAGTTGCAATTTTTCATTACCCTCTCTTAATTGCAAAGTAAATAAATAATAACTGGTAAGGTCAAAAACTAAATAATGGAGAGAGAAAGGCAAAAGAAAAGGAGGTTAAAAGATAAATATTTTTTCTTGGTCCACAAGAGAGGTTCCACTTCATCTCTTTTTAAACCACACACGACGACATAGCATTAAGCATACCTGTTAAGTGTATTTTTGTTTCATACATTGTCTTGCCTTCATTTTCAAGTGACAGAACACTAATGTCAATTTTCTCTTTTTGTCTTTCATAACAGATCCTATATACTCAAAACAACTCCTATAACTAAAAACAAATATAAATTCTTCTCTTAGTTTAAAATTTTCAGCTAATCCCCTAAATAATATCGGAACATGGCAAGCAATGCACATTGACAATTTGAATTGTTTCCAGAAGAATTTCATATTATCTTCACTATCAATCTAAACAATATCACAACATATGAAGAGACCGGGACTAATCAAAATGGATTAAAATTTAACTTTATAGATATTAGTAAATATATGCAAGGCACCTAAGTGATTTGCATAGTATAAACGGTTCTACAAAAGAATTGTATAATTGGCCTTGCCGTTATCAAAAAAGAATTGTAATTGACACCAATACCATTTTCAAATAAAAAAAATATATAATTGACCTCAAACAAACACGAGACAGAAATAAATTGACTGATAAATAAAATTCACACTCTAGCAAAAGGTGGCTTACCTTAATGTTGGTGCCATTTGAACTTGCAAACTGGCATTGTCGATCATGATACTGCAACAGAAGTGACAGAAACTAATCAAAAAAGTAGTGTTAATTTTTTTTTGAAATTTTCATATAGGTGTGTGGCTCTTACTTTCACTTTATTCCATTTTGTCGTATGTGCCTTAGGGAGAACAAACGAGGGAGTGGAAGAGCCTAGTTCTGAGAACCGCTCGAGTTATTTTCGAAAAAGTCCAACTGAATGTCAAACTATAATTAATACTCAGAGAGATTTGATATAGAAGATTGTTGGAAGTATCGGTTCAAGAATAATTGAATCGCAGAAGTTGGTAAACAAAAAAGTAAAAAAATGTAAATTTGATTGATACAACTAATAAAATTACAGATTTAAATCAAGAATTTCAACTGTAGCAAAAATGGAAGAAACTAACTAATAATTTCAATCGTGACCACATTTAACATATAAAATTATTTTGACAATTCAATTTTAGCTGCTTTGAAAGTACTTGCAATTAAAGTGAAAAAAAAAAAATTGTAAAATTGAGACGTAATTGATTATTTATTCCATTAACGGAGTAAAATTCCCATCAATTGATTATTAATAGTTTTAAACAATTTATTAAATAATTATTTTCACTATTTTGAATAAAATTCTTGATAAATATGTTTCAAAATTATAAAAAATATACAAAATACATAGGATAATATAAAATAATATACTTGATGATATTTTGCCAAATGATATGGCAAAATGTCACTGCAATAATTTTGTAAAATTATTTTTGACTTGCAAAATGTATATTTCACTCTGTTTGTGACTTAAGCACTTTGAATAATTAAATAAAACTATTGGAAGGTAAAAACTAGGTTTCAAGAATTGCGAAGAGCCGCCCTTAATTTTGCAAACCAATTCCGAGAATTTGCGCAACTTGCAAACCACATTTGGCTGAGAAGAGATAAAGCTTGAAGCAAGCTTCATGTAGACTTCTTCATGTAAATCACCATGTAAAAAGGAATTATTTATGTCAAGCTGATGTATCTCCCAGTTCTTTGGGATGGCCATGGCAAGAAAGGTGTGAACAAACACCATTTTATCTACTGGGGCAAAAGTTTCTTTGAAATCGATACACTTTTCTTGTTCATTAACTTGAATTACCAAGCGAGCCTCGTAGCACTCTATTATCCCATTTGAATGGTATTTAATTTTGTAGACCCACTTAGAGTGAATAAGCTTTTTACCATGAGAAAGAGGTACAAGATACCATGTTCCATTTCCTTCTAATGCATCGATCTCTTTTGCCATAGCTTCCTGCCCACGAGGATGTTTGGTTGCTTCTTGAAACGAGCGGGGCTCATTCCCCGAGGTGATAGCAACCAAAAAGTATCTATGAGCAGTAGAAAAATTAGCACAAGTGACAAAATTATCTAGAGGATAAGGAGTACCTGAGGAAACCGTTTGGCGAAATTGCAGCGAGATGGGGTGTGTTGATTGAACCGAGGAGCAAATACAATCCTGTAAGTGTGAAGGAGAGCATTTTTTTCTGTGACCACGGCCTAAAGCCTCAGCTTCTAAAGGAGGAGCCATTTCGGGTTGAGATGTATTCCCCTGTCCGTAATATTATCTTGAGAGCTCCCATTCACGGTGTCCATAGCCACTTCCTGTCGGACCATTGAAGCGTCATCAAATGTTAAAGGATCGTCTTTAATTAAGGAGTCAAGCATAGCAGTCGAGGATATCTCATCGCCAGACGAAAATATATATTCATGAAAGGCGACATCACGAGATACAAAAATTTCTTTAATTTCTAAATCGTAGACACGCCATCCTTTCTGCCCATGAGGATAACCTAGGAAAACACATTTTTGACTTCTTATATTGAATTTATCTTTGGTCCTAGACTTAGAATGAGCATAGCAAAGACAACCAAACACTCGAATGCAAGCAAGCGAGGGAGGTTTATTAAACAAAAGTTCATATGGCGTCTTTCCATGTAGTAGAGTGGTGGGAGTGTGATTAATAAAGAAAACCGCAGTTTAAACACATTCCCCCCCAAAATTCAATAGGCAAATTTTCTTGAAACTGCAATGCTCTAGCTACTTCAAGAATGTATCTGTGTTTCCTTTCGACACGTTCATTTTGTGAGGAGTTCCAACACAACTTGTTTGTGGAGTTATTCCATGCTTTTTATAAAACTATGGCGTTCCCCTTTTTTAAATTCAAATCATTATCGCTACGATCTGTTTTTACAGTTTTAGAAAATTGTGTTTGAACCATAGCACAAAATTCACGCAACAGTTTTCCAACTTCACTTTTATCCAGCAATAAGTAAACCCAGACAGCTCTACTAAAGTCATCGACAATAATTAAGAAATAATAAGCACCAGTAAATTAACAACGGCGATAGGGACACCATATATCAACATGAATTAAATCAAAAACGGCAAGGCCTTTATCATCACTTAATGGAAAAGGAGTTCTAGAGGGTGTTTGCATTGACTTTTTAAAAGTAGCTTATAAGCTAAAAACTAAAAGCCATAAGTTGGGAATACCCAACTTTTGACTTTTGGCTTTTGGCTTATTTTTATACTTTTCTTGCCTGAAAGTAAGTGCTTTTAAACACTTTTTATCTTTGCCAAACACTACAAAAACTAGAAAAGAACTTAAAAGTCAACAAGCACTTAAAATAAGACAATTCAAACACCCTAGTATGTTTATCCTGAAAGCAAACATCACGAACACTACCATCTATCTTTTTTGAAAGTATATTAACTACGCCTGACAACATAGATAAATGCTGACTTGAAGGATATCCCATCGGCCGATGCCACAATTTGTAAGTCTTCACAGAGTATGTGGCCTAGTGCGTCTTGTGTGTCACACATCAGAAATAGTACACCCTATCTCGCTGCTCACCCAGACCAATTGGTTTCCTCGAAGTGGGACCTTATATCACGCACAACTTGTCAGTAAATGTCACATGGAATTTATGATCTACAATTAATTGTCCAACATAAATAAGATTACAAAACAAATTGGCACATATATAACATCTTGTAATATAAGATTAGTTTTTAATTTATCCCGTCCTAATTTGATAGCCGGTGTTTTAGTACCATCAGGAAGACATATATGCAGCGGATCAATGTCAGTGATATCAAATATCACGTTTATATTTCATGTGCCATGATGAGACGTGCCACTATCAAGAAACCAATAATCTAGCCTATTGATATGTGTATCAGGTATACTGATACATGCATGTATAACACTGACATATGACTTCCTAGACAATTTGTAGCTACTGGACTGTAACGACCTGTTTGGTCATTATTGTATTTTTACCGTTTTTGCCCCTGTTGACTCATCCCCGAGCCTTTTTAGTACTATTTTGACCTGCGGGGATCGGTGGCACAGTGCCCGAGGAATCATTTTGGGTTTTGGAATGACTTTAGAAAATTTGACCTTAGAGCGAAAATCGTTTGACTAGAAGTTGACTTTTTGGTAAACATGCCCGTAATCAAATTCCTACAGTTCCATTAGGTCCGGAGTGTAATTTATGACTTAGTGGTGTCATTGATTTGGTTCCCGAAGGTTTTGGGTGTGATTTGGGTCATTGGTTGAGAAACTGATTAAGTTAGAATTGGAGTTGACCACGGTCAACATCGGGTCAAGATTGTTACACCTTGGAAATTTCATGTCGTCATGTAGTGAATGAACTAATGTGAGCTTAAGGGTAACAGGAAGTTCTTAAGACTATAAGACGGATATTTAGTGGTCTTAAAGGGCATACGTTAAGATGTTGAAGTTATATGAATTGATGAAATAAGGGTTGATAAGGACAAGTGGAGTATACGTAGGGTTTAGGAAAGGTTTCGTAAATTATGGCGTTAAGGATTGTTTGGTAAGGCCTTGAGGACGAGTTATAAGGATGTTTAGATTTCTAATGGAGTATTAAACAAGTGTCAAGAAGGTTCCATAAGGATTGGAGATCAAACGAGTCGACGAGAACGAACTTCGGAGAGCTGGGAATTATACGGCCAAACATACTGGCCGTATAAAACATACGGACCGTATGTCCAGCCGTATATTCTGCCCAGAATGAGGGCCTTCACTGGACCAAACATACGGTCAGTATAAAATATACGGACTGTATATTGGTCCGTATGTTCAGGTCGGGACAGATTTTTAAGTTGATATAAGGACCTCTCTCTCATTTATTTCATTTCATTTTCCACTCTCCACACCTCAAGAACACTCTAGAATCTTCTCCACTCTCCACCCACAAGAACCCAAGATAAATCTATGATCAACTTCATCAAACCCACAAAAATCAAGTGTAGTAAACTTATCAAAGTTCATCTAAGCCAAGAAATCTCAAGGGAAGTGAGCTAGGGTTTTGGTGCAAGAAGAGAATTTCTACTCAAGGCTTATTCTTCCATTATCTAAGGTGAGTTTTATGATCATTCCATATTGTTTAAGGTGTTGGAAAGTTAAAACACTTGGATTGTAGAAGGATATAGAAAATGGGTCATGAGTGTGGGAATAGTGTCATTGTTGAGTAGTCATTTGGGGTGAATTATGAATATTGATATGTTGTGATTATAAGTACGCTATAAATGACATTTAGAACATGGGGTAAGTATTATATGTGAGAAAACGCGATAGTGAACTATAGCCACAATTATGGAGAAATTGAAGTGAAATTGTGAAATGCGGATAATGTAGGTGAATGATGATTGTTGCCTATTATATTGTGAATGTTGTTATGGATGTTTGGGAGTTGATATATGATATGGATAAAGTAGTAGAAACAGAGGAAATGCTGCCCAGTTTTCTCTATCAATAGTAACACGTTCATATAATCGATTAACTAATGTTGATCCGAATCCTCTTGAAGGTAGAAACGCGAGCATCGAAGGGGAACGATCAAGTGATAAAACTGTTAAACGAAAGAGGTATGTAAGGCTAGTCCCTTCTTTCTAAGGCATGAATCCTATGATATGATATTTCCTCCTTCTCTATGAATTTTCTACATTCCGAAAATAAAAACTAAGAGTCTATGCCTATGAGTAACCATATGAGTTAAGATAAGAGATATGTCACGAGCATGATAATGATGATGATGAGTTTAAGTATAAAGAATCCTAGAGTAAAGTAAGATGTCCATGAAGCTAATGATTCTAAGTATGGTTCCATTGATGATTTTCCTTGTGTACACTCACCTTAAAATGTTAGTTCCTTCAAGGTGAGATATGATGTTGATGATTACTTCATAATATAATCGGGAGTTCACAACCTTATGTCACCCCGACATAGGTTCTAATGTATGTTTTGATGATAAATGTATAACGATGCTAAGTCATGATATGTCTACGAGATGTACAATAATGTAAGTTTATGATATGCCTATGAGATGAGTAATAATGATGAGTATATGATTGATTGTATGACGATACGATTCCACCGTGCCTAATTGGTCGGGCATGTCACCGCTAAGGCGGGCCGCATACAATTCCACCGTGCCTAAATAGCCGAGTATGTCACCGCTAAGGCGGGCTGCTATGTTTACACCGAGCCTAGAGGGTCGGGCATGATCACCACTAGTGGGTGGCATATGATGGTTACCCGGACACGGGTTAACGATGATGATTATGATGCGATGATATATGCGCTATGATGATACATGTACTATGATTATATATATATATATATATATATATTTGTGTGTGTGAAATGTATTCACCCATAAAACTCACGCAGGTTATATCTTCATCCTATGTCATATGATTCTTCTATTATGTTCATTTCATTCATGTCTTACATACTCAGTACAATATTCGTACTGACGTCTGTTTTCTTTGGACGCTGTGTTCATGCCCACAGGTAGACAGGGAGGTGATCTAGACTCGTAGAAGTCATCAGCAGATCTACAGGAGCACTCCATTATTCCGGAGGTGCTATTTGGTTTATTCTTTTATGTATATATGTATATGTATTATGGGTACGACGGGGTCCTGTCCGGTGCATATGTCTAGTACTCTAGTAGAGGCTCGTAGATACGCATGTGTGGGTAGTATGGTCTCACGATGTTACTATTGTATATACATATTATTATTTTGACGGCCGAAGGGCTCATGTATATATATATATATATATATATATATATATATATATATATATATATATATATATATAAGAGTAATTATGTTTCCAAATGAAAAGTGGTTTTCCTATGATTTGAGTATATAATTAATGAATGTACGCTTAATGAGTATGATGAGTAGTAGAATGAGTGGTGCTCGGTGGTTAGCCCTGGGTACCCGTCATGGCCCCTAGTCGGTTCATGACAAAGATGATCCCATCTCGATGTGTTGCAAGTTCCTATAAGTTTGTATGATAATTTTGGACATGTCCACAAAGTTTGGTTAGATTCCGATGAGTTTTGGATAAGTTTGGGTTGTGTGGTGATTGTTTTCGATTTCGACGGCGATTTGAGTATAAGGGTATCATATCGCGCAAACGGCCTTTGATTCGTGTTTGGACTGAACCATTATATCCGTATCGTAATTTCGGAACCATAGCAACAGAAATCATCGAGTTTCGACATCGTATGAGGGAATTATGGTCATTTTACTAAGAATTTGGTTGGCAAATTTTTTAGATTAATTATGAAATTGCCACTGAATTCATATTTAAAAATCTGCATTCTTCCAAATATTGAAACCAACATATCGCATTCATTATAAGGTCAAATGGAGTGATTCAAAGGCCTAACTTGAGTGAAATTTCACAAGGAATCCATTGGAGGCATCAAAAACTAGTTTTGGGATCGTTTGGTACTAGAAACGAGGCGGAACAATTGGGCATTTTTGTTATTAATGTTGTTTGGGGTTTCTCTCATCTTGAAAGCTTGGGTGGGAGAATTCAAGGATGTTCTTCAAGTTTCTTCCATGGGGTAAGGTCTAAACCATAATCTAAGTATCTCTTTGATCATTCCCTTGGTTTAAGCTATAATCCATGATTTCTAAAGTAGGAAATTGAGATTTTTCTTGAAAGAGGGTTTAATGGGTCTTTCTTAAGAAGTTCATAAAATGGGTTAGACTTCCTAAGTTGCTTTAAATGATGAAATTGATTGTGTTTATACTAGATTATGATGTTTCTAAGGTTGTTAATCATATATCTTCCATTATTAGTGATGAATTCTTGAATTTAAGAGTTAGGGTTTATACCCAAAATTTGATATTTTGCTTGGATTTCGAAATTGGATGAATCCTTGAGTTAATTTAGCAATTAGTTGATGGGTTTTGATCATATAGTGTTTAATTGGATAATTTATCCCCGAATTCCCCATTTTGCCCTTGTGAGCCCCGTTTTCCCGAATTCTAGGGTTGGTTTTTGACCCAATTTGAATGATAGCAATATAGGTATCGATCTTCATGATTTCTAATCTATATTTTGAATATGAATATACTTTCTTGATATCTAGGCTCAAAGGAAAGGAAAGGCTAAGGAGTGATTGTTGGTGTTATTGTTGTTCGGCTTTCCAGGTAGGTTACGATTTACCCTATGGTGAGACTTCGTTTAGCGAAGCATATATTTAGATAATATTGCCGGAGAAAGCATGTAAATCTTCAGGTAAGAAATTGGGTTGGATATTCTCTTAGGTTGGGCCTTGTTGTATGATTGAGGCTATCCACCCTGTTGTGTTGTGACTTGATTTGTTCTATTGTTGTTGACTTGATGCCGCGTAGTGATAGTAGATATCGGAGACTATTGATATATCTTGTTCATAATATTATGGTATCTCACTTGTTGATGTTTGATATGAGGATAGTGTTCTATATGGCTTGTGTAGCCTTTTCATGATATTGTTGGCATACCTATGCTTGGTACTTGTGATATTGATCTGATCATTGATGTTGAACTCATACATTGCATGCATTCTCATCCTTCATCATATTTTGTTGATACATTGATGATACTTGAGGAAACACTATGATGAGCTGGGCTCAGTTGGATGAGAGTGACGTGAGGACCGATATCCAATGGTTGTTCCGGAATCGTGGTTGTGTGGTAGCGATTCCCGATGTTTGTGCCGGGATCGTGAGGTAGCAGTATCCAGGTTATTGCCGGACCGTGAGGTATATGGACTCCGCGGGTCCCCCATGGGTTGTGCTACCGAGACATCGATACCTCCGTCCGGAGTACATATGTACACGACATTGCATTGCATTCACATTTCATACATTATTGCATTGCATTGCACTATGAATTTTATTATGATGATCTGGTGATATACTTGTGTTATTTGGATTCGGATTGAATATATTGAGACTTGGCGCACTTAGGTTTAGATGCTACAACCTAGGTGATGACGTGTACTTGGTTTTTGGATTGTGCTTGAATTATACTTGTTGATTTACCTATCTTTCTTACTTTATTGTCATGATTATCTTAGCTAAACTTAGTCGGCCTATGATACCTACCAGTACTGTGGTTTTGTACTGACCTGCATTTGCTGCATTCTTTTTTTAATGCAGAATTCCAAGTGAGTTCGACCTCTATTTCTCGTGGCTGTTAGTCTCTCCGAGAGTTGCTTAAAGTCTACAGGGTGAGCACGAGACGTCCGCCGCCATGAAGATTCTTTCTTATTTATGTCTTAATTTCTATTCCGAGATATGGATTAGACCAGACTCTGGGATGTATCCTTATTTTCGTATTTTCTTATTTATATTATAATTGTGAGACTTTTGCTATTTTACTTCTTCCTCTATTTTCTATTATTTGTGAATGTCGAGTTACGGATTCGTCTACCAAGATGGAGAAAGGTAGGTGCCCGCACAACGTAGTGAAATTGGGTGGTGACACGGACGGTGAAGTTTCAATCAAAGAGAGAAGTCGATGTGCCTGGTTAGGTGTTAGTCGAGCAATGATGTCTCTAGTCGACTCCCCGTGACTGTCTGTAGCGTGTATTGCCATAGATGTGGCAGTTGGCTATTGTGTGGCCTGCTGCTGATGTTGTGGTTGTGTTCACCCTCCTTCATGACCTAAGTTACTATTTTGTTGTCCAGTTCCACCCCCTTTCCGCATCCTCGACCTCGTCCTGATCCAGGCCGACCGAGTCGTTGATAGTAGTGATCATAGTCGTGATTATTTTTCCCACAATAGAAGCAAAAGAGGCGCTCCATAGTTCCCGAAACCTCGATTTGTTGTGACTAGAGAGGACTTGTCGTCTCTTTCCTCCACCACCAGTAGCTTGCGCTGCAAATCTTATCACCTCCATTTCATCGCGTCCCCGAACGATACCCTTTTTTTCGAGCTTACCAACGAGTAAGCTTTGTTGAAAGTAGGAAGGATCTATGCTTAAAATTTGGGAGCCCAAGGTGCCAAAAGAGAGTCATCTAGACCCATTAGAAATTGATGGGTCAGTTTAGTGTCAGCCCGACTTATAAGTTTGGGTGCAGCAGCACAAGTGCATCCATAGGTGACATCTTCATAACCTGTTAATTCTTCCCACAAAGATTTGATTTTCGTATAATACGAAACAACACTGGTTCCTTGTTGTTTAGGGGAGGCGAGATCGGATTGTTATTGATTAATCCGAGGACCATTGACAACCGAGTAGTGTTCCTTCAGGTCATTCCACATTTGTCTAGCAACTTTATATCCAACAACACTTGGTTTATTAATATCGTCAATAGAATTAAACAACCAGGAGCATATGGCTGAACTATTCACTCACCATGCTTGATATGCGGCTCCAGATTCAGAGTCTGGTTAAGCAAAATCTCCATTGACGAATTCGAATATGCCTTTTGCTTCAAGACCATTGATGGCAGATTTTAGCCAAGTGTAATAATTTTCACTTGTCAAAGTATATTTAGTGCTTGACATACTCAGACCATCTGAGGAACTCAAATAGTAGATTGATGACGGGCCGTGTTAAAGCAGGGGCTTGGACGACGAGCTTTCATCTCCTTTGTCATGATGATCGAACAATGTTGTATTGTGAAGTATCAATCTGCGAAGTATCAAGAAAACAGCCAATACCGAACTAATACCAAAGAGCAACTTGTCACGAACCAATTTCACTAAGTCGTACGGGCACCTACCTTCCCCACCTCGGTAGGCGAACCCTTAACTCCACATTCACAATTAATAGAAAATAGCGGAAGAAGTAAAATGGAGAAAGTGTCACAAATATAATATAAGAAAGCGGAAACAATAGAAATACACCCCAGTATCTGGTTTGATCATACAAGAGTATCTAACTAAATACTACAAGTCTGGATAATAAGTATACATCAATAGTCTCAAAAATATGTCTTAGAACGGTAATAAAGATATAGTAGATTGAGAAGTCTTCGGGCAGCGAACGTCCACATGCTCACCCTGTAAGATTCGAATAAGCAAATCCTCGAAACAGTCAACCACGAGGATTAGAAGTCGATCGCTCCTGATGCTATGCATTCATAAAAGAATGCAGTAAGTGTAGGTCAGTACAAGCAACAAGTACTGGTAGGTATCATAGGCCGACTAAGTTTAGCTAGAACATATCAAGTCAATACGGTAAGATAAACAGGTAATCAACAAGGTATAAGTGAAACACGAGCCATAATCCAAGTACACATCATCACCTATGTTTAGTATCTAAACCCAAATGTGTCAAGTCTCAAAATACTCAGTCCAAATTCGTATATCACAAGTACATCACAAGAATGGCACAATAAAAGCCATAGTACAATACAATGTAATAATGTATGAAATGTCAATGCAATGTATATGCTGTGTACGCATGTACTCCGATGATGGAACATCACATCTTGGTAGCACAACCCAAGGGGACCCGCGAAGTCCATGTACCGAAACCTCACGATTTTGGCAAAGACCTCGGCAAACACTACCATGCATACGCACCGATACACATATACTCTGATGATGGAACATCACATCTCGGCAGCATAACCCATGGGGGACCCGTGGAGTCTATGTACCTCACGGTTCCGGCAACAACCTTGACAACCGCTACCTCACGGTTCTGGCAACAACTTCGGCAATCTCTACGCACAACCTCGATTCTGGGATAACCATCGCACATCGGTCCTCACGTCACTCTCATCCAACTGAGCCCAGCTCGTAACAGTATTTCTTCAATGTATCAACAGCATATCATAAATGATGAGAATGCGTGCAACGTATGAGTTCAATGTCAATGATCAAGTCAATATAGCAAGTACCATGCATGGGCACACCAACAATATCATGAAAAGGCTACACAATAAGCCATAATAAAACACTATTCTCGTATCAAACGTCAACAAGTGAGATACTACAATATCAAGGTCAAGAATATCAATAGTCTCCAATATCTACTATCTCCATGTGGCATCAAGCCAACAACAATATCACAAGATAAGTCACAACACAACAGGGTGGCTAACCCCAATAACACAACAGGGCCCAACCTAAGACAATATCCAACCTAACTGTCACGACCCAGCTAGGGGCCGCGACGGGTACCCGGAGCAATTACCGAGCACCGCTCACTTTACTGCTTGTCTTGCTCATTTAATAGTCTATTACCAACTTAGTATACAAATAGCATGAGAAATCATATTCTAAATAAAATATAAATACTTATATGCATTGCCTCTCGGCCATCAAAATAATATACATACATATGAAAACATCTTGTGAGACCATCTAACCCACACTGCGTATCTACGAGCCTCTACTAACATAATGAATACATAGACGGAACAAGACTCCGTCATGTCCAAAATATGCATATATGAATGTACATCAAAAGAATAGCCATAAGCACCTCCGAACACTTGTTGACCCGAAGCACCCGGTGGAGGAATCGGAGCTGAGGCTCCTCCCTGCTCTTCTACATTGGGCGCGGCCTCACTTTGCGATTCACTTTCCTCTACCTCCGTCGGAGGATCCCTTTCTGCCCGCTTCTTCGTCGTAGCTTTGCCTTTCTGGGCAGCTATAGCTTTTCCCTTTGGCGGCATTTTCTGAAACCGTAACACACTCTTTAGGAAGAACATAATCCTAGGCATGGCTCTATCGCACGATTTCATGAGAAGAAGAATGGTCATTTTCCTAAATGCCCTGTAGCCTCTTGTTTATTAGCGTGGCGCGCAACACACCATAAACAAGACTCTACTAGACACGGCTCGTAGACACTTCCTAGGGCGAACTGCTCTGATACCACTTCTGTCACGACCCAGCTAGGGGCCGCGACGGGTACCCGGAGCAATTACTGAGCACCGCTCACTTTACTGCTTGTCTTGTTCATTTAATAGTCTATTACCAACTTAGTATACAAATAGCATGAGAAATCATATTCTAAATAAAATATAAATACTTATATACATTGCCTCTCGGCCGTCAAAATAATATACATACATATGAAAACATCTTGTGAGACCATCTAACCCACACTGCGTATCTACAAGCCTCTACTAACATAATGAATACATAGACGGAACAAGACTCTGTCATGCCCAAAATATGCATATATGAATGTACATCAAAAGAATAGCCATAAGCACCTCTGAACAATGGAGTGCTATGTATCAGCTGACAGCTACTGAGGACCTAGGCCAAGCTCTCCTCCCTGCCTACCTGTGGGCATGAACACAGCGTCCGAAGAAAGGACGCCAGTACGAATATTGTACCGAGTATGAGAGGCATACATAATGAAAGGAGACATCAATAATATGGAGATAACATCAACATGAGACATTTGGATCTGACTAGTAATCATAAATGAGGTAATGCATGCTATCTTACTCATACTCATCATCATAACATGTATGCATCATATGCAAGCTGCCCGTCTATGTCGGAACGGTGTGATAATCAATAATATTAGCCCGCGTCCAGGCCTCCCGCGTTCGGGGTACCATCTCATGCCGCCCACTAGTGGTGTCTGCCCACGCCCGTAGGTCGTGGTGTATCCGTATCGCCGCCCGCCGAAGCGGTGTCTGCCGGGCCAACTAGGCACGGTGTGAAATGCTCATGACATGCTTAACGTAAATACTCATAGTAATATACTTATCATAAAATACTTATCTTATCATAATGCGTGTATGAGGCTCATGATCAACTTTACTCTATCGGGGTGACGTAAGGTCGTGATCCCCCGGTTACATTATGGAACCATTATGGACATTCTGGCTCACCTTGAAAGGACTAGTACATAAGGTGAGTGTAGGCAAGGAATAACATCATCATCATTCTAGTGTCATCATGTCGTATAACTTATCTCATATAGACATTCATAGGTATAAGCTTTTAACTTCTTAGGATGTAAGAACTCATGAAAGGAATAGGGATTCAAGCTAAAAGATTCATGCCATTAGAAAGAAGGACTAGCCTCACATACCTTGGTTGTTTAGCTAAGATATCGCTCACTTGTTCTCCGTCGATATCACGTCGTTACCTTCATAAGAGAATTCGTATCAACATTAGTAAACTAACTATAAGAACGCGTCGCTAATTCTAGGAGAAGTCGGACAATGCTTCCCTCGCTCATACTACTTTTCTCATGTTTTATATTAACTCCCAACATTCATAATATTATTCGCAATATCATAATCGACAATCGTCATTTATGTACATTTGGCAAAATCCACCATTTTCCTCCAATTTTCCCTTATTTCTACTTCTAGCTCATCCTTGCGTTTTCATGCATTTAATGCTTGTTTCATGATATAAACATCATTTATAACGTATTTGTACTCACAACACTTCAATGTTCATAGTTCAATTCCACTATCATTCATTTATGTCACTATTCACTCAGTAATGACCCATTTCTATGTTCTTCTACATTTCAAGTGTCTAAGCTTTCCAATACTTCAAACAACATGAAATAATCATGAAACTTACCTTGGATGAGGGTTGAACAATCCTTAAGTTGAAATACTTCAATTAACCAAAACCCTAGTTCCACCTTCTTGGGAATTTCTTGACTTAGAAGATCCTTTGATGTGTTCTTACACTTATTTTCATGAATTTAGTGTTGATAATCTTAGGTTCCCTTGAATTTCTTGATATTCTTAGAGTTGAAGTGTTGAAGAACACTCTAGAGTTTTCTTGAAGTGTTTGGATGAAAAATGGCGTGAAATGGGCTTAAGTCCCTCTTAATAAATCCCAAAATCTGATCTTTAATGAATTCTTGTCGGGATGAACAGTGGTCATAAACCACCATATACGGACCGTATTTTGATTTACGGTCCGTTCTCCATGGCCGTATTTAATCATTTCAAAAACAGAAAGTTTTGGCTGAGGAACATGGCATTTTACGACCTGGTTTACGGTCCGTAAACCAGTTTACGGGCCGTAAACTGGGTCGTATTTAACCATATCAACACTGGGCAGAACTTGAGAATTTTTGGTTGATGGAAGACGATTGCACTATACGGTCCGTAAATCACTTTACGGGCCGTATAGTGCCATATACGACCACTGGACTGAAAATTTTCCGCGACTTTCTTATTTCCAAAAATTCTTAATTAGCCATTCCCGACTTAACAAAACATCATACACTCAAACTCTTCATCATTCCACTCATCATACAAGTACGGAGAAATTTCTGAGGTGTAACATTCTTCCCCCCTTTTGGAACATTCGTCCTCGAATGTTCGACACTCGGGGATTCTGGAAAATTTTTGCCAGAGTTTCCTTTGTAATTTGGACACTACCTTCCCATTACAACAACCCACAATATCTTCGCCTCACAGGGCTATATCACAATATCAACATATTTATGGCCACACACGACCAAAACATAAAATTAAAACATGCATACCTTACATCGTCGACGTCTCATCTTGAATCTCTTCTGGGGATTGGAACAAATGGGGGTACATAGATTTCATCTTCTCCTCCGCTTCCCAAGTCATTTCTTCCCGATTATTGTTCCGCCATAGAACTTTGACTGAAGCAACCTCTTTATTCCGAAGCCTTCGTACTTGTCTATCCAAAATGTCAATGGGCATTTCCTCGTATGTTAGCTTCTCTGTTACTTGCACATCATCAACCGAAACTATTCTTGTTGGGTCTCCAATACACTTAAGGAGCATCGAAACATGGAATACTGGATGCACGGATTCGAGCTCTGAAGGCAAGTCCAATTCATAGGCTACTCGACTCACCTTGCGAATGATTTGGTAGGGTCCGATATATCTAGGACTTAGCTTTCCCTTCTTGCCAAATCTCATTACTCCCTTCATCGGCGATACCTTCAGGAACACCCAATCGCCCACTTGAAATTCCAAGTCTCGTCGGCGATTATCTGCATAAAACTTTTGGCGACTTTGAGCTGTTAACAGTCGGTCTCGAATCACTTTAACCTTTTCAACTGCTTGTTGGATCAACTCGGGGCCTATCAATTGTACTTCTCCAGTTTCAAACCATCCAATTGGAGATCTGCATTTTCTTCCATATAAGGCCTCGTATGGAGCCATTTGAATACTGGAATGATAGCTGTTATAATAGGCAAATTCAATAAGAGGCAAATGTTCATCCCAACTACCACCAAAGTCCAGCACACACGCTCGTAGCATATCTTCCAAGGTCTGAATAGTAAGCTCGGCTTGTCCGTCGGTCTGCGGATGGAACGCCGTGCTGAGCTTAACTTGAGTACCTAGACCTTCTTGAAAGGACTTCCAGAACTTGGCTGTGAATTGTGCCCCTCTGTCTGTGATAATGGCCAAAGGAATACCATGGAGTCGTACAATATCCTTGAGATACAATTTAGCATAATCTTTCGCTGAATATGTGGTTCTGACAGGGAGAAAATGGGCTGCTTTTGTGAGTCTGTCCACGATCACCCATATAGAATCATGCTTCCTTCGTGAACGGGGTAATCCTACCACAAAATCCATGTTAATTTCTTCCCATTTCCACGTAGGAATTTCCATTGCTTGCAATAAGCCTCCTGGATTTTGATGCTCGGCCTTTACTTGCTGGCAATTTGGGCACTGTGCTACAAATTCGGCTATGTCTCGCTTGATGCCATCCCACCAATACATCAATTTAAGGTCATGATACATCTTAGTTGCACCTGGATGAATAGAATACCGGGAATAATGTGCTTCCTCTAAAATCCGTTGGCGCAAGTTTGCCACATTCGGTACACATAGCCGGCCTCAATATCTAAGAACCCCTTCTATGGAAACTTCGAATGGAGACTTTTCCTTTTCATGAGATAGATCTCGATAGTGGCTTAACTGAGGATCTTCATATTGCCGTTCCTTCACTTCTAGATTCAATAATGAAACTGTGGGGTCATTGAGGCTAATACTTGCATCTCCTAAATCAATTGGTCGTACGCCGAGACTTGCTAACCGATGGACCTCACGAACCATTTCTCTCTTTTCTGAAGGGACTTCACTTAAACTGCCCATTGATCGGCGGCTAAGCGCGTCTGCTACCACATTCTCCTTCCCTGGATGATATAGAATGTTCACATCGTAATCCTTCAGTAATTCTAACCATCGCCTTTGTCGTAGGTTCAACTCCTTCTGTTTAAAAATATATTGAAGGCTTTTGTGATCCGTATAGATGTCCACGTGCACACCATATAAGTAGTGTCTCCACATTTTCAATGCATGAATGACCGCAGCTAGCTCAAGATCATGAGTGGGATAATTCTGTTCATGTTTTCGCAACTGTCTCGAAGCATATGCAATAACTTTCCCATTCTGCATCAATACACATCCTAATCCCACACCGGAGGCGTCACAATATACTACATAGCCATCTGATCCTTCTGGAAGTGTTAGCACTGGCGCTGAGGTCAACCTGTTTTTCAAATCTTGGAAGCTACGCTCACAGGCATCACTCCACTGGAATTTAGCCGACTTCTGGGTTAACTTTGTTAATGGGGATGAAATAGATGAGAAGCCCTCTACAAATCTTCTATAGTATCCTGCTAACCCAAGGAAACTACGAACTTCCGTAGGTGCCGTAGGCCTTGGCCAAGTCTTCAAAGCTTCTATTTTCTGAGTGTCGACTCGGATACCATCATCTGAAATAACCTGGCCTAGAAATGCTACAAAATTAAGCCAAAACTCGTACTTTGAAAACTTTGCATACAATTCTCGATCTCGAAGAACGCCAAGGACAATCCTTAGATGATCTGCATGTTCTGACTCTGTGCGAGAGTACACCAAAATATCGTCAATGAACACTATCACAAAAAGGTCCAAGAACGGCCTGAACACATTGTTCATTAAATTCATAAACACTGCCGGGGCATTTGTCAACCCAAACGACATTACTCGAAACTCGTAGTGACCATATCTTGTCCTGAAGGCGGTCTTGGGAATATCTGCTTCCCTAATTCTGACCTGATGATAACCCGATCTCAGATCTATCTTGGAGAACCATTTACCGCCCTGTAATTGGTCAAACAAATCGTCGATTCTGGGAAGAGGGTATTTATTCTTCATTATCACCTTGTTCAACTGCCTGTAGTCGATGCACATTCGTAGAGATCCGTCTTTCTTCTTTACGAACAGGACTGGTGCTCCCCACGGCGAAGAACTAGGCCTTATAAACCCCTTCTCAAGTAAATCTTTTAGCTGTGCCTTTAGCTCCTTCAACTCTGCTGGAGCCATTCGATAAGGAGGAATAGAGATAGGCTCGGTGTTTGGTAATACATCAATGGCGAAATCAATCTCCCTTTCTGGAGGAATGGCTGGTAACTCATCGGGAAACACATCTGGGAATTCATTCACTACCGAGACAGACTGGAAAGTTGGCACTTCCGCTTCCGTGTCATGAACCCGAACTAGATGACAAATATAACCTTCGGCTATCATCTTTCTCGCCTTAAGGTAGGAAATAAACCTACCCTTTGGGGAAACTGTATTACCCTTCCACTCAAGTATGGGATCTCCCGGAAATTGGAATCGAACTACCTTTGTCCGGCAACAAACATTAGCATAGCACGATGCCAACCAGTCCATACCCATAATTACGTCAAAATCTATCATCTCAAGTTCAATCAAATCAGCCCTTGTCTGACGATCACATATAATGACTACACAGTTCTTATATACTTGCCTCGCTATTACAAGATCACCAACCGGAGTGAATACCTCGAAAGGTTTAATTGGCTCAGGTCTCACCCCAACACAATCAGCGATATACGGAGTAATATATGAGAAGGTAGAACCCGGATCAATCAGAGCATATACATCACGGGAAAATATAGTCAAGGTACCTGTGACGACGTCTGGGGAAGACTCAAGATCCTGTCGCCTAGCTAAAGAATACACACGGGGCTGAACAACACCTAGAGTAGATGCTCCCCCTCTACCTCTGCCTCTACCTGCTGTGGTCTGAGAAGTCTGCGCTGTCGGGCGAGCTGACGAAGAACCCGCTGCTGAACCTGTGGGCTGAGTCCCCGCTCTATCTCTCACGGAGGGGCAGTCTCTCATCATATGACCAACCTGCCCGCAAGCATAACAAGCATCCGAACCGTGACGACATTGTCCGGAATGTAATTTGCCGCACTGGCTACACCGCGGTACTGGAGGTCTCCTCTGGCTAAAGTCTTCCCTAGACTGCGAATCTGAGGCCCTCGAACTCTGCCCTTGGCCAGACTGAAAAGAACGGTCAAATCTCCTGTCCGAGAATCTAGGAGGTGCACTGGTCACTGTCTGACCTGAGTGCCTAGAATGCGTCTGTTTCGGTCCCCCTCGGTACTCACTGCTCTCCCCCATAGATCTAGCCCTCTTACCTTGTCTTCTGTCACAATCACGATCACTTCTCTGTTGTCGTTGTCGTTCCTCGAGGTTCTGAGCATGGGCCTGTATCCGGGAAATATCCATCCCGTCTTGCAAAGAGGCTGTCAGACAATCTATAAACAAGTGTGGTCCTAAACCACTCACAAATCTATAGACTCGGTCTCCCATGTCAGCCACCATAGTCGGAGCATACCGGGCCAATGAGTTGAATTGCATACTATACTCTCGGGCACTCATGCTTCCCTGTTTCAAATTCAAGAACCTGTCTGCTCTAGCTCGGCGGACTTCAGGTGGCAAGTAATGACGAATAAAGGCATCCACAAAGTTTTGCCAAACGGGAGGTGGTGCGTTCTCTCCCCTTGATATCACCCAATTTTTATACCATAGTACCGCCACGTCGCGAAGTCTATATGAGGCCAACTCCACAGATTCGGTCTCGGAAGCATGCATAAGTTTCAGCGTCCGCAACATCTCATCGATAAAACCTTGTGGGTCCTCGTCCAGCTTCGACCCGAAAAATTCTGGAGGGTTTAGAGTAAGAAAATCACGGGCTCTTGTACTAGCCGAACGATCACTTGGGCCCGCGTTCTGTCGTTGTGCCTGAGCGGCAACCAACTGTGTCAATAAATGTATAGCCTCGGACACTTGTTGACCCGAAGCACCCGGTGGAGGAATCGGAGCTGAGGCTCCTCCCTGCTCTTCTACATTGGGCGCGGCCTCACTTTGCGATTCACTTTCCTCTACCTCCGTCGGAGGATCCCTTTCTGCCCGCTTCTTCGTCGTAGCTTTGCCTTTCTGGGCAGCTGTAGCTTTTCCCTTTGGCGGCATTTTCTGAAACCATAACACACTCTTTAGGAAGAACATAATCCTAGGCATGGCTCTATCGCACGATTTCATGAGAAGAAGAATGGTCATTTTCCTAAATGCCCTGTAGCCTCTTGTTTATTAGCGTGGCGCGCAACACACCATAAACAAGACTCTACTAGACACGGCTCGTAGACACTTCCTAGGGCGAACTGCTCTGATACCACTTCTGTCACGACCCAGCTAGGGGCCGCGACGGGTACCCGGAGCAATTACCGAGCACCGCTCACTTTACTGCTTGTCTTGCTCATTTAATAGTCTATTACCAACTTAGTATACAAATAGCATGAGAAATAATATTCTAAATAAAATATAAATACTTATATACATTGCCTCTCGGCCGTCAAAATAATATACATACATATGAAAACATCTTGTGAGACCATCTAACCCACACTGCGTATCTACAAGCCTCTACTAACATAATGAATACATAGACGGAACAAGACTCTGTCATGCCCAAAATATGCATATATGAATGTACATCAAAAGAATAGCCATAAGCACCTCCGAACAATGGAGTGCTATGTATCAGCTGACAGCTACTGAGGACCTAGGCCAAGCTCTCCTCCCTGCCTACCTGTGGGCATGAACACAGCGTCCGAAGAAAGGACGCCAGTACGAATATTGTACCGAGTATGAGAGGCATACATAATGAAAGGAGACATCAATAATATGGAGATAACATCAACATGAGACATTTGGATCTGACTAGTAATCATAAATGAGGTAATGCATGCTATCTTACTCATACTCATCATCATAACATGTATGCATCATATGCAAGCTGCCCGTCCATGTCGGAACGGTGTGATAATCAATAATATTAGCCCGCGTCCAGGCCTCCCGCGTTCGGGGTACCATCTCATGCCGCCCACTAGTGGTGTCTGCCCACGCCCGTAGGTCGTGGTGTATCCGTATCGCCGCCCGCCGAAGCGGTGTCTGCCGGGCCAACTAGGCACGGTGTGAAATGCTCATGACATGCTTAACGTAAATACTCATAGTAATATACTTATCATAAAATACTTATCTTATCATAATGCGTGTATGAGGCTCATGATCAACTTTACTCTATCGGGGTGACGTAAGGTCGTGATCCCCCGGTTACATTATGGAACCATTATGGACATTCTGGCTCACCTTGAAAGGACTAGTACATAAGGTGAGTGTAGGCAAGGAATAACATCATCATCATTCTAGTGTCATCATGTCGTATAACTTATCTCATATAGACATTCATAGGTATAAGCTTTTAACTTCTTAGGATGTAAGAACTCATGAAAGGAATAGGGATTCAAGCTAAAAGATTCATGCCATTAGAAAGAAGGACTAGCCTCACATACCTTGGTTGTTTAGCTAAGATATCGCTCACTTGTTCTCCGTCAATATCACGTCGTTACCTTCATAAGAGAATTCGTATCAACATTAGTAAACTAACTATAAGAACGCGTCGCTAATTCTAGGAGAAGTCGGACAATGCTTCCCTCGCTCATACTACTTTTCTCATGTTTTATATTAACTCCCAACATTCATAATATTATTCGCAATATCATAATCGACAATCGTCATTTATGTACATTTGGCAAAATCCACCATTTTCCTCCAATTTTCCCTTATTTCTACTTCTAGCTCATCCTTGCGTTTTCATGCATTTAATGCTTGTTTCATGATATAAACATCATTTATAACGTATTTGTACTCACAACACTTCAATGTTCATAGTTCAATTCCACTATCATTCATTTATGTCACTATTCACTCAGTAATGACCCATTTCTATGTTCTTCTACATTTCAAGTGTCTAAGCTTTCCAATACTTCAAACAACATGAAATAATCATGAAACTTACCTTGGATGAGGGTTGAACAATCCTTAAGTTGAAATACTTCAATTAACCAAAACCCTAGTTCCACCTTCTTGGGAATTTCTTGACTTAGAAGATCCTTTGATGTGTTCTTACACTTATTTTCATGAATTTAGTGTTGATAATCTTAGGTTCCCTTGAATTTCTTGATATTCTTAGAGTTGAAGTGTTGAAGAACACTCTAGAGTTTTCTTGAAGTGTTTGGATGAAAAATGGCGTGAAATGGGCTTAAGTCCCTCTTAATAAATCCCAAAATCTGATCTTTAATGAATTCTTGTCGGGATGAACAGTGGTCGTAAACCACCATATACGGACCGTATTTTGATTTACGGTCCGTCCTCCATGGCCGTATTTAATCATTTCAAAAACAGAAAGTTTTGGCTGAGGAACATGGCATTTTACGACCTGGTTTACGGTCCGTAAACCAGTTTACGGGCCGTAAACTGGGTCGTATTTAACCATATCAACACTGGGCAGAACTTGAGAATTTTTGGTTGATGGAAGACGATTGCACTATACGGTCCGTAAATCACTTTACGGGCCGTATAGTGCCATATACGACCACTGGACTGAAAATTTTCCGCGACTTTCTTATTTCCAAAAATTCTTAATTAGCCATTCCCGACTTAACAAAACATCATACACTCAAACTCTTCATCATTCCACTCATCATACAAGTACGGAGAAATTTCTGAGGTGTAACACTAACTTCATACCCGAAGGTTTACATGCTTTCTCCGACAATATCGTCTAAATATATGCTTCGCTAAACGAAGTCTCACCATAGGGTAAATCGTAACTTGTCTGGAAGGCCGAACAACAAAGTCTCCAATAATCAAACCTTGGTCTTCCCTTTTCTTTGTGCCTCGAGATAATTACAGTCTAAACATATCCGAATCACGGCATTAGAATCAAGAAAAATATCAATCAAACCCTACTTCTATTCATGACCCAAATTCCCAACCTGTGGAATAGAGTTCATGAACTAGAAAGGTGAAATTAGGAATCTAAAGATCTCAACAAGAAATTAAAGCTCTAGGTGATCAATTCCCATCAATATCAAGCTAGAAGAGCCAACAATTTCCTCAAATTCGGATTCTAGGCAAAACCCCCAAATTTAGGGATAAACCCTAACCTTAAATTCAGAAATTAAGCCTTGGAAATGGAAGATTCAAGTTACAATAGCTAATACCCATCAATATCAGGCCAAACCATGCTAAATCCATCAAATAAACAAGGTTTTATCATCATATGATCATTAGATAAGAAAAACGCACAAAACCCCCTTTTGTTCTTACCATTTAAGAGAAATCTAGGCATGGATTATTGATTAGGAAAAGCTAATAAATGATTTAGAGACGAGATTGATACCTTAGAGAAGAAATCAGTGGTAACCCTCCAAAATCGCCTCCTTAAGCCTCAAGAACGAAATATGGGAAAATGACTTAGTGTCTAAGGGTTTAACACATTAAAAGGCCTCTGATTCAGCAATTACCACTTCTGCGGTGTCAGGACCGCCACAGCGGTCCCGCTATGACGGTGACTCAGACCGTCACAATGGTCCCTCAATCTAATCACATTACCGCTACAGCGGCCCTTCAGCCGCAATATTGGCACCGCAATATTGGTTGTGGTGTCGCCATAGCGGGCACCAGATACCAAGTCACATACTCAAATTTCATAACTTGCACCTGAAATCCTATTATCGCTCGGTAAGACCTGCTCACATGCCATATACGCTGCCCCTCATAAAAATGCGCTACGAAAGCGCTCGTGGTCTCAGAATCTCCATCGGAGGCCCCGTTGACCAAGTCAACCCTCGAAACCTCCAAACTAGTAATCCAAACCAAGTCCCAAAACGCACCTGAGTGCATTGGCAACCGAATTGAATATGTACACAAGTTCTAACAGACCATCCAGACCTCTCAGAATCGACGAATTCCCGAAAAAGGTCCGTTTACCCAAAAGTCAACTTTGAGTCAACCATTTTTCGCTTTTAAGCCAAATTTCCTAAAACTTACCCAAATCAACTCCGATGACCTCGGGAAGCGTGCCAACAATCCCCGCGTATCAAATATGAGCTAATAAAGCTCGGAAAAGGATCAAAAGGGTTGGAAACGCAGTAACGGCTAAACGGGTCGTTACATAATTGTTCACAGCAAGGAACAAGAAAAGATTGCAGGTATCGAAAAAAAATTGGATTCAATTAGAGATCAATTTTCTCTGATACCATAATAAAAAAAAAATGTCATAATACATAACCAAACCCTTAAACTTGTCCTCGACTGGCAAGTATGCCCTCTAACTTTAGGTGTGCACAAGTAGGCACCTCAACTTGTATAAAGTTAAACACGTAAACACAAATGCTTACGTGGCACTGACGTGGAAATGACGGGCTCCTCCAAAATTTATGTGTCACATCAATGTCATGTCAGCATTTGTGTTCACATGTTCAACTCTAGAAAAGTTGAGGTGCCTACTTGTGCACACCCAAAGTTGGAGGGCATACTTGCCAGCTGAGATCAAGTTTAAGGGCCTGTTTATGTATTATGCCTAAAAATATTGCCGAAGAAAAGGTTTTTTCTGTTCATCTGTAGAGTCCCAATATATACAACATACAACTACAGGATTTCCTAGTAGGATACCGATACAAAAATATACGCTAATATCTACCTACCAAAAATACAAAATATAGTTACCATATTTTCTATTTTACAAACGTTCCCAATAAATATTAATGATAATATTAGCAAATGTGATGATCACTTTAGTAAGTTATAATGAAAGGACACCCTTTACTCACATAGTGCTTATGGATATAAGTTATCTTGTTAGTTGTAGTGGTTTGCCTTATTTGCTAGCATTTGAAGGAAAACTTGAGCAAAATTGAAGTACACTGGTGCCGAGGAATTGTTTTTCCTAAAAGAGTTGTTTGTAGGCTCTGACTAATTCCGCGTTGTACTGCTACCTTCAATCAGTATAGATAGCAGGTAACTCTGTTCACCAACGCCCAAAAATTTTAGTAAAGGTTCCTAGATGTTTATAAAGTATCTGATTACGTTTATAGAATTTAATAAATCTTTGGACCTATTCATTTTTTCATCAATGACTTTAAGTGGTAGGATAATAATATTTATAAAATGAACTAATTATTTAATAATGACAATTTTTCTTTGACTAAAGTTGCCGAAAAGAATCAAGCAAGAAGAACGTTCTAACATTATGTTATTCGAAAATTTTCTATTTATTTTTCCTTGGAATTTTCAAGTTGAAATTTACAAAATATTTCGACTGAAATTACCATAAGTTAGTGTATTTAATGAACTGTTTTGTTAAAATAAGGATAATAATATCTTCCAACTGCTCGAATTGAAATATCATCAAATTGTTAGTACAGATGATCACAATAGTAGAAACTCAAAATAGGACTTGCTTGGCTTAGAGACACGTCAAGACGTTTCTTGAAGATAGTTGGAGTCTCTCCCATGAGAAAACGGAAGAACAAATGACAACTCTATCTTTGAGATTCAACAAAGCCACACAATAAGTAGCATTCAAGAACATTGCTCTTCTATTCTTGAATCGGTGATTTCACCTTTTGATCAATGTCTCTTAAAGTTTTCGGGGAGGAATTGTTTTTGGACTGCTTACATTTTTCAAATAAAATAAGCACTATTTATAGGATAAAATAATACATAAGATAAGGGTTTTAATTAAATAAAATTTATTAATAGGTTCATGAATTTTGTAAGAAAAATGTTTCTTCCAAAAGAACCCAAAACGTATAAACTTAATGAAGTGAAACTTATGAATCACATTCATTCAATTTGAAAACAAGACTCTTATCAAATGTATGTTTCAAAATTAATTGAAACATTTGTTCCAACAATCCCCCATTTGTTTCAAGAAATTTTGAGAAAATTCGTGACATTAATCTAGTAACATGCATCAATAATTGTGTCTTTTGGACTTGAACCATTAGCTAGTGAAGACTTTCTAAATCAATGACTGCATAGTGAACGAATCTTGAACTAAGTAGTTCATCGAATAAAGTTGAAAAATTTCCATGCACATTACTATGTTCCAGTGAAAATCAATATCCTTTGACACCTTATGGGCATGTGTCCTGAATCTTTTTATCTAAGTGCTTTAAGATTCTCCTGTTAAAATTCTTATTGAAGCGGCCTCCACTTCGCACTTAGCGCGGTGAATTCATCGAGAGTAACTTTGCATACTCTGACCAAATAGTCAATGAATTCATTAAGAGAATTTAATCTCATCCTCCTTTACAACAAAGTATCAGTAAATCTATCAAGAGTGTTCCTACACACTCCAACCGAAACTGGTTATAGGCTTATTAAGAGAATATAATCTCATCCTCCTCTGTTGTATGAATATTGGTAAATCTATCAAGAGTGTTCTTACCAACTCCAACCGAGATCGGTCTTATATATTTATTAAGAGAAAAGAATCTCAACCTAAGCACATCTACTCAGTCTTTTAGGATTTGAAAATTTCATTGATGTGCTCCACTACTGTAACTTTACTTGTTTTCACCTTTTAACCTAAGATTGCATCATTAGATAGGGTTCCCATAAAGTACAATCAATTTTCAATAGGCTTTATTCCTATTCCTTTTTTCAACACCAATTATTTGTCTAAATTTTAGATAAAAATTCTGCTAAATTGAACCGGGACTTCACATATTAAAGGGAAACTATACCATCCTCCAATAATTTTCTCCCGCGATTGCATGTGAGATGAACTCGTCTCGACTTGCTGTTGTAACAATCACTTGAAGCCCGAAAAATAGCAGTTTTATCATCATAATTTATAATCACAAAAGATGGCACTGATTTTCTCCATAAAGGAATTAATATCTAGCATAATACTTCTAATCCAGACAATTTTTTTCTCAAGTAGAAGGTATAAATTTGTATTCCATCAACTAGTCGTCATCAATACCAGACCAGTTCAATGTATCCAACAAGGATTTCCTAGGGCTGACATAGCAAAGTTTATGTCCTTCAATTCAACAAAATTATATTAGACAATCCAGTCTATGTACTATGCCTCATACTTGCAATATTCGAAGAGCTTTCCTATGATTTGGAACTCAAAAATCATGTTGTTGCTGAGTATAATGCACCAAATTCATCATATAAATTCATGAAAATCCTTCAACTTATAATGGAATCAATATTATTTCCTCTTGATCTCAAAATAATATTCTAACTTTCAAGTATTGATATGATCTTTACAAATAATATATTCATATCACTATACAAACTCGAAAGTATATTTTTCATGATTTTTGTACACAACATATATGTACACCAATTTTCATGTATAAATATAATGATTTTAAATAACACATATCATGGCTACTAACAATCTTGAAAACTTAGCTTGAATAGTCACCGATGAAGTGATAAATATCTCTTTCCATTATGTGACAAATCATCCTTCTAATAAATGTTTGTGTAAATTAATCTCAAAAGTGTGAATTTTATTTCTGTTGTCTTGAAAGGTTTCTGAATTATCTTGCACTTATTACAAGTAAGATATCAATAACGTGTTTCTTTTCACAAACAATAATTCATCAATTATTTACCAAGGGTCAAATGGATCTAAAATTTACATGATTCAAACGTTCATGCCCTATATCAAGAAACTCCATAATATAAGGAGAAATATTTTCATTTTGTCACAATCTCAAAATAATGTTTGAGCTTTTAGGCATATATATTATCTTTTCAAATAATATGTTTCGTATTCTTTCAAGAACTTGAAATTCACATTTTGCAATTTTATGCATGCAACATATATGTATATGCAAATCAATTTGCACATTTTTCATCTTCAAAGAAATCATATGTTATCTCTAATTAATCATGTGCATCATTTAAGATTATCACAAGAAGGATCATCACCTAGCATTAGATTTCACGAAGAATCACAATAGGCAGAGAATAAATAGAGATTAGAGTTTAGAAGATAGAATCCAGATTTTATTGACAACTTTCCTTTTGATTATGACTTTGATGTTTTCTAATTGGTCATCTCCATAGTCAACGTCAGCAAAATAATCTGAAATTTTGAGATCGCGTTCTGCAACACTTGATCCCAAATATTTGGCTTCTATACAATGTCACTTTTTAGGCTACGTTTGATAATTCCCCATCAACACATCAACCAGATCTTAAAGAATCTTCAAGATTCTTCTATGGAAAAAAGAAGATCTTGATGGACCTTACTCCTTAAACATTTCAACCCATAGTATATAAGTCTTGACGTTTGTTTTCTTCACTTTTCCATATGAGAGAATTTTCACAAAGATATACACTAACTATTTCATTTTCTTTTAATAAATTTCATGTAACCTAATATGTGACAAGTTTTATCCCAATGAATTCAACATACCAATTGAAATCTCCGTATCTACACTTTAATGTATGTATTTGTCACTCAACCCATAGAGACAACTATCTTCAAATTGTTAAAACAAGGATAATAATATCTTCCAACTGCTCAAACTGAAATATCATCAAATTGTTAGAGTACAGATGATCACAATATTAGAAACTCAAAATAGGACTTGTTTGGCTTAGAGGCACGTCAAGACGTTTCTTGAAGATAGTTGGAGTCTCTCCCACGAGCAAACGGAAGAACAAATGACAACTTCGGGGTTCAACTAAGCCACACAATAAGTAGCATTCAAGAACATTGTTCTTCTATTCTTGAATCGGTTTAGCATAATGCACTAAATCTTTGCATCTCCAACAACAAAATTGCTAAAAAGAAGTATTGTCTCTTTCTCTGTTCCCTTTTAACATTTTCCAAGGTTGTACAATTTCCCATGTAGTTTAACTGTTTAAGTACCTTTCTTTTTTATAAGTTTTCTCAATGTTGTTAGAATTGTATTTAATTTTGGTTGGTTGTATGTTGAGTATTATTCGGATTTCAGAGTTACACAATCGGAAATGAACTGAGAAATACTTATTACATAAGTGAGCAAGTTTGGATTAATTAGTGACTTTAAAACCGATCATGACTTTGATTTCGAAACTGAGAAATGATTATTAGATAACTGAGCAAATACATGCTTATTAATATATTATTTTCTTATATTATAATGAATTTATGTAATTACTTCGTAATTGACTTAGACTGTATTTTTTTTTCCACTATATGTGATGTGAAACGGGCTCGGAAATCCATAGAAATTGAAGATGGGTTCTTCAACCCCACATGAACACCAAGAACAATTATGGAAAGCAACAAAAAGGATACAAAGATTAAGATAATTGTTGGGATAAATACACACCTAAGTAATTAATTACCTAGACATATAAAAATGCAACCAATAATCTCGAATCTAGGATAAGAAGAAAGAAAGGATAAATCTAGAATTGAAATGCAATCAATTAACCCAAAGAAACAATGAAGAGAATCTAGAACGAAGTAGATATTCGCAAGCCAAAAGTTGGATCAAAAGTTGGACCCCAACTTTTGCCTTAACCCCAGGCAAACTTTTACTCAAAATTAGGCCTTAAGGCAAACGTCGGCCTTAAGGCCTAATTTTTGCCTAAATTTTAGGCCTTAAGGCTGAGATTTGCAAAATTCCAGCAATATATATATATATAGGCAGAGTTTGAAACCCAAATTATGCCCTGTGAATCCCAACTTATGCCTTGCGATTTTTTTTTTAATTTTTCACTGAGCGGGGGTTCAAACCCGAAACCAAGGGGCTGTTATCGAAGGGCAAAAATTAAAGACCACTGATTTGAGGGGAAAAAAATTAAAGACCACCACCAGCGAAGGGAAATCCTGCAAATTGTGTCTAATATCTTGAAGTTCAGAACGAAGCCTCCAATTTTATGATGGTCACCCTGTATCCCATCATTTCTCCTTCTTTAATGAAATTCGTCCTCGCATTTAAACCTTGAAACATAAAATAAAGATCATGCATTAACTTAAGATCACCATGGATATAAGCAAGCCTCAAAAGTAACCACACGATCAACATGTGTACATATTTATGGTAAACCCAATCATCTAAGGACTCAATAAAGACAAGTTTGCCATACAATTCAATGATTAAATAGATCAAAGGACAAGAATTAGCATAAGAGACAACATACACATGAAAACCACTAAGACCTACTCCAAAATTACACACAAAGTGTGCCTCATTATATGAGTAATCAAATGAATCAACTCTCATAGCTTTATCAAGTCCAAGCGTAAGTCATGAATACAAATCATTCTTGACTTTACGAAACTTAGAAACCTCATTGGCTAGGATACCCCCAAATAAAAGCTCAAGGTTACCATTTTTCTTGTAAACCTTCACAAATAAATCAATGAAGTTAGAATTGTTGGGCTCACAACATTCACTCCAAATATCAAATAAAACAGTCTTATCCCTTTTCCTAGAAGCATTAGCATAATCAATCAAGAATGTTCTTTCAAAGTTTGGAATTGAGTACGTAAAGAAATTAACAGTAGTGGTAGCATCAATCACTTTACCTTTCTTTTTGCACAAGTAGTCACTAACTTTAAGAATCTCTCCAAATTCTTTTTTTGTCACTAGCACACTCTTCAACATCCTCAATTTCAACTTCACATAATGGATTATCATACATTTTGAAGCCATGAGAAGAAGTCATGTCATTATGATACAAAATATTATAGTCAAAACTCAAACCACTATTAACATCAAGTATCTCCTCAAATGAAGTCAAATTAGTTATAAATGAATCATGACTTTCTTCATCCCATAAAGGAGGACCATCATATGAGTCAACATTAAATTCATCCTCACTAGTCAAAGATTCACAATCAAGTTGATTCACACAATGATCTTCAATAAAAATGCAAGCTTTATGGTTAAATACATTAGCAAGACATAGCTCTCCAAATTCATCAATGTTAACATCACTAGTTTGCAACTTACTATCAAGTTCACAATAATAACCAACCTAATCTCGACAACTCAATTCAACTAGTAGATGCTCACAACAAACTTTAGAATCATCATCACAAGCTAAAGAATCATTATGCTCAAAAATTATATGACCAACTTCTAAACTCAAACTTTCATCAAAGTCATTCAAAGTACTTAGAGTAGAAACTTTAGTCATTTTACCTTGAAACTCTTCAAATAAATTTCTTTACCTTGATCTTGCTCAATTAAGCCCATAGATTCTCTTGAAAGGGTACCTTGTTCTTCCAAGTTCTCCAAAGATGAATTTTCTCCTTTTGATTGCTCCTTCAAGTGCTCCTCTCCAAGATTTTCTTCACAAGACACAAAATAACTAGAGAAAGCAGAAAAGTTAGGAACATTAGAATAAGAAAGATCCTCACTCTCAATCTTTTGTTTTCCCTCTTTCTTTTCTCTCACTTTCTTTTTAATCTCTTATCTTGTGACAACTCACTCTCTTCACTCAAATTTTCGTCTCCTTTTTCCACTCTAGAGTTGTCACTTTTCTCTCCCTTACTTATGTCTATCTTTCTCTCTCATCCTCACTTTTTCTTGTAGTATTTTTCAAAGACACTCTTAAATTCACTTGCTCTTTTAACACTTCATTTGGCTCCAACGGTTCAAGCTTGATCACTTTTTCCTCCATCTCCAATGTGTAGTGATTCTTCCTCCCACTATGCATAACATCTCTATCATACATCCAAGGTCCCCCAAGAATAATATGGCAAGCATATATTTGCACCACACCACAAGTTACTTCATCTTTATAGTCTTCAATCATGAAAGGAATTTTCACCATTCTACTCACTTTAAGTTCACCACATTCATTCAACCATTGCAAACGACATGGCCTAGGATGATTAAAAGTCTTTAACTTCAATTCCTTCACCAAGGTAGCACTAACCAAGTTATCACAACTAGCACCATTCACTACCAAAGTGTACATCCATCCCAAAATAAGGCATCTAGTGTAGAAAATATTATGCCTTTGTGTACTTTCTTCCTCTTCATTCAAACAAGTAGATAAGGATCTCCTTACGAGCAAATCTTCATTCCCAAGCACAACCTCATCATTTGTATTTTTCAATAAAGAAGTACTACTTTCAACAACTTCACCAAAGGCACAATTTTTAGACCCCACAACATTTTCGACGCAAGAAGTATCATTTTTATCACAAGTAGACAATTCGATATTTTTCTCAAGAGGTGACACAATTGCACAAGTACAAGTAGGAGTAAGCTCCTTCAAAGAAGGACTACTAGAACCAACATGATTTTCATTCACATTCTTTAAACAATTTCTAGCTCCCAAAGATTTATTACAAGACACACTTTTATCGCTACTAGCTCTAGAAGTATAATTAAGTGTAGCCAAGTTACCTTGCATTCCACTCGAATGCTCATTGTTATAAGTAGCAAAGGACTTTTCTTCTTTAGACATGAGATATGCTCCAAGGACTTCATTTGACTTGTAAAAAGGGCTCTTAACATCATGTCGATGGTTGACACCATAAGAAGAATCTCTTGATCTTCCTTTCGAATGAATATATGACAAAGGATTCACATCTTGATTATTCCTCAAGTCTTCTTTCTTGGCGTTATTCCTTGTTTCATATTTCTTCAAACTTCCATCATACTCTTCCTTTCTACTCCGAGTAGATCCTCTATTATATTCTTCACAATATTTTTCTCGAAAATATGTAGGAGCTAATTTCTCTTCCATGGGCCTCTTAAATTCTTTCCACTTTGTGTCGGTACTTGGGTTATCTCTATACCTTTTTCTCATCACTTCGTTCCACCATCGATAAGCATGATTTATGAACATGTCGGTGGCATAAATTACTCTTTGAAGGTTAGAAACTTTGAAGATGTGAAATGTCTCTTCAAGCACTTGGACCCAATCAAAGTATGCATCCGGACAATCATTCCCGTTGAAACAAGGAAGCTTCATTTTACGGAGTTCCTTCTCTTTAATCACATTTTCTTCATATCACCACTCATACCATGTATCAAAACCATATTGAAAATAAGCCGGTTCATTGGATGAACTCCACCTTTCATTTCCTTTCATGGGACCACCACTTGAATTCTCATTACCATCCATGTCTACCTTTTAATTCCTTGTACCTACAAAAGACATACATGAAAAATAAAGAAGATTGGTTAGGTAAACAAAATGGATCTCACAAATCACTCCCTTAGTGTATCACTCAAAATTTATATCACTCAACACTCGTGTTTACACTCAAGGCCGAAGGCTTTTATGGCCACTCTCAAATAAGCTCACCACTGTTACACCTCAGAAAAAAAAAATTGAGTCCATGAAATAATTCTGCGGGTGAACAGTAGACACGGATGAACAGTATCCGGTGAACAGTAAAAATCAGAAATTAAAAACCGAAAACAAATATGATTTTTTTCATTTTCTACCTCTCTCTCTCACTCTAAACTCTCTCTAAACCCTCCCAAACCTTCCTAAAAGCTCTCTAAATCTTTCAAGTTGAATTCCTCCAAATCAAAGCAAGATTTCATCTTAGGAAATTGAAAACTAGTTAGGAAAGGATTATAGTATTTGGTGCTTGATGTGTGGCTGATTATTGAAGCTTGGAGCTAGGATTTTAGTTGAGTTTTCTGGGCAATAAGGTATGTAATAAACTCTATTCTTGTTAATTAAGTTATTCATGGGAGAATTCCCTAGTTTAAAGTGAAGGGAATTATGTTATGAAGTCATAGATTAGTTGGTTGATATGGTTGCCGTGAGGGTTGTTTTTGATTGGAACTTTGAGAGATTTCTAGGTGCTTATATTGCTATATGAGGTTGTTGATATTGTTGTTGATGTTGTTGATAAGTTGTTGTTCTTGAATTTGAGAGAATAAAGTGTATAAAGATATTGTATACAAAGCGTATACCGGGCTGTTTTGTGCCGATATTTGGGGCTGTTTTATGTAATTTTCGTGGCTGTTTGTGACAATATTTTGGGGCTGTTTTATGTAATTTTCGTGGCTATTTTATGACTGTATTTTGGAGCTATTTGGTATAATATTTGTGGTTGTATTGCGATGATATTTTGGGGACTGTTTTATGGTCGTTATGGACTGTTTTGTGGGCTGGAATATCGGGGGATTGGCGGTAGTTGTTGTTGTTATATTATGGATATACGAAAATAAAGAAGTGTATACAAGCATTGGCATCCGAATGCATGTTGGGCTGTTTTGGGAGTAATTTAAGAATGGATTTAATCCTAGTTTGATATGAAATTGTTGGTATTGTTGTTGTTGGTATTTTGATTGATGTTTGGCTAAGTTGGAATTTCGAGGATTGTTAAGTTTACAGGGGAAATGCTGCCCAATTTTCTCTAGAATTTACGACGCGTTCTTATAGTCGATTAACTAATGTTAATACAAATTCTCCCGTGAAGGTAACGATGTGACATTGGGGGAGGGCAAGTGAACGACAACATAGCTAAACGACAAAGGTATGTGAGGCTAGTCCTTTCTTTCTCTGGCATGAATCTTATAGCTTGACTCTCTTTTTATCTATGAGTTTCCTTAAGTTCCGAAAAATATGAGTCTATGTCCATAATTAGCCACACAAGGTAATGAGTAAAGTATAGAAATCCTAATACTCATGTTGTGATGATCCTATGATATTAATGATGCTATTTATTACTTACACTCACCTTATATGCTAATTCCTTCAAGGTGAGGCAGGATGTCAATGAATGTTCCATAATGACGTCGGAAGCCACCGACCTTACGTCACTCCGATATAGTTATGGCTTTTGATTGGGCTCTTATGCATGCTTTATATATATATATATATGTATGTATTTTCTCACACCGCGCCGCGCTATAGTCGGCCGGGCAGGCACGTAGATGTGCACACCACTATAGTGGGCAGCTTATACCCCGGACGCAGGAGGCCTGGACGCAGGCTATGATTATCACACCGCTCCTACATGGACGGGCAGCTTATACATTATCACACCGTACCTGCATGGACGGGCAGCTTATATATGTATAGATACATGACATGATAAATATTATGAGTAAGTCAGCATGCATTATTTCAGTTGTATTTGATAGCCAGTACAAATTGCTCTTTCTTGATGCCTCCTTATCTCATTGATGCCTTCATATTTCATTGATATATTGTTACTGTTTATGCCTTTCATACTCAGTACAATATTCGTACTGACGTCCGTTTTCTTCGGACGCTGTGTTCATGCCCACAGGTAGACAGGGAGGTGAGCTTGATCCAGATTCTTAGTAGCTGTCAGCTGATTGAGAGCACTCCATTGTTCGGAGGTGCTTATGTTTATTCCTTTGGTTCCTTTATGTATTTCGCGCACGACGGAGTCTTGTTCCGTCTATATGTATAATATGTCAGTAGAGGCTCGTAGACGCGCAATGTGGGTTAGATGGTCTCACAAGATGTTATTATTATGTATATATTATTTTGACGGCCGAGAGGCAAATGTATATAAGTATTTATGTTTCTATATAAAATATGATTTTCCTACAATTCGTGTATAAAATTGGTAAAAGGGCATTAATTGAGTAAGATGAGTATTAGAACGAGCGGTGCTCGGTGGTTAGCCCCGGGTGCCCGTCGCGGCCCTATTCGGGTCGTGACAACCACTCTTTGCCTTTTACCTCTCAAGGGATGTCCACAATCTCTTCAAGAACCAATCAATCTCAAATTCCTTCAAATAAGTATCCAAGTATCGGTTCGGAGTGAAAATTATGTCATAACAAAGAAGGATAAATAAAACTAACGGGCTAGGAAATAAAAACTACCAACGAAACAAAAGAGAAAAGCATGAAATAAAGTGGTACAAAATAAAATAAAAGCACTCAAAAACTAATTTAACATTAAGTATGAACTAATACTCAAAGTAAACTAGCTAGAAATAACAAGAAAAGATGAGAAAGTGAAGTTGAAAATACTATATCTTAAATGAAAAGGGCTGATTTTGGCTATTTCTGAAAATTGTGGCTATTTTTGAAATTTTTGTAGTCTTCTTCTTCTTTCAAACTTCTTCAAGTTTTTGGCTCAAAGATTTTGATCAAAACCACATCAAATCTTTACCAAATGACTTGAAATTTTAACCATAGCTTCACAATATCATTATCAATAAACCCCAATAATCAATTTTCCCACCAATCAAGGATTTTAACAAATTTATTTTTCAAGTTTCTTCTTCAAGCTCCATTAATGGTGGTCATGGAATTTTTGGGTTTTCCTCTTTCCTTTCTTACTTTAGTCAACAACAAAGCACCAAATCAAATTCAACTTCTCAGTCACGGATTTCCAATCAACAAAACCCCCCTTTTTGTGTGTGTGTGTGTGTGTTTATTTAAAAAAAATAATCCAGATTTGTTTTTGAAAACTTTCAGAAAATAACAATGTCAAGGATTAAGAATTGTTCTAACAATTCTTTAGTCTTGCTCTGATACCAATTTGATGTGAAACGGGCTCGAAAATCCAAAGAAATTGAAGATGGGTTCTTCAACCTCACATGAACACCAAGAACAATTATGGAAAGCAATAAAAATGATAGAAAGATTGAGATAATTGTTGGGATAAATACACACCTAAGTAATTAATTACCTAGACATATAAAAATGCTAGCAACAATCTCGAATCTAGGAGAAGAAGAAAGAAAGAATAAATCTAGAATTGAAATGTAATCAATTAACCCAAAGAAACAATGAAGAGAATCTATGAACTAATTAGATTAACATTCAACTACGAAATATAATCCAAAGGGAAAAGAGATATGAACTCTTACATGAATTAGCTACTTGTAATAATTCAAGAGAAGTTCAAGAGGAGGTATGGGACAATCCCCAACTCTCAAAAGAGTAATCTACACTCATAATCCAACATAATCTATCCTCCAAAATAAAGACATAATAGCTTATTTATACTAGGGTTCATATCTAAAAAAACAAATATTAAAATACCCATTAACTTATGGCCTCTTAATTGAAGACCAAAGACATGGGTCTCTCTTATTTTGGGCTTCTAATTGTCTTGGGCTTTACTCTTCATTCTTTAAATATCCACATAAGCATATTGTGGATCTTGAAGTTCGGAACGAAGCCTCTAATTTTATGATGGTCACCCCGTATCCCATCAATATGTGTACATAATATAAACTCAAAGAAATCAAGATAATGTATTGAAAGCTTAATGTGCAGCAGCTGTTTTTTCGCAAGCTGCTAATAATAATGGTTTCAGGTAAAACCCGAAATGAAGCAAACATAATCCTAGAAAAACAAATGTTCCTCATTTGCATCTCCATTTGTGGTATAATTATATACACTCTATTCCAAAAAAAAAATAAAAAAAAATATGCTTTTATACATCTATAAATAATTAACTCTAAAGTTCTCATTTACATATCCTTAATGAGATGATTCATAGCTACAAAAATATGGTCAAGATGCATCACATAAACGTATGGAGGGAGTATATTTTATTTAAAACAAAATCAAGTATAATAAAGTTTTATTCAATTTTCATAACATATATGTGTAAGCCTGACAATCGTGTAAGTAATTAAAAATATATGGTTGTTGTTTTATTCCAACTTCCTAACAGGTAAGATTATCCCCAGTGTCGACACCAAGTTGTTGACAATATTGAGTATAATACTCAACCCTTCTGGCAACAGTCTGAGGGTTGCCACCGTCACATTCAATCCGACCATTAATGGCTCGAATAGTTGGACCAAAACCTTGGCCAGAAGTAATGAGAGAATGACAATTGTTCATCCAATACCACAAGGCTGTCTTGAAGGAAATAACACCATCTCTTCCCACTATGTCAGGGTCATTTAGGCCATCAAATCCAATGGCTTTTCCTGCAGGTCCATAGTTGAAGTTTCATGATAGTTGGATGGGTCCTCGACCGTAATAGTTTTTGCCTGAGACACAAGGATACTCTGTGTTGTTCTCATCACAATAGTCTCCTGAAGGACCATTTATCTAATTTATGTAGCACATATCTGTGTGTAAAATCAACAAGAAATTAGTCGTACGTTAATTAGATTGTAAATAAGAAATAGGAATAAGGAGTCTTTATGTCGCGTTACCACGGACTCGTTTCAAAAATATACGCCACCTAAGGGCTTTACTAGGACTAACTAATAAAAAGCCTAGGACCGGAAATAACATCAACACATCTTCTTTTTTCACAACATGGATTAAGGGAAAAGCAAGTAAGACAAAGCTTACGTCCAGATTCATGGGTTACATGAGCAAAGAAAGCAGCAATCTCACGCTTAGAATCATCAGTAGAACCCACAGTTCCAAAATTAGAATTAGATTTAAGAGCTTCAAGGAACTTAGCCCTTGTGTAAAACCCTTTCCCTTCACAGTTAGAAGCAGCTTGATCAGCTATGCCATTAAAAAAATGCATCAGAGACAATAGTAGAAACTGAACCTTCATTGTTTGATGGTGAATTATTACCAAAACAAGGCCCTCCTTGACACCCTTTCCCACAAAAATCATTTCCACTTCCACAATAACCCCATTGGCTGCAACATAAATCTGTTGAACAACCACAATTCTGTGCCAAAATTAATGATGGAATAGCTAATGCAAAAAGAAGAAAGAAATAGGAGTAGTAGTAATGTTTTCTTGATGAAGAGAAGTTCATTTTGACTAGTGTGGAGGGAAGTCTGAGCCCGTTTGGATTGACTTATAAGTTGCTTATAAGCTGTTTTCAGCTTTTTTGAGCGTTTAACTAGTCAGCTTAAAGTCATTTTGTGCTTAAAATAAGCTCAAAAAAATAATTTGGCCCATTTGACTTAGCTTATCTAAAGCAGCTTATAAGCTGAAAACAGCTTATAAGTAAAAAAAAATAAGTTAGACTACCCAACTTATTTTTTTTAACTTATAAGCTGCAAACAGCTTATAGAAATAAGCACATCCAAACAGGCTCTTAAGAAGGCAGAGATATTTATAGATGTGAAATAATTAGTTAATTATAGATGAGCCACTATTGTTGAATTATTCAAAATTATATTGACCAAACTTTTTCGTATGGGTTGACGTCTGACCTTTTTGGTTTTGAGTCTAAGACTTTGTCAAAAAGTCATATAAGTTAGGAGTAGCTTTTTCTTAAAACCTCTAGAATTGGACATACCACCAAACAAGATGCTTTGAATCATAAATTTAAGTTTTACATACTTATAGGTAAGGATCAAAAATCAATGCGAAATTTTCATGTAAAACTTATTCCAAAAGAAAAAAAAAACACGATGATACGTAATAATTAAATATATTCTGAATTTCTTATATAGATACATATTTGTCAAATATAAACGTTTAGATTTTTATAATTAACATTTATTTTTAAAATTTAAAAGATCTAACTGTATAATTATAATGACAAACAAACATGTCTTGGTAATTATACAACGTAATAATTACCAAGCTTTGTAATTACTACCCTAGTGATTACACCAAATCCAATTACGTGGTGACTTTCCAAACAGACCCTTATATCATTGAGCTCTTGTCAAAGTTCAACTTTAGGCCATAAATAACTTTGAGCCGCCCGGTAATGAATAAAACTAATATCCAAATTTTATAGAAAAAACATTATGCTCGATCCATTAATTAAACTTTTAGTATTGTATCCATATTATGTGATGGCTTAACATTTAGGAGACCACAATCCTGCCAGTATAATAAATGGCCCACATATAGCGCTAGAAAATGTCAAAGTATTAGCATATATTTTGTCAAGTAGTTATCATTGATCTATTCATCATTAACTCAAATACAGTAAATATAAATTAATAGTATTACTGTTGTAAAACTAAGCTAAAAGAGTAACAATATAAAAGGATAAAAGCAATAGAAATAGGAAGACAAGAGATGAGAACTTTCTTATTCATCCAATTGTGTTCAAGTGTTAGTACATCACATATCATACCCCTATTTATACTACTACATAGAGGGGGGGGGGGGGGGGGGGGGGGGGTTACAAGATTGTCTTGAATATGTCATTAACCCCTTGAGAAGGTGGGGAAGAATATGGGATTGTGGGAGATGAATGAGGGAGTAGTGGAGGTGTGGTATAACTTCACATAATGGTGAAATAACTCCTAGAAGTTATGGACATCTACATTATTATCATATTTACAACACTCCCCCTTGGATATCCGATAATGTGCCTCGTTAAAACCTTACTAATAATAACCCTGTGGGAAAAATTCTAGTGAAGGAAAAGAGCACACATAACTTGTAATACGCATTATTTGTTGCCTCGTTAAAAACCTTGTCAGGAAAACCCAATGGGACAAAACCTTGACCAAGGAAAAAAGAGTGCAGCGCGTATCCCCCTGATGAAGATCACTTTATTTCTCAGAGATGACACATCCCAATCTTATATATCAGCTTCTCAAATGTCGAAGTTGGTAATCTTTAGTGAACACATCCATCAAATCATCAATTGAGCGTATTTATTGAACACATATCTCACCTTTCTAAAGATGATGTCTGGAAAAGAACTTTGACGAAATGTGTTGTATATTGTCACCTTTGTTATATCCTTCTTTAAATTGAGCTATATTGTTGAAATCTTCATTTCCAAGCAAACATCATACTATTGCAAAATGTACTGAATAATTGATCTCAGCTAGACACTCATTACTGACTTGCTTTGTAAGTAGCTATCACATGCAAATTGGTAACTCGCTTGAAGAACAAACTTCGTGTAATAATAAAAATAATGCCCTGTATTTTACATAACCAACAATACCTTCATAATATTTGTTAGGATAAACAAATCTATACTAATAATTTCTTCTGCAGTATGCAATAAAATATACTCATTATTATCATGAGGTCAACATGATCTTTAATTATATTTAGCGACATCACAATCATTGGGGTACTCAATGGAATCGCTTTAATCTATATAAAGATTTGATGAAGCTTTATTTTCGTGAACCTTAAATGCTTCAAACCAATTAAATCCCTACGGATTTTCTTTCATTGTCTATATAGCCATATTGACAACAATTAATCATACGCATTCAAAAAAATTATATATTGCCAGACTGATAGGAAACCCTATTGCATCCACCATAGGAGAATACACACATCTCCATACAATAATGTCAGGACTTTGCCAAAAACCTTTATGCCACAAGGCACAAGCCGTATTTCATAGAGAAAAGACATGTTTTAGCCCCTGAACTTGGCACGAAAACTCAGTTTGGAAACTAAACTTAACTTTTATTTATTTACCCCCCTTAAAAACTTACGTTTTAATTATTTTCCCCCTCTAGTGGCCCAGACCAGTTGAGGGCTGGGTAGTGTTAGACATGCGCGAGCTAATTGGTCCACGTATTTATTTAATTCCCCAAATTATTTTTACCCGTCCCCACTTACAAAACCCGACCTAGCCCCAATTAACCTGACCCATCCCAAACAAATGACCCAAGTCGGTTCCCAATCGACACTTTTCCCCTTTCCACTACACAACCAAACCTCCACAAACCGATCATTGCAAACTTAAAACTCCAAAATATACGTAAATCTTGTTGTTTCTGAGTGTTATTGAAGATTAGTTAGCCACAAAGGTACACGATTCTTGTTGTTCTCGTTAGGGTTTGTCTCGATTTCGATAGATTTCGATTTTACAGTTTTTTAGTTGCAAAAATTTTATCTTTAACTTTGTTTTCTTTTTTCTTTTTTTTTTTTTGGTGTAAATGGTAACTGAATCTCGTAATTTTTCATTTGTTTTTAATTTTAGGTTTTGTGAAGAAAATGGGCGATGTGTTTGTGACTTTGAGGTTTAACCGCGGAGGTAATTTAGAAAAACCCCTCATATTAAGTATGTTGGAGGTAGTGTGACAGATTATTTTGATGTTGATCTTGATAAATTCTCTTATTTTGAGCTTGTTTACTATGTTAAAGAAATCGGTTATAATGTTTCATCTTGTTGTGTATATATTAGACCACCTAAATGTCGATTTGTAGTAGAAGTTAAAAGTGATAGGGACATTATTGGTATTTCACCTCAATTAAAAAACGAAGATATTGTTGTAATTTTTGTGACTCATCATGTTGAGGAACCTATTGTGGTCCCCCTGCTCTTCCACCTATTACCCCTATGGGTGGGGAATATTTTACTGCTTTTGATAACCCCACATGTGAAGATATAAATCAAAAGGTTGGGGCAGGTGAGGGTAGTCAAACATTTGGGGGTAGCGAAGGCTTAGGGTTTGAAGAGGTTGCTGGTCTTGATGAACCCTTGGGTGGGACTGAGGCTGCTACTGCAGCTGATGATGATAATGATTCTGACTTAGAAAGTGAGAGTGAATCTGAGGAGTCTGACAATGTAGTGGTAGAGGAATGTGAAGAAGAAGAATTTGATAGTGATGTCCATGAGGGGGATAGGAATCTAAGGAAAGATAGGGTGGCTCTAAAATCAAAAAAGAAGAAAGAAAAGGCTAAAAGATCTGAAGGGATAGATTTAGGGCCAAAGGGTGTAGATATGGGACATGATGAATATTTATCTAGGAGTAAGAGTACATTTGAAGGAAAATTGGGTGGGGATGATCCATTTTATGACTCAGATGAACCTGTTAGCTTTGAAATAGAGACTGATGATGAAGCTGATGAGAAAGATGTGGTTGAAAAGCCTACCAAAAAGTCAAGGAGACCAAAAAGAATTAGAAATAGGGTTATTTTTTATCCTAAGTGTAAAGAAGTAGTTTGGGAGACTGGTCTTGCATTTGAAAGTGCTAAACAGTTTAGGAAAGTACTTACTAGGTATGCAGTTCAAGAACATGTAGAGTTGGATAAATATGTCAATGAACCAACTAGGGTGAGGGTAAAGTGTACTGCTGGCTGTCCATGGTTATTGTTTGCCAGTTTTCATTCTAGAACAAAAGATTTGTTGTGAAGAATTATAATCTTGTTCACAAGTGTAATGGCACAACAAAGAACAAGTTGGTAAATTCTTTGTATATTTCAGAAAGGTACAGGGATAGAATTATTTCTGAACCTGGCATTAGAATTTTTGAGCTTCAAATTTGGTAAGACAGGAATTAGAGGTGTATATTGGTAGGACTGTGGCAAGGAAAGCCAGAAGCATTGTTTTGCAACAAATCATGGGTGACAATGTAGAGGAGTTCAAAAGAATTTTGGATTATAGGGATGAGCCTTTAAGGACTAATCCAGGTAGCACATGTGTGGGTAGGCTGAGTGAAGAAACTTTTGAAGGTGGAGTCAAAAGGTTTTAGTTCTTTTATATATGTTTTGATGCCATGAAAAAGGCATTCAAGGCTGGTTGTAGGAGGGCAATTGGGTTGGATGGGTGTTTTTTAAAAGGTGTTAGTAAAGGGCAAATGCTTGTGGCTGTTTGTAAAGATGGGAACAACCAGATGCTACCACTAGCTTGGGCAGTGGTTGAAGTTGAGAATGCTTTTACTTGGAGATGGTTTGTCAACATTCTAAGGCATGATCTTGAGCTTGGAGATAGGACTGGTTTGACAACTCTTTTAGATATGCAAAAGGTGATGTATTCTTGGTTATTGATTTCTGAAAATTTTTTCATTCTCTTTAACTTATGCTGCTCTACTGTCACCTAATATTTTTTTTACATGTTATTGTAGGGTCTGGATATAGCCATTAAGGATTTGCTGCCAAATGGAGAACAAAGAATGTGTGCAAGACATGTGCTTGCCAATTTTTCCAAAAAATGGAAAGGCATAGAGATTAGAAACTGCTTCTGGAGATGTGCTAAGTCCACATATGAGCAGGAGTTGCAAAAAAATATGGATCATATGGAGAAGTTAGGTGATGGAATAAATGGAGACTTGTTGTATTACAACATAGATAGGTGGTCCAAGGTCTACTTTAAATACCTCAGCTATTGTGATAGTGTTGACAACAACATGGCCGGGAGTTTTAATTCTTGGATTTTGGGGCCAAGGCACAAGACCATTATCACAATGCTTGAGGAAATTAGAGTCAAAATGATGAAAAGGGTAGACAACTAAGAGAGTTTTCTGAGACTTGCATAATAAACATCAGCCCAATGGCTTTGAAGGTATTTCAAGAGAACACATCAAAGTCAATGAAGTGTACTCTTGAATAGAATGGTGAATATGGCTTTGAGGTCAAGGACAACTGGGGTAATAAATTCATAGTAAATCTGAACAGCAATACCTACACTTGTAGATCTTGGATGCTGAAAGGTATTCCTTGCTGTCATGCCATAGCTGCACTTCATTTCAGAAAATTGGAACCTATTCACTATATTGCACATTGGTACACTAAGTACACTTACCTTAAAACATACAATTTATTCATTCAACCTGTTACTAATATGGCAATGTGGCCAAAGTCAACCAATCCTCCTGTCCTCCCACCTGAGATTAAAAAGCTGTCAGGCAGGCCAAGGAAGTGTAGAAGAAAGGAGCAGACAGAAAACAAGACAGGGAAGCTGTCAAAAAGAGGTGTTGAGATGACCTGCAGCTTGTGTCATGCAAAGGGTCACAATAAGAAGGGTTGTCCTATGAATCCACAATCTGTCAGAGGCAGAGGAAGGGCAAGGGGGAGAGGGACAAGTACTAGTTTAACAAGGTCAAGTGTTGGTTCTTCTACAGTACCAAGTAATTCCCAACCAAGTAGAGGAAGGGGAAGACCAAGAGGTTCTGCCAAACAGGTAAAAACTTTCCTTGCTATTTACTACTTAATTAAATATTACGGTCTTATATTTAGTCTAACTACTTAAATATGAATTAGGCCATGGCTGCTGCATTTCAATCTGGAAGGGGTACAGGACAGTCGTCTACATCACAAGTATTACTTAGCTTGTTAAATTACCACTTAATCAATTTTACAATTCTAAGTGTTTGACACCTTAAATGTGACTTAGGCTTCTGATGCAAGTGCATCAGTTACTGGAAGAGGAGCACCTTTTAAGAGGCCAAGAGTTGTGGGAATGGGAGTGCTTCAGACCCAAAGTGGTTTCAAAATTGTCAATGTAAGTTTGCAACCTCATTAACCATTTAATGCAAACAATCTAGCCTAATGGAGATCTATTTTATTAATGCAGCCTGGAATGGAAAATCAGTCTGCAACCATGCCTATGAATTCAGCAGTAGTCACTGGTAGTCTTGGACATCACAAACCAAGACCAGGAGGACTAAAATGGAAAAGGAGTCCAGCTATAACACAACAAGGTCTTCAAGAAATGAGTGGACAGAAGAGAATGAAAACAATGGCCAAAGCTGCTGAGTTGAACTCTTTAAGTCAAACAAGTTCATCAACTGCCCAGAAATGAAATGGAAAAATGAAGTTGAATTAGTTTAGTCCTGTATGTGTATGTCTTTGGTACTGACTGTTACGCAGCAGTGATTGCAGGTTTTAATGTTGTTTTTGGGAAACAATTATGGTAAATGATGTACATTTGTCAATTATGTTTTTGTGAAACATATTAAGCAGCTGTGACTTCAATTTTGCCCTGTATTGACATTCTATTCTTGCAATATTAAGCAGATGTGACTGCAATTTTGTTGTATATTTCCTGGTTTTTTGACAGTTCAGTCTTGCAATGTTGTGTATGACATTAAATGCATAGAGAAGCTGCCCAGCTGTGACTGAAATGTTGTGTATAAATGCAGTAAACTTTTCTGAGCAGTGTGTACACATTTGAGCAGTGTACAAATTTGAGCAGTCAAACACATTGAATGGATGCAAGTAAATGTATTATACAGATTTGAGCAGTCAAACACATTGAATCTAAGTTAGTAAATGATGGTAGTTGGTACTTGGGAGTGATGGTCAAAACCAATGAATCTGAGACATCATTAACTACTTGATCACACTAACACTATAACTCAACTCAATTATAAATAGGCATTCTTTCCATCTCACTTTCACTCAACTCAAATAACTCTTAACAAATATAGTGATATTAAAGAGGCAGCCTTCATCTAAGATGGATGACATTCGTTTGACTGCATGTTTTGACAAAGAATTGACGAAATCGTACGTCGAAAAAGACGATTTCGTAAGTGTTGTCGTATTATATATTTTCAATTGTTCTTTTACCTTTTTTGGTAATAACATGTTTTTTTTGCAGATCCTTCCAACTGACATACTGGAATTTCTTCCAGACACCGACAAGGACGCTGTTGTTCATTACAACGATCATGAGTATAATATGAAATACAAGGTTGGCGTATACACGTGCCTCGCTCAAGGCTGGAAAGCCTTCATTGATGCTGTCGGATTAGGGATAGGAGATGTGTTGTGTTTTAAGGCATGTTTAGATGAGAACCGCATAGTGTTTTTTGTTCATGTAAAGGAGGATCCGGAGATCGTAATGATAGATTAGGTCTCCAGATTCTCTATTTAAAGTAATTTATAAAATTTCTCGACTTTTGCTATCATTTTCAAGGTAATATTTTCCATAACAACAAAATTCTTCAACAAGAGCATAAAGTTCTTCCATGACATTTACATTACAACAAGAGCATGAAGTTCTTACATTACCTACTATGCGGTTACAACATACAACAACATAAATTCAGTTGATTAAGGAAGCCGCCAAAAAGCCAATAAATATTCCCCACGAAATCAAAAGCAACATCCTTGTATTTGCAAGTTTCTCCTCCAAATTTAGAACTTTTTCAAGTCAAATTGTCGTTTACTCTTCAAGCCAATTAATTCCTCCTTCATTTTGTTCACTTCAATTAAATGTCTAGCCTCAATGGCAATTAATTCTTCTTGTAATTTGTCCCTTTCGATCTTGACCGCATCTAACGACGACGTCAAATTTTGAACACTATTCCACTGAATCTCAGGGAACAATTCGTCTTCCCATTCCCAAAATCCACAAGAATTGCCCTTAGGCCTCGGACATTTGTGGAATTTCCATCCGGGATTACTAAGAGTCGATGAAGTGAGGTGTTTTGCAATGGTGCCACAATTACATTTTACGTGAGATGAACAGCTACCTTGAGACATTTATGAACCAACAATATTTTTGAATTCCGCAGAGAGTGATTATGGACAGAAATTTGGAGGAGAAATTTCGTGGAGAAATTTCGTGGAGGAAGAATACATATATGAAGGAGCAATGGTGTGAGCAAGAGGAATTTCATGAATGGAGGAAAAAAAATGGGGCTGATGAAAGTGAAGATGAAGATGAAGAAGAAGATGAACTAGGGTTCAAGGGTGGTGGGTCGGGTGGGATTAAAAGGGGTAACAGTATTATATCCGTTACCCCCATCGATTTTATTAAAAAAAAACGTTCAAAAAAATTAATTAAAGCGCGGCTCAGGTACTGTCAAACTCGCGCCCTGGTCTGGGCCACTAGAGGGGGAAAATAATTAAAACGTAAGTTGTTAAGGGGGGTAAATAAATAGAAGTTAAGTTTAGTTTCCAAACTGAGTTTTCGTGCCAAGTTCAGGGGCTAAAACATGTCTTTTCTCTATTTCATATTTACAGTTTTTATTTCTCATTTTACTTTTAGCACAAGAACCCATTTGTACCCCACTAACATTATATCTTGAGGTCCTTGGACTATAGATCCAAAACATCACTTTTTCAAGTGAAACAAAATATACTTGAACTACGTATTTTATTTGCCCAATCATTATATCTGTCCACATCCTTCGACAGAGTTGAATTCAAGATCCTCATCACCATTATAATGTTGAGCGCTATATTATTTCAAAGATACCGCCGAAGGTAATTTGATATCGGTTCCAATGCGACATAAATTCTTGAGATCTCTTCATTTTCCATCATTTTCAGGTACATGAACCTTTCCCAAGGTTTTATGAAGTATTATGTCGTGAAGCACTTGCCTCATTATGTGACCATTTTAATCATTTGCTCCTCTCATTCATCTAGGAGTTTTATCTTTGGAACCGATCGTTCTATCGCCATAGACTCTGTCCTTTCAAGACTTTAATTCTAACTGGAGCATTTGCAGCTGAAATATAATATTCACTTTTGGGTCAGTAAATGCGTTTGGCAGTTAATTTGAATTATCTTTTCAACGAGGATCATACCAGTGATAATTCATTACATATACCTTATTTTACAGTCGCTTATCATCCCTCCCCTAATGTTAGGAAATCTAACATTTACCTCTCAACCTTATTTGGGGACCCATCTTTGTGCGTTGTGGTGGAGCAATTAAATCATATACCGCACATTTAAATTTCTAGATGGGAATTATTTGGTTCCTCACCCTGAACCAATTGTAATAGGGGAACTTATTATAACTTGTTGGCTTGATGCGTACAAGTGCTGCTACATATTAAATAATATATCTCATCCCAAATTTTGTTTTGAGAGTTTGTTCTCATAATCAATTGTTTAGCTATAATTTGAGGCATAAAATTTCTGCTAAACCAACTTGGATATAAATCAGCATTGTCAACATCATTTCATAATTTGGAATCGTGCTCTTAATTTAAAAATTTGAGCAAACAACCTTGCAAAAACCAAATTGCAAGTTGATATCAAATGCACAAGTGACCATAACATAGATGCATCTATTAAAACCATATAATAGTAAACCGGTCCACATGGCAGGTGACTGGACCCATATATATATATATATGAACGAATTAGAAACCAGGTTATATAAATTAGAAAAAGGAAAACAAAAAGAAGCAGATAGCGAAGATGAAGAAATACGTTTATCTAATAGACAACCACTAAGAACAATACCGAAAGATTCGACAACTGAACTAATGAGTATAGAAGACCATGGAGCCCTAATATGTAATGAAGATAAAAAATTAGGAACGATAAAAATACTTGCAAGAATTAAAATAGATGACTATGAAATAGAGACATTAGCATTAGTAGATTCAGGATGTACTAAATGTATAATAAATAAACGAAGTCCACCAAATTTAATAGAAGTTCTAGACAAACCAATTGCAGCCATGCAAATGGATGGAACTCATAATATATATAAACATTATGTTCATAAGGCATACATTAGCTTTATCAACACTTGTTCAGAATTTGATAAATCTAGTTATAAAATGGATAAAATATGGGTAAGAGACTTGAATATAAATATAGACTTTGTCATCGGATTAGACTTTATGTTACATAACAATGGAAGTTGCATGATTACAAGAGATGGAGTAATCTTTCTAAAAAATATTACTCATACTCCAGTACAAGCTCATAAAACTGAAACTAGAATCAGACATAAGAAGATCTCTACTCCAGACCAAATAAACCTGCAAAAGAAAGAAGAGAGTTGTTGTAAGGATTGTCAAGACAACAATACATGCTGTAAAAGCAAAAGAGAAATAAAGAATTTAATTCTAGAAGAAGAAGAAATACTAGACGACGATAATCTAATAGGAAAAAATTATACTTTAATAGACATAGGAACAGAATTATATAATTTTAAAACAGGGATAGAAAGGATAGGAGTAATAAAAAACCAAAACGATTTAGATAATATAATAAGAATACTAGATGAGATAGAAATTATAGGAGAAAACCCTTTAAAACATTGGAAAAATAACAAAATTGTATGTAAATTAGACATAATAAATCGAGAATATATAATTAAAACAACCTCAATAGAAGCAACTAACCAAGATGTGAAAGACTTTAAATTAC